>NC_139000.1:36723143-37248093 GCF_964374135.1 Grampus griseus | reverse complement strand
TCTAGAACAGTTAGCACAGGGGTGCAAGGGAGGAAGCTGGCCGGATGAAGAGGTAATGCAGGGACAGTGAGGGGAGGGTTGAAAGCACTGGCAAGGCATTCCACTCGCCCTCAGCCTAAAAGCTGCTACAGTTCTCTGGGGGCACCCTCTTGGTGTGTTAGGTTTCCTTTCCAGTTTCGGGGGAAAGAAGGTGTGGGCTGAGGCAGAGATGGCGGCAGACCACCCCCAACTCCCTCTCAGACTGCTTTTACTGCTGCTTCCGAAAATGGCTGCCCTCCCCCAGATGCCCTTTCTTCTCTGCCTCCCCAGCCACAGGCTCCCCCACCAGGCCTGACATGCTGGTAGGGGAAAAGGGGGAGTGCCCGCCCTAATGGAGCCTTCTCTTCGTCAGAGTGAGGTGACTCCCAGAACCATGAGTCAACCCAGCCACCTGTAACAGGCCCTGTGGGGGCAGGAGTTAGGGCTGTTGTCCCTGTCTACCTGGGGCCTTGAGGCCTCCCCTAACCCATTACAGCCCTCACTCTTGCCAGGACACCCTGTAATCTCTCTGAAGCAGTCAGAGGCAGAAAAGGCAGGCCTTAGCTGTGGCTGCCAGCCCATGACATTGCTAGAAAGACTCCGGTTCTCTGGGCTTTGGCAGGGGTTGGCCAAGTCTCAGATGGGTTAGAGAATGGCTTCTGGCCATTCCCCCTACTAGCTCTAGCTACAGGAAAGTGCCTTTCCCTCTATCCACCACAGAGACATTGATGGAGGGAGATTAGAGTGAAAGAATGAGAGTCCTGTGTTTCTCCCTCATATAAATAACAAATGCCCCTGCACCCAGCAAGTCAGGGACTATCAGAGGAGTGTGGACCTGGCACTGGGCCAGATCCTAAACCTTGAGGCAGGTGAGAGGGAGGGACTGGTAGAGAAGGTACTAAGGAACTGGTGGTTAGTGCCCAATTGTCTCCTAACAGCTAAGGTTTAAAAGCCCCACCTCCAGGATGCTTTTGTTCACTAACACTGATGCTTAGGTGGCACAGGCATGTCTTCACACACAGTTTTGTGTGTAGACACCGGGAAATGACTAAAGGGAACTGTTGCCCTGGTTGGGGGAAGGACGGTGTCACCCCGCCCCGCTAATGAGAGGGTTAGAAACAGCAGTAACCAAAGGCTGTGAGTCATCCTCTAATCTGAATCACACGTGAGGCTTAGCACAGTCTGGGGAGCGGGGGCAGGGAGGCCTGGGGTCTCCAGTGGCTGAGAGGAATTCAGGTACACACACCCTGACTCAGCCTGGCTGGCCAAGGCAGCTGGCTGAAGACCCAGGCCTGTTCCCAGCCCTGGGCCACTGCCCCAGCTGCCCTTAGCCTGGGCACTATGCCTGAAGCATGGCACAGGAGACCACGATGCTCAGGTGACCTCACCCAGTACGCTGATCTTCACCAGCTTCTGTGCGTGGGTCTGTCAGTCCATGGTGCCACCTCACTCAGCAGGGCTCGTGGGAGTCCTCAGTCTGGCCCAAGGACCTGGGTCTTAGAATAGCCCCAAAAAGTGGGCCACAGCCCCCAGCTTCCTGTTGGGAAAACCCAGGAGCTAAGGAAAGAATCACAGAATCCTAGAATGTCAGAGCTGGAAGAGATCATCTAATCCAACCCTTTCATTTTACTGATGGGGAGACAGAGGCCCACAGAACAGGCATGACCTGCTGAAAGTTACACAGTGAGTCATTTAGGGGTTGCAGGATCAGCAGGAACAGGACTGGGGTAGAAGGGAACAGAGGCATCAAGGATCGGCCCTGGTTTCTTTCAGAAACAAGGACACCAGTGCCGGTCCAGTGGCTGTGATGGGAAAGGATTACTACAAGATTCTTGGGATCCCGTCGGGAGCCAATGAGGATGAGATCAAGAAAGCCTATCGGAAGATGGCCTTGAAGTACCACCCAGATAAGAACAAAGAACCCAACGCTGAGGAGAAGTTTAAGGAGATCGCAGAGGCCTATGATGTGCTGAGTGACCCTAAGAAACGGGGCCTGTATGACCAGTATGGGGAGGAAGGTAAGAGGGCAGTGCTCCAGCCTGATACTGGACACCTGTCCTTGTTTGGGGTCCTGGGTGACCCAGTTCTCAAAGCAGGGAACTGGAGACTGAGAAGGAGGTGAGGGAGGCAAGTGTTCCCAGCACTGACATCCAGAGGAAAGAAGAGACCACCCACTACCCAGCCTCAGCTCACCACAGCTCTCCCTGCCTCTCTCTGCCCCTCTCCCTCCTCAAGTTAAGGCCTTAGAAAAGCTAGAGCCAGAGGCCTTCCCCGCCCTTCTTTCCCTCCCAGCCTTATTAGTCCTGCCTGAAGTCCCCGCTTCTTCATTGGCTGATGGGGAAGGTTAGGAAAGGGAGTGTGTGGCTCTCTGAGGACAGCGCATTTACAGTCATCAGCATAAAAGTTTGGCCCTTAAGCAGCCGGGGAATTAACCACTGGAGCTCTGAGCTAGAGATGGTTGTCCCCTTCCCTGCCCCCTTCCTGCCCACTTCAGGCCAGCAGAACAGAGGTAGAGTTTCGACTCCCTGAGGAAGTGGCAGGCATCCAAGCAAGAGTGGAAGGGGAACTGCTGCTGGCACCTTGCCCCCTCCTGGGGTAGCTGGTGGCCACGCACAGGGTGTCAGGAAAGGTCCAAATAAAGCCTCTGAGAGGGCGGCTCCTCCCAGCACATCCCACGGGCATGATGTAGCTGCTAATTCTGGGCCTGCCCCTCAGGGCCGCCTGCCACCCGCCAGCCACAAGCACCTGTCAGGCTATATTAAGAGACATTGTCACATCTGAGGACTCTCCTTTCCAGGAGGAACTGTCCTTCCTCCCCAGTGGCATCCACCTTTCTTCCACATTCTCCTCCTCACTCCCCCTGTTCTAGTCTCAAAATTAGATGGGCTAATGATATATACTGTACCTGATACAAAGCAGGTGCTCAAAAGAATGTTCTTTTCCTTTCCTCCTCCTTGCTTTATGTTCCATGGCCCTGTCCTCTGTACACCCCAGTCCTCCCAACCCCCTCTTCTTATTCTCCATGCCACTAGTTCCTTCCGTTTTTCCCTCCTCACCTACTAGACTTGCCAATTCCCAGACTCACCAGGTATCTTCTGGAATCCCCAATATTCTCTCAGCTAAGAAATGTTTCTCTCTGGGGTAGAGGGATGGGAGGGGTAGTGGTGGGGAAGAGGGAAGCAGTACAGACACCATGCCACCATGTGACCTGTCTAGGAATTGCACTCATTCCTCTGCTCGGCCTCACCTTTGATTAGGAAGAAGGTAGGAGCTGGGAGACCTCCGCTTTCTGCATGACCAAACCTAAGCAAAGGGCAAAGCTCATGCCCTAGGTCCAGGCACCAGTTCTAATGGAGATCTACATCCCAGGAGGGCTCCTGAGGATGCAGCACAACCTTAAGGAGACATCCAGGGCCTGGGAAGGGAGAAGCAGCCTTGGAAATGTGGGTTGTATTTCTGTCTGCCCTGCCCCTTCCCCAGTAGCCAGCTAGAACAGTTGTGCACATAGACTCTGTGTGCAGCCCTCCCTGGGGACAAGTTGTTCCCAGCTTGAATGGGGGGTGGTAGTGGTACAGCAGGAATCCTTGCAGAGAAGTCACCCCCTCCTGTCATCATCAGTCCAACTTCCCTCTCTCACTGAGCTCTGCCAAGCTTCTTGAACTCACCTGGTAATCAGACCCTCAATAAAAGGAAAGAACAGACCTTGAGTCTTAGGGGAAGGGTGAAGAGGCAGCTGTCACAAGTCACTGAATTGCTTGCCACTTGGCCTCTCTAATGAAACCCGAATCTCCTCTTGTGGTCCCAGGAAGTAAGAGGCTAATTTAGGCTCAGGCTTCCACAGCCAATGAAATTCTAGATAAAGCCCTCAAAGAGAAAAGTCCCTTCCCCAAGCCTGGGCCCCACCCCTAAGTCTATATATTCTAGATCATTTCTCAGTGTTAATCCCCTTCCTCCCTCCTTCCCACACAAGCCCCCCAACTACTCCAATCACCACCACTACCATCCCCCTTGAAGACTGCCCCCACAAATCTGAGCCCCTTAGACAGAACCTGACTCGAGAGAGAGTAGCTGGGGTCACCACCTGCAGTGTGCCAGCTCACTCATCCTTTTTGGCAGCTCTGACATTAGGTATGGGGTGTAAGTCTTGGTGTTGTACAACTCCAAGGAGCTCCCTTCCCATTGCAATCTATGTCTGTCCAATGTGTGAATGGCAACCCCTGGAGCTGTGCAACACTGTGAACCCTGAGTGTGGGAACAAAGCATTTGAAAACTTTTTGTAGAGAAATAGCTCCTCTTCTCCAAGCTAATGATCTTTCCTGCTTTTTTGGGGCCCTCCTCATTTCCCATTTGGGCACGAGTCAGAGAAAGAGGAAACCATGCTAGAAGTAGAGTGAGAGTGGGGGCTTCCCTGGTGGCGCAGTGGTTGAGAGTCCGCCTGCCGATGCAGGGGACACAGGTTTGTGCCCTGGTCTGGGAAGATCCCACATGCCGCGGAGCGGCTGGGCCCGTGAGCCATGGCCGCTGAGCCTGTGCGTCCGGAGCCTGTGCTCCGCAACGGGAGAGGCCACAACAGTGAGAGGCCCACATACCGCAAAAAACAAACAAACAAAAAAAAGAAGTAGAGTGAGAGTGGACTTCCTCCTGGACTGTATTGCCACCTTATTTGGGACAGGTCACTTACAGCCCTCTGTATGGTCAAATTCTGTCTGATTGCCTCTTTCCCTGTCTTTGGAGATAAGCAAAGATACGGGAGCCAGGTATGACTTGTAATGTGACCCCAGGCCAGTCATTCAAGGCTCTGTGAGACATCTTTGGGTCACAGGTACATGGAAGAGTTTACAGTGCTGGAAGTCACATCTTACCAGTCTTCTAGTCTTAGCTTTTCAGCTTCTTTGAACCTCAAGATGTGCCTTATTATTAAACATATAATTAAGAGTAGAAATCTTGCCAGAGATTTTTCTTACTCTATTAGGCCAGCCCTCTCTGTGGGAGTTAAAGCTTGCTTCTTCCTCTAGGCCCATGAACTAGGAGCTAGAGGGCAGGGGGAGGAGAGTGGGGTGGGGCAGAGACCAGCCATACTGCCCCTAACTTCTCCTCCCTCCAGGCCTGAAGAGCGGCGGCGGTTCATCAGGGGGCTCCAGTGGCTCCTTTCACTACACCTTTCATGGGGACCCCCACGCCACATTTGCCTCCTTCTTCGGCGGCTCCAACCCCTTCGATATCTTCTTTGCCAGCACTCGCTCCACTCGTCCCTTCAGTGGCTTTGACCCAGATGACATGGACGTGGATGAAGATGAGGACCCATTTGGCTCCTTTGGCCGCTTTGGGTTCAATGGGCTGAGTAGGGGTCCAAGGCGAGCCCCAGAACCACTGTACTCTCGGCGCAAGGTGCAGGACCCACCTGTGGTGCATGAGCTGAGGGTGTCCCTGGAGGAAATCTACCACGGCTCCACCAAACGCATGAAGATCACAAGGCGGCGCCTCAACCCTGATGGGCGAACTGTACGCACCGAGGACAAGATCCTGCACATTGTCATCAAGCGTGGCTGGAAGGAAGGCACCAAGATCACCTTCCCCAAAGAGGGCGATGCCACACCTGACAACATCCCCGCTGACATCGTCTTTGTGCTCAAAGACAAGCCCCATGCACACTTCCGCCGAGATGGCACCAACGTGCTCTACAGTGCCCTGATCAGCCTCAAGGAGGTGGGGCCTGGACCAGATTGTGTGTGGTTTTATCGGGTGGGGGGTGGGGGTGACGGAGACATTCTTTCCCCACTCTCTCTTTTCTTCCCCTCCCAATCACTCTACCCTACCTTTTCCTCACTTTCTGTCTCATTTTCCCCAGGCACTGTGTGGCTGTACCGTGAACATTCCCACCATTGATGGCCGAGTGATCCCTTTGCCCTGCAATGATGTCATCAAGCCAGGCACCGTGAAGAGACTCCGTGGGGAGGGCCTTCCCTTCCCCAAGGTGCCCACCCAGCGGGGAGACCTCATTGTCGAGTTCAAAGTTCGCTTCCCAGATAGATTAACACCACAGACAAGACAGATCCTTAAGCAGCACTTACCATGCTCCTAGGCCCTGCCCCAGCCAGCCCAGAGCCTTCCACAGCAATAGCCCCACACTCACCCCACCCATTGTGCACCCAGCTTGATGTCCACTGGACACTAGCAACTCTTTCTAAATGCAAAAAACAAAACAAACAAAAAAAACTCACTGGTTTTCAGGGAAAATGTTCCTGTCCCTGACCCCTTTCAGAGCTGGGCTGCCTTGGGGGAGTGGGAGGGAGGTGGGGAGAGCTAGCCCAGGCCAGGGGTTAATTTTCATGTCACAAGCTTTGAATCCAGTTCCCACTCCAGTGGCTGGAGAGTGACCTGAGTGCTACTTGAAGATATAGAGATTCCTTGTCCACGCCTGTAAATAGCATGTCCTCCTTCCCCTCTCAGCTTTGCTAATACCTCTCCTTTCCCTTCCCTTCAGCTTCCTCCTACTGGGGGAGGAAGAGGATAAAAAGGACACTGCTTTCCCACCCCAGTCCCACCCCCAAGTCCACAGTGTCCAAGGCTATCACACACATATTCATGCACACAAAGCACACACCTAGAGCTGTGTGTGCCTCTCCAGGGTTGAGATAGGAAGGGAAGGTCCATAACCCATGAACCGGGCCATTGAGCACGAGACACTTTTCATTTGGGAAAGGGAGGTGAAGGGGCCCTCAGCAGCCTCCCTGACAGCTCCCCTGCCCAGACTCTGCAGAGCTGGAAGTACTGTCCTCCCTGCTGCTCTTAAGAGTGTGCAAGGGTAGAGGAAGGGGAGGGGGCTGCTGTATTAAGTCTAAGAGGTGGAGGGCAGGGTCTGTCTCCTAGCCTTCATCAGGAAGGGAAAGGGCTTTGGGTCAGGTGGCAGCTATTCCCCACCAAGAGATTCAGGGTCACAGGTTTCTCCCCACACCTCTGAACTCAGGGCCTAGCCACCCCTAAACTCCCAAATCCCATTTCTGTGATATATGAAGCTACTTATTTCTTACCCTTCATGAAGGCTGCGGGGGAATTTCTAGCCCTCTGACGCCTGTGTGACCCCACCTCACTCCCATAATTGTGTAAAGATCAAATAGTGAAGGAGCTAGGGTAAGACTGCTTCAGCCATGTTCTGGGGTGGGGTTTTTAGGCTTTCTCACTTTGACAAGCCCCTGAATGTTTTTATAGTAGTTTTTTTGTATTTTTTTGTAATGACAGTATTATGGAAAAAATAAAGTATTTTAAAACTATGGAATCTGAGCAGGAGCAACGAACCTGTGATAGGGGTGGATGTGCACTGACAGCCTCCCTCCTGAGCCCCGCTCACCTTTGAGAAGCCCAAGCAGCCCTCGATATAAGGTGAAGCTGACTCCTTCCTTCCTCTAAGCCCAGATTCCCAGAATTTCCAAAATGTACACCCAAAACACAGCAAAGACAGAAGATATCACTCAGCTATTAGAGGAAGCAAAAAATATTTGGAAAGAATAAATATCCTGGGTTATGAGAAATAGAGACTATCCTCTAAGGATGTGCTAGCATGAGAATCAATAGATTTTTCTCTACATGGACTGGAATTTTCCTTTAAGAGAAATTTTCCTCCTAGGAGGGATGGAGGAGGACTTTCTGGCTGACTAGAAGAGACACATTCCCAAAGACAGAGCCTGAGGCAAGTGGAGAGGGCGGCTGGAGGTACCTGCATCCTTGGCCCATGCTTAGCAGGGCCTGGCTGAAGACACAGGATTCCTGTGAGGCCTGAACACTGTTACTGATACTTAAGTCTAAATTGTCCAGGGATGTCTGTCCAGGTCTTTGAATTGACTGTCCCTGCTGAGACACTGGTCCTCAGGGCCTGTGTGTTGACTGCATGATGCCCTTGTCACTTTCCTTGGATCTGGGTAGGGAGGAGCCCTGAAGTCGCAGGAATGCTCATCTGCAGGCTCTGCCTGGGCCTGGACTTTCTCCTGGTGCTGACTTTCCTCCCAGATTCTTTTCCAGGATCAGGCCCATGACAGCCATGCCCTACTGAACTTCAGTGTCCCCAGTGCTATGAAGACAACTCTGCCTTCACCTGTACCTGGGCTCCACATAGAGGCTGACAAGGTCTAGGCTTTTAACAGGGATCTTCCTGCCCTTGTTTTTTATCCTGGGACAACACCAATGAAAAAAGCTCATTCTTTTATTCAGAGTATTTTTGGGTGGAGCCTGTTCCTTCCAGTGCAGAAACCAAGGGGTTTCTGTTCAAAAGGATGTCTGCTAATCCCCCAGCCTGGGCAGGGAGATCCCTAATCCTTCATCCTCTACTCAATGTTTTCCTATTCCAGGTCTCCTAGGGTTGTCGCTCTCTTCACCCAGGGCTAAATTCTTACCCTAGCTCTTTCCTGAGGCCTGAAGCTTTGGGATCTAGGCATGCTGGGCCAAACTGCTCCCTCTGACCTCCCTGTGGATGCGGAGGATCTGGGATCTGGGAAATTATCATGTCCCCACTGAGTACTTTCTGGGGATAGACTATGAGACCTTAGAGGCCAGGGGCACTTCAATGAGAAAGCCCTGAAGTTGGCCTTGCAGCTCTGCCTACAATCTGAGCCTTATCATTCTTGGAGATTACATGCGGGATTTGTGGTCCTTTAATACCTATGTAACCTTAAACACACACACACACACACACCCCTGTATAAAAATCAAGATAGTAAAGAAACTGGGGGAAAGTCTGGTTCAGCCAGGTCCTGGGGAATGGGATCTTTATTGGGTTATCTCACTTTGAACAAGCCCCTGAATCCTTTTATAGTAGTTGTGTGTGTGTCAGGGGGTAATTTTGTGTGACAGTACTATGACAATCATTTGTTCATTTATATAATAACTATGATCGGTCTGTCCCTCATCCTGCCTCGGGGTTTCTTTCAAACAGCTAAGCAACCTCGGCTTAGCCATCCCTCAAACAAACCAAATCAACTGCACAGTTGGGTGGCTGAGAGAGAAGGGTGGACTGAGGAATGGGCCATGATTGAGTCTCTATAAAACTAAACAGTTTTATGGATTCAAGGAGCTTGAGAGGTAAGCTCTACCTCTACCATACCCCAAACCATATAATCTGGGCTTACTAATGCTTGTCTAATGCCTAGATCAAGGAAGGAAAGCTTCCAAGAGGTATTCAGGCAGTGTTCTTGACTCACTGAGTAAACCAAATATCCAGTTTCCAAGTGGCTATAGGACTTTCCAGGAGGGGGACTCTAGAGTATACTTGGCACCAAGCCATGAACAATACATATCTATAGGGATCACATTCTAACAGGTCTGCCCCAGCTTCTTGCCCAAGTAAACCTTCAGGACATTTTCCAGTTGCTTCTAGTCTAGGTTCTCTTTTAAACACATTGATAGGTCATTTCCTGGTCCATTCCCTGAGTGACTCAAGTCACTTTTTATCTCCTTTGAAGAATGGTCCCTCAAAACCTTCACTAGGTTGCTTTCTGAATTTCTTGACAGGTTAAATTTGGGGCCTTTTCTCAGGCTATGCCTCAGGTTCTTCCCTAGGTCATTCTCTAACTGGAACTTTGCTGGGTCCCTCACATAGAAAATTCCTAGGTGCCCAATCCAATCATTCTTAGATCATCGCTGACTTGGCCCATAAACACAGAGGGCTGTGAAAGTCTATGAGCATTCCTTCTCTGAGATTTGTCTGTTAGTTGCCCTGAGGCCACATCAGTGCCAGAAACTCTTGGATCCTGCAGGCCAGGACCCACTAGTGTTCATGGAACTCTTTCAAAGGTGGTGTTTTAGTTGGTTCCAAATATTATTTATAGGAAATTCTCTAAGAAAAATGGAAACTGGAACATAGGGCTGGGAGCCTAGGCTATACTAAAAGAAGTTAAAATCTACAAATTTTCAGTCTGCTTCTATAACAGGTATTATTTCATTTGGAGTGAGAGACTGTACCTCACACTGGGTCCTAGGAAAGGTTACTCCAAAGGCCCTAATCTTGGGTGGAGAAGAAAGTAGTAAGAATGGGAGCAAGGACTGAAGGTGGGCCTTAGGTAGGGGCTGGGCATGAAACAGGGTTCAGGGCTGGGGAAGCAGTGGGGAATATTTAGCCTGCATTTAAATTAGAGGGGATGAAGGAACAGGCATTAGAAATTCAAAGGGAGACTCAAAGGGAGACTCAAAGGGAGACTCCAGTGGGGAGCAACCACCAGAAATCAGGACAGCAGCTACAAGGGACTCATTGAGCAGAGAGGGGAGACCCTAGAAAAGCTGGCTCCATTTATGCTTCAAATGGTCCTCCCAGGTTTGAGGATGTGGGAGCTGCTGAAGACTGTGCAGTTGATTTGGTTTGTCATCAGTGTTCCACAGTGGTTGGGAGCTTGCGTGTCCTGCTTGTCAGCAAATGACTCTAAAATAGTCCCAGATATCCTCTCAGCAAAGACTGGGTAACTCATTGGTTCTAATGATTTAACAAAACCTCTATTCAATAGTTAACTGACCACTAAGCTAATCAAGCAGAGACTTAGTGTCTACACACAACAAAGAATATAGACCTTACAGAATTAGTTCAGGAAAGTCAATATGCAAACAACAAAACAGCTATAACAACAAACTCTGGAGAGAATATGACTTCTAGAGTTGCCATGTTATATCATTTAAAATGTCCAATTTTCAATAAAAACTACAAAACATGCAAAGAAACAAAAAAATATGGCCCATACATATACGCAGGAGAAAAAACAACAGTCAATAGAAAGTGACCCTGGGAATTCCCTGGCGATCCAGGGGTTAGGACTCTGTGCTCTCAGTGCTGAGGGCCTGGGTTCGATCCCTGGTCAGGGAACTAAAAATCCCACAACGTGAAAAAAAAAAAAAAAAAATCCCACAACGTGCATGGTGAAGCCAATAAATAAATAAATAAATAATAAAAATAAATTAAAATTGACCTTGAGGAAATCCAGATACTGGACTTACTAGACAAAGACTTTAAATCAGCCATTCAAAATATGTTCAAAGAAGTAAAGAAAACTATGTTTTAGAAAAAACTGGAAAGTATGAAAACAATGGCTCACCAAATAGAGATTATAAATAGGAGATAGGAATTACTTTTTAAACATAACCAAATAGGAACTCTGAAGTTGAAAAGTACAATAACTGAAATGAAACTTTCAATAGGAGCTCAAAGACAGATCTGAACAGGTAAAAGAAAAATCAGTGATTTTGAAGATAAGTCAATTGAGATTATCTAATGTGAGGAACAGAAAGAAAAAGTAATGAAGAAAAATTAACAGAGCCTAGAAGACCTGTGGGACAACATCAAGTATACAACATACAAATAATGGGAGTGTCAGAAAGAGAGGAGAGAAAGAAAGGGGCATAAATAATACCCAGAAAAATAATGGCCAAAACTTTCCAAGTTGAATGAAAGACTAGTCTACACATCCAAGAAGCTTAACAAGTTCTAGGTATGATAAACACAAAGAGATCCACAATTAGACACATCATAATCAAGCTATCAGAAGACAAGACAGAGACAATCCTGAAAGAGGCAAGAGAAAAGTAACTCATCACGCACAAGGGATCCTCAATAAGATTAGCAGCTTATTTCTCATCAGAGGCTATGAAGGCCAGAAGGCATTGGATGGCATACTCAAAGGTCTGAAAGAAAAATTCTATAATCACCGAAACTATCCACAAATATGGAGGAAGAATTAAGACCAGATAAACAAAAACTGAAAACCCATTGCTAGCAATTCAGCTCTACAAAAAATACTAGTGGAGTCCTTCAGGCTGGAAAAAAAAAAAAGGAAATTAGACCAGTAACTCAAATCCACATGAAAAAAATAAATAGCACTGGCAAAGGTACCTACAGAGGAAAATATAAAAGAGAGTATAAATGTATATTTGTTTGTAACTCTTTTCTTCTCCCATCTGATTTAAATAATACCTTCATAAAGCAATAAATCTGTGTTGCTGGACATACAATGTATAAAGATATAATTTGTACGCCCATAAAAGTACAAAGTAGGGGGAGGAAAATGGAGCTGTATAGGAGCAAAATTTTTATATACTATAGAAATTGAATTGGTATTAGTCCAAACTAAATTGTCATAAATTAAGATTTATTAAGATAAAATAAGATACAGATAAGATTTATCAGGCTAAATTAGCAAGATAAATTATGATAATTATAATCCCCAAGACAATAAATTATGATAATTATAATCCCCAAGGCAATCACTAAGAAAATAACTCAAAAATATAGTAAAAGAAATGACAATGTAATTAAAATAGCATACCAGGGCTTCCCTGGTGGCGCAGTGGTTGGGAGTCCGCCTGCTAATGCAGGGGACACGGGTTCGAGCCCTGGTCTGGGAAGATCCCACATGCCGCGGAGCAACTAGGCCCGTGAGCCAGAACTACTGAGCCTGCGCGTCTGGAGCCTGTGCTCCGCAACAGGAGAGGCCGCGATAGTGAGAGGCCCGCGCGCCGCGATGAAGAGTGGCCCCCGCTTGCCACAACTAGAGAAAGCCCTCGCACAGAAACGAAGACCCAACACAGCAAAAATAAAAAAAAATAAAAAAAAAATAAGTAAATAAATAAATAAATAAATAATCTCTCTTTCCTTTAAAAAAAAAAAAAGAAAAAAAAATGTCATGAAGAACCTAGGGGTAAGACAGGAATAAAGACACAGACCTACTGGAGAACGGACTTGAGGATATGGGGAGGGGGAAGGGTGAGCTGTGACAGGGTGAGAGAGAGGCATGGATATATATACACTAACAAGTGTAAGGTAGATAGCTAGTGGGAAGCAGCTGCATGGCACAGGGATAACGGCTCAGTGCTTTGTGACCGCCTGGAGGGGTGGGATGGGGAGGGTGGGAGGGAGGGAGACGCAAGAGGGAAGAGATATGGGAACATATGTATATGTATAACTGATGCACTTTGTTATAAAGCAGAAACTAACACACCATTGTAAAGCAATTATACCCCAATAAAGATGTTAAAAAAAAATTAACTCAAAATGCATCAAAGACCTAAACTTAAGAACTAGAACTATAGCACTCTGGGGAGAAAACACTGGGAAAAAACTTTATGACAATGCATTTTGGAACAGTTTCCTGGGTACGGCACCAGAAGCACAGGCAACAAGAGAAAAATATAGATAAATTAGACTTCATAAAGTTCAACACTTCTATGCATCAAAGGACACTACCAAGAAAGTGAAAAGACAACCTACAGAATGGGAGAAAATATTTGCAAGTTATATATCTTATAAGATATTAATATCCAGAACATATAAACAACTCAACAACAAAAAAGCAAACAATCCAAATCAAAGATAAAAGGACTTGACATTTCTCCAAAGAAGATATACAAATAGCCAATAAGCACATGAAAAGATGCTCAACTTCATTAGTCATGAGGGAAATGCAAATCAAAACCACAATGACATTCCACTTCCACCAAGTAGGATAATAAATTTTAAATAACAGAAAATAAGTGTTCACAAGGATATAGAGAAATAGGAACACTTGTGCATTGCTGGTGGGAATGTAAAAATAGTGCAGCCACTAAGGAAAACAATTTGGTGGCTCCTTAAAAAATTAAACATAGAACTTTCATATAACCCAGCAATTCTACTCCTAGGTATACATCCAAAAAAATTGAAAGCTGGAATTTGAACATATATTTGTACACCGATGTTCATAGCGGCATTAGTCACAATAGCCCAAAACTGAAAACAACCCACGTGTTCATCAACAGATGAATGAATAAACAAAATATAGTACATATATACAATGGAATATAAGTCAGCCAAAAAAAAAGAAATGAAATTTTTTATATATGCTACAATATGGGTGAATCTTAAAAACATGTGAAATTAACTAGACACAGAAGGACAAATTTTGTATGAATCCACTTATATAAAGTACCTGGAGTAGGAAAATTCATAGGGACAGAAAGTAAAATAGAGGTTACCAGAAGCTGGGGTTGTGGGAGGGGGAAGGAGAGGGAGTTATTATTTAATGGGTACAGAGTTTATGTTGGCGATGATGAAAAAGTTTTAGGAGCAGATAGTGGTGATTATTACACAACATTGTGAGTGTATCTAATGCCTGAATCTGAATTGTACACTTACGAATGAGAAATATTATGTGTATTTTATCACAATAAAAAACAATGAAGTCTACATCTAAAACTAATACAATGTTATGTGTCAATTATATCTCAATAAAATTAATTAATGATTTAAAAGAAACAACAATAACATCAAAATGGATCAAAGACTTAAATATAAGAGCTAAAACCATAAAACTCTTAGAAGAAAACACAGAAGTAGATCTTCATGATCTTGGATTTGGCAACAGATTCTTAGATATGACACCAAATATGTGAGCAACAAAAGGAAAAACAGAAAAATTGGATTTCATCAAAATTAAAAACTTTTGTGTGTCAAAGGACACTATCAAGAGAGTGAAAAGATAAGCCATAGAATGGGATAAAGTATTTGCAAATCATACATTTATAAGGGTTTAGTATCCAGAATACATAAAATACTCTTATAACTCAATAACAAAAAGACAATCTACCCAATTTTAAGACAGGCAAAAGACATGAATAGAAATTTTGCCAGACTACAAGATACTTAAATGCCCAACAAACACATGAGAAGATGTCAATGCCATTGGTCATGAGGGAACCCTTGTACATTGCTGAGAAATGTAAAATGGTGCAGTCACCTAGAAAATAATTTTATGGTTCCTCAAAAAGTTAAACATAGAATTATCATATGACCCAACAATCTCACTCCAAGGTACATACCCAAGAGAAATGAAAACATATATTTCCACAAAAACTTACACACAAATGTTTATAATAGCATTATTCATAATAACCAAAAGATGGAAATAACTCATATGTCCACCAACTGACAAATGGAAAAAACAAAATGTGGTATATCGATACAATGGAATATTATTCAGCCATAAAAAGGAATGAAGTACTAGTACATGCTACAACAAGGATAAACTTTCAAAATCCTATGTTATGTGAAAGAAGCTAGACACAAAATTTCAATTATATTATATATTCCATTTATATGAGATATCCAGAACAGGCACATCTATAGAGACAGAAAATAGATTAGTGATTGCCAGGGGCTGGGAGAAGGGAGGAATGAGGAGTGTGTTAATGGGCATACCTCTTGGTGAAATGATGAAAGTATTTTGGAATTAGATAGTGGTGATGATTGCACAACCTTGAGAACATCCTAAAAACTATGAATCGTTCACTTCATAGGGGTGAATTCTTTGGTATGGGAATTATATCTCAATTTTTAGAAACAATATTTTTTAAAATGAATAAGAGAGATCCATGCATAAGAGGTTGATATCCTGAGAAAAGGTGGAGTTAAGTGAGATGAAGTAGTCCAGACACAAAGTCTAGCTAGAGAATAGGATCTGAGTGTGCTCTGAAGGAAGAGGGGAAAAGGTAAGTGTTAGAGATGGAGGACAATCCAATAAGAAAGTGGGAATCAGTGGCAAAAAGGGCAGTGGCCAAAAGGTGGTGAGAGTAATAAAAAAGACTGGTTATAAAGAGAGGCTCAGTCTTGAGAGTTTGGGGGGAGGTAGGGTCTAGCAGCAGAGATCCT
Organism: Grampus griseus; assembly: GCF_964374135.1. NCBI lineage: Eukaryota > Metazoa > Chordata > Mammalia > Artiodactyla > Delphinidae > Grampus > Grampus griseus. The sequence goes on along the minus strand of NC_139000.1, from coordinate 37,232,423 downwards.
GGAACAAAGATAAAAGTTAGAGACGGGGTCCGGGCTTCCCTGGTGGCACAGTGGTTAAGAATCCGCCTGCCCATGCAGGGGACACGGGTTCGAGCCCTGGTCCGGGAAGATCCCACGTGCCGCGGAGCAACTAAGCCCATGCGTCACAACTACTGAGCCTGTGCTCTAGAGCCTGCGAGCCACAACTACTGAGCCCGCATGCCACAACTACTTAAGCCCGCGTGCCTAGAGCCCGTGTTCTGCAGCAAGAGAAGCCACCGCGATGAGAAGCCCGTGCACCACAACAAAGAGTAGCCTCCACTCGCCTCGACTAGAGAAAGCCCGCGCACAGCAACAAAGATCCAACACAGCCAAAAATAAAAATAAACAAAATAAATAAATTTGGGCTTCCCTGGTGGCACAGTGGTTGAGAGTCCACCTGCCGATGCAGGGGACACGGGTTCGCGCCCCAGTCAGGGAGGATCCCACATGCCGCGGAGCGGCTGGGCGCGTGTGCCATGGCCACTGGGCCTGCGCGTCCGGAGCCTGTGCTCCGCAACGGGAGAAGCCACGGCAGTGAGAAGCCCGCGTACCGCAAAAAAATAAAAAATAAAAATAAATAAATAAATTTATTTTTAAAAAAAGAAAGTTAGAGGTGTGACTACACCTCTAAGAAGGTTAAGTGAATAAAAAGGCAAGGAGGGCACCCAGTGGCAAAGCTCTACAGATGGAGGAGATAAAACTATCAGTGGATGAGAAAAATAAGTCAGTGAAAATATGGGGGCAAATGGCAGAGTGACCTCTCATGGCAGAAAGAAGGCCAGTGATGTGAATGAAAAGAGTGATGTAGGCCTGGGGCCCACTGGGGTGTTGGGGTACAATTAAAGGAAGGGAGACAATGAACTAAGATGAGTACAGCGTGGGAAGATGGGTCTCTGTAGGTTCTCAGGCTAACAGAGGGATAAATAGGACAGTGTCAGAGAGGTCACTCAGAGGGGCTCTTAATTCCTTTTCTAGAGGGGCTGGAGAGAGTGGGGAGGACAGAGAGTGGGTGGCTCAGGCAAAGAACCTATGGGACACAGCCAAAGGGACACAGAGGAAGCAGCAGCTTCCCAACCTCCCCAGACATCAGAAGATCAGCTCCTACAGTCACTCTATCATGATCCTCTCAGCAGGGATCTTGCTACAAATTGTCCTCATCAAGAAGCTTGTCCAGATGGCTGCAAAAGACAGGATGTACAAGCTGCAGCTGAGAGCAGAATGAGGATAGGAGGGCCCAGCAAGCCTGGCAGGAGTCACGTTCCCTATATCACTGACTTCAAGTCGCTTCTTTTATTCCTCAATGAGGGATTTCTTTCACATTCCCTCCCCTATAGGATTACCCTCTCATGTCAACCTCGGTTGCGCAAGGACCCTGCAGTCACAGAGGCCGTGCTAGGAAGAGGGGGAAGGAAAGAAGGAGAAGAGCTTCATCAATACCCATTTTTCCAAAGAGCAAGCAGGTCCCATGTCACGTGCGCTCCTTTCTGGCAAACTCTCCAAGCTGGGAAAGGAGACTTGGTCACATGCGGTGAAGGTAGGAGCAAAGGGTCTTATAGGAAGCTGAGCAAAACTGTCCTCTGGGGGAGGCTCTTGGGAGACTAGACTCCAAGAGCCCCAAGCATTAGTACACAAGGTCAAACAGTCAGTGACAACAATAGACAGGCTCAAGGATGGAATAGCATTTTATACTTTATCCCATCTGATCCTCATAACCACGCTGTGAGGGATGAAGGTCAAGTGTATCTCAAGGAGGAATCTGAGCCTTAGGAAAATTAAACAATTTGTCCCAAAACAGGACCCAAAAGGTCTGCCTCCAGATATCCATTCCACCGTGTCTCACACTGCCACCTAGTGGTCAAGACCTACAGGCCCGCTCCACCATTCTTCCATTCCCAGGGATGGACCTAGCAGGGAACTGGAGAAGTGCTCTTGGTCCTGACTCCTTCCTATGACTCTCCCTGCTGAGAGCTTGGTTTTCTAAGAGTGATGAGCTCTAGCAGCTGACATCTTTAGACACTATGGATATAGACCTGGGTCTCACAGAAAGGAGAGATTAAGGTTAACCCTTGAGAGCTCCAGATTGAATAGGCAGAACCTTACCCACAAAATGCTCCCTCTTTTCTCCTCTCCTTCCCTGCACTGATGCTGCAAAACAAAAAAGGAATGAGGTGCTTGGACTCACTTCTTATTCTCCTCCTTCTAGGCAAGCTGCAGACATTCATTATATATGAACAATATGATTTTCTACATTGAATTAATGAAATTCTGGGTTCTTACCCATAAATAATTTTTAAAATGGTTAAAGTATTTTCTAATTTTTCTCCTTTGAAAATCTCAAACAAATGTTTTCTGTATGTGATCCTTAACTGATTTTTAGTCAGTGTTCCTTAATGAAAAGGGTAAATAATCTCAGACCAACAAGTGCAAGAATGTTCCATTCGATAGGATTTTGTCCCCTGGGTATGGAGCTTAGACTCTAGCATCTCAGGATTGTGCTCCAGATCAGCTCAATCACAAAGGAAACATGTGATCCAGAGATACCTGAGAAGGTACCGTGACTGATGAATGTGTGTTGAAAGACTGTTCTCTAAGTATCCTGAACTGTCTTCATAATTTATTCCTGTGTTGTTACATATGACAGTCACTAGCCACACGTGGCTAAAGCACTTTAAAATCGGGCTAGTATGAATTGAGATGTGCTGTAAGTGTAAAATATACATTGGATTTCAAATACAGTACCAAAAAGGATGAAAGATGTCTCAGTAATTATTTTTTCATATTGCTTACATGTTGAAATGACAGTTGAAAGGAAACTCCTTACCAAATTTGCTCTTAATATCTCTTAATATTTGCTCAAATGTCTCTTAACATTGTCCATTTTACTATCTGAAAATTTTTTACACAACCACCAGCCTTTTCATTTTTCTCTGCTGTAGAGCATTCTTTTGGTGTTTATCACTCAGAAACGCACTTTTTCACAACAGACTTTTGCAGCATTGTTGATGACCCTCATTGAACATTGGGTCTCACTCTGTAGTCAACTGTGAGGACTCATTTAAGTGAATTTCCTCCACACGACATAAAGGAAATCATCTGTCAAAAGCAATTGCAGTGCACATTATTACACACAACATTATGTGCACAATAATGACACAGTTAACTATAACATGCCAAAAAATACATAAAGAAACAACTGTGTATGTTGTTAAAAACATGAGATTTCTATATAAATACTTTAAAATATTTATGAGAAAATGGATCATGTCCTGTAACACATTTAAAATCAAGTGTTTGATAGAAAACAAACTTATAGTTACAAAAGGGGAAAGGGGGTGGGGGAGGGATAACGTAGGAGTTTGGGATTAATGGATACAAACTACTATATATAAAATAGATAAACAAGGACCTCCTGTATAGCACAAGGCACTATGTTTATCTTGTAATAAACCATAATGGAAAAGAATACAAAACAGAATATATATAACTGAATCACTTTGCCGTACAGCAGAAATTAACACATTGTAAATCAACTATACTTCAATTAAAAAATCAATATATACTGTCTAAAATTAATAAATCAAGAAATATTGCTAAAAGTTTGTTACTTAAAAATAAGGATGTGGGGCTTCCCTGGTGGCTCAGTGGTTAAGAATCCACCTGCCAGTGCAGGGAACACAGGTTCGAGCCCTGGTCTGGGAAGATCCCACATGTTGCGGAGCAACTAAGCCCGTGCGCCACAGCTACTGACACTGCGCTCTAGAGCCCACGAGCCACAACTACTGAGCTCACGAGCCACAACTACTGAGCCCATGTGCCACAGCTACTGAAGCCCGTGCGCCTAGAGCCCATGCTCCGCAACAAGAGAAGCCACTGCAATGAGAAGCCGGCGCACCACAATGAAGAGTAGCCCCCGCTCGCCACAACTAGGGGAAGCCTGCACACAGCAACAAAGACCCAACACAGCCAAAAATAAATAAATGAATAAACTTTTTTTTTTTTTTTGCTGTACGCCGGCCTCTCACTGCTGTGGCCTCTCCTGTTGCGGAGCACAGGTTCCGGATGCGCAGGCTCAGCGGCCATGGCCCACGGGCCCAGCCGCTCCGCGGTATGTGGGACCCTCATGGACCGGGGCACGAACCCACGTTCCCTGCATTGGCAGGCGGACTCTCAACCACTGCGCTACCAGGGAAGCCCTAAACTTATTTTTAAAAATAAAAAAATAAGGATGTGAACAATGCAAAAAATAGCCGAAAGAACTTAAAGTGGTTACCTCTGGTAAGCAGAGCTTGCAGTAGAAGAAGGTGGGAGCAAAGAGCCTGCCTTTTTTTTTTTTAGCCTTGCCTACGCTGAACGGATTGCGGGATCTCAGCTCACCTACCAGGGATCAAACCCAGGTCCCAGCAGTTAAAGTGCCGAGTCCTAACCACTGGATGGCCAGGGAATTCCCAAGCCTGCTTTTTGTTAAAAGAAATTACTATCTGACTTTCAAAGCAATGTTCATATATTACTCTGATTTTTAAAAACAAAACAAAACAAAAAACACTAATTTTAAATATAACCAAAAGAAAAGCAAAAAAGTATTTGACAGAGGTTCCATGGTAAAAATCTGCACGTAAGCTTGAAATAGAATCCAATTTTTAAAATGAAGTCTATAAGATTTCCATTTCTGGCTATTTAACTAGGCTAGATGTTATGAAATGCCCTTGCACTGCAAAAATCCAAATGCTGGCTTAACTAGAACAAATACACTTTTATAAGGGGAGGAAGGAAGGAAGGAAGGAAGAAAGGAGGGAAGGAAGGAGGGAAGGAAGGGAGGAGAGAGAGAGAAAGAAAGAGGGACAGAGAGAGAGAAAGAAATGGAAAGAAAGAGAGAAAGAGAAGGCAAGAAAGAGAGAAAGAAAGAAAGAAGAAAGGAGACAGGGAGGGAGGGAGAGAGGAAGAGAGAAAGGGAAAAAAAGAGAGGGGAAGGGAAAGAGGGAAAGAGGTGAGGAAAGGAGGAAGAAAGAAATTCTAGAGCCAAAATTAGATGGAAAGCCAACACAGACACTAGGGCTGCCCTAAAAATATGCCCAACCCAGAAACCTAAAGTTTGCTGGTTATCAGCCCCACCAAGGCATAGTATTTAGACTTGACAAAGTAGGGGAGCTGAATCTGAGAACTGCACATAAAGCCAGGCAACCAAAAGGGCTATACTGTGAACACGTGAACAAAAAAAATCTGCATGCTGGAAACAAAGCCATAAAAAACCAATTTGTCCCTGGTGACACTAAGAATGTGAAACCAAGCAGGACCTTATGGGGCTCCTGGGCATGGAAGTCTTTCTGTGTCCCCTATTTCTTGTTTGTAGGAAATAGGCTTCAGTCTCCGTGACCTTCCCTTAGTTCCAAAGGACAGGTTCAAAGAGCTGCTAATTAGGGAAGGGAGGCGATGCAGAGACAAGGGAGGAGCAGTCAAGAAACAACAGTGCAGCCTTGGGGCAGGGTCCTGGTTCCTCCTTGCCTCAAGGGATACACATAACAATATCTTTGAGCTCTTCTAAACTAAAACCCCCAACAAATGGAAGATGTTAACTACTTGATGAAGCATTCTTCATTCCAGAGAGAAGGTCACAGTTTGATAACCCTGAGAACCACAGAAGCTCATCAAGAAGACCACCTGAGGCAAGATTAAAGGAATGCAGGTCTTGCGCACACCCTGATCCTTATCAGCAACCCCACCCTTGAGCCACTGCTATAAAACTCCTCACCAAGTGCCCCCCACCACACCCCGGGTTGGGACACAGAGTTTTTGAGGACATGAGCCCTATGTGTCCCTCTTTGCCTGGCAAAGCAATAAAGCTATTTTTTTCTACTTCACCCAAAACTCAGTCTCTGAGATTCGATTCGATTCAGCACCAGTGCACAGAGGCCAAGTTTTCAGCATCAAATTGGGAGAAGAGACAGATTTGAGAAACAGAATTAGCAAAACTGAGTGGAAACACTAACAACATTAATACTAATCATTTTCCCTAATAATTTATAAACATAGCCCTAGTTTCATGAAGACCCGGGATGTGAATTTACACCATTCTCATAGTCGGAGAAATAAACAGTCAATCCAAGAAAAAAAACAAAAATTCCAGGCTGGTCAAGTACCTTAGCACCCAGGAGAAACCAAGACAAATCATCTCAATCCAGGCCCTTCAGGATTTACAAAGTTTAAAAGTATAACCAAATGAGCTCCTAGTAAAATATATCAAACATACAAGGAAACAGACCTCCATAAGCAAAAGTCTAGGAAGACTACAAATTGAAAGATAAGACATGCTCAGACTGCTGCTGTTGAAATTATAAGGAAGTCATCATAGGGACTTCCCTGGTGGCACAGTGATTAAGAATACGCCTGCCAAAGCAGGGGACACGGATTCGATCCCTGGTCCAGGAAGATCCCACATGCCGTGAAGCAACTAAGCCTGCAAGCCACAACTACTGAGCCCACGTGCCACAACTGAAGCCCATGTGCCTAGAGTCCGTGCTCTGCAACAAGAGAAGCCACCACAATGAGAAGCCCATGCACCGCAATGAAGAATAGCCCCTGCTCTCTGCAACTAGAGGAAGCCTGCACCCAGCAACAAAGACCCATTGCAGCCAAAAATAAATATAATTAATTAATTTTTAAAAAGAAAGTCATTATACACAAAGTAATAAATTTAAAGGGTTTTGAAGGATGTTTTAAATGAAAAGACAGAGATAATCACTATTGGTGCCAAAATATTGGCTTCTTGTACACCGATGCCAAAATGAGATACGAGATATGGAGACAGAGTTCTGGAGGAGAAAGAAAGGGTGGCTTTATTCTTTGCCAGGCAGAGAGGGGAACACAGCAGGCTAGCACCTCAAGAACTGTGCCCCCCTCCCTGGGGAACAGGGAGAGGTCTTATAGTTGGAGCTCCTGGTCACGGGTATGCAATAAGGATCAAGGCAGTAACAGTCTTGCATTCTTCTTCTGCAAAGTTTCAAAATGGCTACAACACTGGGTCTGGTCGGCTCCAAGGGTGGGGTTGCTGACAAGATGAGGGTGTGTGGAGGGTCTCAAGTCTCCTAATCTTAATGAGCTTCTCTAATCCCTTTAATCTTGCCTCAGGTGGTTTTGTGGCTGCTCCTTCCTTGATTAGCAACTGTTCGAATCTGCCCTTTGGAACTCAGGGAATGTCATGGAGGCTGGAGTCTTGCCTACAAGAAATGGGGGACAAAAAAAGGCCTCCATGCCTGGAAGCTCCACAGGGCCCCAATCGGTTTCACCATGTAGAGCAGGAAAAAGGGACATTTAGCCCAAACCAGACCTTCAGTGTAAATTTTCTGAGATGATGCCTGAATTGGGATAGAAGGACAATTAAGAATTAGCCAGGGGGGCTTCCCTGGTGACGCGGTGGTTGAGAGTCCGCCTGCCGATGCAGGGGACACGGGTTCGTGCCCCGGCCCGGGAAGATCCCACATGCCGCGGAGTGACTGGGCCTGTGAGCCATGGCCACTGAGCCTGCGCTTCCAGAGCCTGTGCTCCGCAATGGGAGAGGCCACAACAGTGAGAGGCCCCAACAGTGAGAGGCCCACGTACCGCAAAAAAAAAAAAAAAAAAAAAGAATTAACCAGGTTGGGGACTTGCCTGGTGGTCCAGTGGTTAAGACTCCATGCTTCCAATGCAGAATTAGCCAGGTGGAAAAAAGTGGTGAGGCCATTCCAGACAGAAATCAAAATACTGATGAGCAAAAAGATATAGAAGCAATGAACAGCATGGGGGGCTCAGGGGAAACTAGAGGCATTCTTCTATTACTAGAATAATAAACACCAGCAGGTAATGACTAGAGAAGCTAAAGGAGTAGAGAAAGACCTGCATGTGGAGGGTTCTCTATACCATGCAGAAAGTATGGCTCACTGAAGGATTTTAAGGAGGCGAGTGTCATGATCATTTTTGTTTTAGGTAGATTACTTTGGCAATAGTGAATGGAAAGGATTTAAGATGGATAAAGCTGGAGGAATGGAGATCAGCTAGGAAGCTACTGCACAGTTTATGGGAGAAATGAGTAGGGCCTGAACTACTAGGGTGACAGTAAGGATGGGGTAGAAAGAGATTTGAGAAATAGCAGATATAATTAGCAAAAGTTGGTGACTGACAACTAATAGGAAAGATGGAGAGGGAGCAGTGTAGAATGGCTCCTGTGTTTCTTGCTTGGGTGATTAGGTGACACTAATTGCTTTGGGAAATACAAAAGGAAGAACAGGTTGGGACAGAAAAAGAAAATGACCTAAGTTATAAAGATGTTAGGCCTGGGTACCTGTGGGAAATCGAACTTAGGGATGTTTAGCAAGCAACTGGAATCGATGAGACTGAAGTTCATAGAAGTCAGTGCTGAAATAACCACATGAGTCGCTAATTCATTACTTCACAGAATCTACCTCAGAGAATAATACAGTCATCAAAAATGATGTTTAGGGGAATTCCCTGGCGGTGCAGTGGCTAGGACACCACTGTGGACCCGGGTTCGATCTCTGGTCAGGAAACTAGATCCTGCATGGCACAACTTAGACCCGGGACAGCCAAATAAATAAATGTTAAAAAGTAAATAAAATAGGGCTTCCCTGGTGGCGCAATGGTTAAGAATCCGCCTGCCAATGCAGGGTACTCAGGTTCGATCCCTGGTCTGGGAAGATCCCACATGCCGTGGAGCAACTAAGCCCGTGCGCCACAACTACTGAGCCTGCGCTCTAGAGCCTGTTAGCCACAACTACTGAGCCTGCGTTCAGAACTACTGAAGCCCGCGCACCTAACGCCTGTGCTTCGCACGGAGAGAAGCCACCGCAATGAGAAGCCCACGCACCACAACAAGAGTAGCCACTGCTCGCGGCAACTAGAGAAAGCCTGCGTGGAGAAACGAAGACCCAACGCTGCCTAAAATAAATAAATTTATTTTTAGAAAATAAAATAAAAAATATTAACATCTTTCTTACCTTACGAAAACCTACATTTATTTAAACGCTGTAAAAATGTGAATAGCCAAGTCTGGAAAGAACTACGTCAAGATGCTATGGAAATTATTTTGAGATTGAAAGTTTATGGGATTCTTCCTTCTACTTTTTTATATATTCTAAATTCGGTATAGAATAGTATCATAACGGGAAAAACTGTTTTTTAAAAAGTAACATTTCCTCTTACCTCTAGCGAGACACAGCTAGAGTTCCTATCAAATACAGGACCTGACACATAGTAAGCCCCCAATAAATGCAGCAAAGGACCAGCACCTGAGATGCGAGAGCAGTGGCCTCGGATCTTCCTGCCTTGGAGAAGCCTGTCCCGCCGGCCCTCAGGACTCGGCCTCACCTCGGCCCGCCCACAGCCGGGCTAACGGGCCGCGCCCGGCTCCGCGCCCGGCTCCGCCCTCCTCTCCCACTATCCCAGCCCCGCGGCTTCCCCGCTGCCGTCATCCCGCTTGAAACAACTCCTCCCGGACGGTGTGTACCACCCTCCTGAGGACGAAGGGCCCTCCCGGAGGGGCGGTTCCGTCAGGTCTCACTGTCCTGACCAGTCCTGACATTTTCAGGACACTGGGCCCCTCAGGGGCAGGGGAAAGAGCGTGCCGAGCCCGCGCGGCCGCTGGAGCTGAGTTGCTGGCCAAGCCTTTTACTCGGCATCCCTCTGGAGGAGGTGGGAAAGGGAAAGGAGGGAAAGGAAAGAGTGGTCAGGGAAGGGGAGAGGTGAGGCGGAGGGAAAGGGAGAAAAACCAGTGGGGTAGCTTAGGAAGCCGAAGCCACGGCCGCGCGTGGACGCTGGCGGGTTCCGCGGCGGCACCTGGGCGCAGACGCCCCATCCAGAGGCCCCACGGATGAGGGAGTCCTGCCGCGGAACCGGCGCTGGGGAGTCCGAAAAGCCTCACCCGAATCTTGGCTGTGAACTCTGGTCTCTAGGATGCTTACTTCAGCGTCCTGAGGTGTCGCCTGGAGGCGGCCTCCAAGAAGCCTGAGGGGACAGCCCTGAGGCTGCCCCCGCCCCGCTCCCTGCGCCCTCCCCGGCGCAGGCCCCGCCCCGCAGCAGGCCCTCTCCCATGGGTACTGAGCTCCAACCAGATACTAAGCGTCAGATGTTTGGGTTAAAGCGGTGAACGTGGTAGACCAGATAATTAAGACGCAAGTTAAACAATCTAGTGCGGAAAGTGCTGGTGGGGGAGGGGAGGATAAGGGCACCCGTCCTAGCTTGGGAGGGTCAAGGAAGGTCTCACAAAGGAACACACCTTTCACTCTAACAGGAAGAAAGGAAATCGGAGGCAATGATTTTTGATGATGAAAAGTTCGCATTGGATGGCTCCTGGTTCCTCTGAAAAGTAGAGGTCTACCATATCTGCTAGAGGCCAGGAGAAAGAGAAGTTGAGGAAAGTAAAGGTTTGAATTTATTTTGAGTAGGATGGGAGAGTTTACTAAGGAGTAAATGATGTAGCTAACCATTGGACCACCAGGGAATTCCCAGGAAGCTTTGCCTGTTTTGATCACCCATGTATCCCAAACGCTTAGAACAGTGCCTAGCGCATAGCAGGCACTTAATAAATGGAATGCATAAATAAATGTATTTCAAGTGATGATGGAGTTGCCCATTAGTTGTAGACCGTAAGTTTATGGTGGCCACCAACTTACCTATAAGTGTGATTTTATCCAATAATGCTGACCTCTGCCTTCCTAGAGGGCAGTTCTGGCAGAGGCAGAGTAGGGATTTTGCCAGGTAGAAATGATGAAAGGAGAATGAATTGATAGATGTTGATTAGGTGATGAACCATGAAGTCTATCTTGGCGAGGGAGGAAATAAAGGCAAGAGGTTTCTTATGGACAGGGAAAAAAATGGAAAGAGCAATGGGCTAGACTCCTGACAAGGTTGAAGAGTTGGCATTTTAGGACAAGTCTGGAGGTTGAAATCAGAGGGTGATGCAAGACAGAAGGCAGAGTGGTTCCTGATGATGATGCTTCAGATATGGCCATAGCTGGATTGGAGCAGAGGTAAAGGACTCTGAGATGAAAAGGTCTAGGAATTGAGAGTCTAGGTCATTTAATAGGTTATCCACACAGATGTTGGGTTTCCCATAGATTTCCCTCCTTCAAGATCTCTGCCCTAGGCCCCATCCAGCCCCTTCACCAACCTTCATAGGATCTGCATTCACATTTTAACTTAAGCCTCAGATCCCAAAAGATCTGGCATGGCTCTGGGCCAGGAAACAGAATGGGCTAGTTAGAGCTATAATGGACATCTCTATTATTTTGTTTTGATACCAGCATGCATACACCTTTCTGGAAACAGGATGTCTATGTTTTCTGGAGGAACGACCAGACCCCCACTTCTTCGGTCTCAGGCCACGTGCAGATAGTGTTCTTCCCTCCATACTCTTACTCCAAGGATGTATATGTGACTCAGACCTGCCAGAGGAAGCATCCTGTTCCCCTGTGTACAGTTCAGTGAGTAGTTCAATGATGTATGCATGACCAGCTGGAACCCATAAGCACAATATTGTCATAGCAACACCACATTTTCAACTTCACTTGAACTTGCTACCACACAATACCTAAAAATAAAGTCAGCACAGAAGACAGAGAGTCAGGGACTTCCCTGGTGGTCCAGTGGCTAAGACTCTGTGCTCCCAGGGACTTCCCTGGTGGTGCAGTGGTTAATAATCTGCCTGCCAATGCAGGGGACACAGGTTCGAGCCCTGGTCCGGGAAGATCCCACATGCCGCGGAGCAACTAAGCCCACGCGCCACAACTACTGAGCCTGCGCTCTAGAGCCCGCGAGCCACAACTACTGAGCCCACATGCCACAACTACTGAATCCCACATGCCTAGAGCCCGTGCTCCGCAACAAGAGAAGCCACCACAATGAGAAGCCCGTGCACCGCAACAAGAGTAGCCCCTGCTTGCCACAACCAGAGAAAGCCCACACGCAGCAACTAAGACCCAACACAGCCAAAAATTAATTAATTAATTAATTTTTTTTAAAAAGATATTACTTTAAAAAAAAAAGACTCTGCGCTCCCAAGGCAGGGGGCCCAGATTCGATCCCTGGTCAGGGAACTAGATCCCACATGCATGCCCCAACTAAGAGTTCGCATGCCGCAAATAAAGATTCCACATGCTGCAACGGAGATCCCATGTGCCGCAACTAAGACCTGCCACAGCCTAAGTAAACAGATAAATAAATTAATAAATTAAGAAAATAAATCTTAAAAAAAAAAGAAAGAAAAAGAAATGAAAACTGAATCCCGATGACATTGAAATGAATCTCTGCATCAATCCAATTGCCTGAAGCCAACCCTACCCCTGGATTGTTCAGATATGAGTCAATACATTCCCATTTGTTTACACCAGATTTTTATTTGGATTAAATTGGATTTTAATTTCTTTTTTAAAATTATTTATTTATTTAGGCTGCACTAGGTCTTAGTTGCGGCACGCAGGATCTTTAGTTGCGGCATGCAGGCTTCTTAGTTGCAGCATGCGAACTCTTAGTTGCAGCATGCATGCAAGATCTAGTTCCCCAACAAGGGATCGAATCTGGGCCCCCTGCATTGGGAGCACGGTGTCTTACCAACCTGACCACCAGGGAAGTCCCTGGGTTTTAATTTCTGTCACATACAAATGATTCCTCACAATACAAGGGGGTTCTCAATCCCTAACTCTGCCTTCTGGGATATCTACATATCTATGGATATATAGATATAATAATAATGATAATAGTTAACATATGTTAATTTCTTTGTGTCTCAGTTTCCCCTATGTGAAAGAATATAACAATACCTACTTCAAAGAGTTGTAAAGATTAAATGAGATAAATGTTAGAGTATAAATTTGTTCCACAACACTGAAACACAAGAAACATCACATTACTTAATTTTTCTAAATTAAATTAAACCTGGTTCGAAACTCTCATTTACCAGGGTTGGAAGACATCTAATATTAATCATGATTTGGGTCAGGGAAGGGGGCTTTTCCCCTCTTTAATGTGATATACATTGACCAAAAAAAAAACACTTAGGAAAGAAACTTGGGTCTTGATCCTGTCATGGTTGCCACTGGGATGTGCATTATCTAAACTCATACAGTCCATTCAAAGGCAAATGGCTCCACAGCATCTCTACCAAGTATATATATCAGCATCTTTTGCTGCAGTTCCCGAGACTATGTACTAGATGTTTAGTGCCCTATTAAATCAGCTCTCCCCATCAGAAGCCCTGCTGCCTCCTAATTGACTTCTGTCACTCATGGAGCCTATTGCAATATCTCTTTTTCCCCCAAGTCCCTGAACCCACTGCTATCCTTGGGCAACTTCTCTTCTTTCCACCTGGCATCTCCTCCATCTTCTCCTTCTGAAGAGCACCCAGCTAAATTAAATTCTCCTCCCACACAAGAGCCTGGATAAGGTTGTAGAACAGGTGTATTGCAACTTTAGTTTGGGACTAATAAACTCAAAATCCATTAACTATTCCATGAGACAAGAAACCTAGAATTCCTGGAAGAGAGGAGAGCAAAGTTACCTTTTTATCCTACTGAATGTCTCTCTCGGCAATGAGTAGCAGACAGCAACTTAGTAGATAATCCTGCCATAAATGTAAATTAGCTAGCATAGAATTCAGCATTGCCTTCTCTATTTCCTATCAGAACTCAACTTACTTTATTCATCCAGAGGTAGGAAACTCAGATACCAGGCAGGTAATGCAAATGACTAAAAATAGGCAAGTGTAAGAAAACAACAAAACCATAGGCACAATGATAAACAGCAACTAGCCCTCAGCCTCGGCTTTAACAAAGAGAACATGGTGAACTGGAAAGCACATGGCCACGAAGGGAGCACCTGCTACTTAGCTCTCAATGGTCTTTACTGGGCTTCCCTGGTAGCATAGTGTTTAAGAATCCGCCTGCCAATGCAGAGGACACAGCTTCGATCCCTGGTCTGGGAAGATCCCACATGCTGCGGAGCAACTAAGCCCGTGCGCCACAACTACTGAGCCTGTGCCTAGAGCCCATGCTCTGCAACAAGAGAAGCCACCACAGTGAGAAGCCCGCGCACCGCAACGAAGAGTGGCCCCCGCTCGCTGCAACTAGGGAAAGCCCACGCATAGCAACGAAGACCCAACATGGCCAAAAATAAATAAATAAAATTAATTAATTAATTAATGGTTATTACTTTGTGGGAATGAGAGCCCTATGTTGCCAGATTTTAAGCCAAAAATATTATTACGTACAATCTACTAATCTTATAATGTTGACCATTCAAGTTTAAAAAAAACACAAAAAACTGCTGGCCACATTGTCTGGGCCAAATGTTAAATATCAGTATGTACCTTTTTTTTTTTTTTTTCTGTACGCAGGCCTCTCACTGCTGTGGCCTCTCCCGCTGCGAAGCACAGGCTCCAGACGCGCAGGCCCAGCGGCCATGGCCCACGGGCCCAGCCGCTCTGCGGCACGTGGGATCCTCCCGGACCGGGGCACGAACCCGCGCCCCCTGCATCGGCAGGCGGACCCCCAACCACCGCGCCACCAGGGAAGCCCCTCAGTATGTACCTTTAAGCCGTTTTACGGTTTCAGCTGCTACATATATACTGTTGGCTGTCAAATTTATATCTCCCCCACAGACTACTTTCCCAAGCTTCAGATACATGTATCTATCTGCCTCCTGCCTGACATTTCCTTGTCACAGGAACCTCAAATGCAAATGTCTAAAATGGAACACATTGTCCCCTCACCCTAAATTGGTTACCAGGTTTGTGTTACTTACCTCAGTAAAATGTCACTAACATACACACCCCGTTCCCCAAGTCAGAATCCCTAGAGTCATTCTCAACTCCCTCCCTACTCCACCCTATCCCACTGGTAACTAAGTCTAATCAACTATAACTTTAGAATTCTACTTGAACCTGTTATTCTCCATTCCCACCATCACTGCCTTGGTTCAGGCCTCATCTTTCATTTTGCCTAAACTAAAGCAAAGTTTCCCTAACCAATCTCTTGCCTTCAATCTCTTTGCCCTCAATACAGCCAGAGTGCTCTTTCCAAGACACAAACTTGATCTTGTCTCTTCCCTGCTCAAAAATTTTCAATTATTTCCCATCACCTTCAGGATAAATTTCCAACGTCTTAGTCCGGTATTCAGGGCCCTTTGTGATCTTGTCTATCCTCCTGCTTCCCCAACCCTCAACTAATACTACAGCTGCACTGCAACACCTTCAATTTCCCTAATGGGACATGGTTTCTCTGACCCACCACCTTTACACAGGCTGTTTCTACTGCTTGGATTGTCCCCTCTTCCCTACACTCTCATTTTCTTGATTCCTCAAACCAAGCACTGGTCATCTCTTCTGGGAAGCACCCCCTGACAAGCAACCCCCTATCCCAAGGTGGTTAGATGTCCTCCACACCCCTTAATACCCTGTACATATCTCTATTTTAATTGTCTATTATTTGACTGTTTCCCTCACTGAAATGGGACCTACTTTAGCACAGAGACCCTGTCTTACTTCTGCCTCCTCAAGCCTGAGCACAATACCTGATCCATAGTGAGCACTTAATAAATATTCTCTGAATGAGTGAATGAATAAATCTAGTCCCAATCATGGTACCCACGGAGAAAACTTTCTTGCCCAAGATTACATGGCCAAACAGTGGCAGAGCTAGAAAATCCAAGTCTCCTCAACTTCAGCTCAGCGCTCTTCCTACCAGACTAAGCTGGCAGTTGATGGGGGATGGGGTGAGAAGAGAAGCATTGAATTGGACTGCAAAGGCAGATGTTGAAGTTTGACCCTAAAAAGAGGAGTTGACATGAAACAGAGTGGTGGTTTTAGGGAAAAGAGGGGCAAAAGAAAAAAAAAAAAAAGGGTCAAGCATGTTTGATTTGTCATCCTTAACATGAATATTTGTGAAAAAGGTCTCGGGCAACCTAAAGACATGAGATGTAAAAGAGGAAACAGACTCCATCTATTAAAGATGGAATGAGGTGTATAATCAGGAACCTTAAAAGTGATGGAAGAAATTTTCATATACTGAGGTATAGGGAAGTCATTCTGGCTTACATATGATTTGACTTGAACTTTATACTAACTACAAGCCTGTCTTGTGGTCTATCAAACATACATTGCACATCTGCTTTAACCATTAAAGAAAAGCGTGCAAAAAAAAAAAAGTGTGCATTGTCCAGAAGTAAAGAATATCTGTTATGAAATTAGAGATAAATGCCTTCCTTCCTGGGATGTCAATGCTAGTACTCCTTTGACGATAAGGCTCCCTTCCCAGGCACCAAGGTCATACTGACTTGCTGTGTACGAGCTAATCTGTCTTTTTTGAAACGTTGAAGGAATGTACCCCTGTCATGTTTGATGTCCTTTGTTCTGACAAGATATAAAGCTGTGCTGGAAAACAAGCTTCTTGGGAGCAGTTCCTCAGAGCTATCTGAGAGGCTGTCTCCTGGGCTACAGTCTTCAGCTTGGCTCAAATAAAACTCTCCTCTATTCTATTCTTGTTATAGATTGGTTATTGATCATTTATGGCAAAAAAAGAAATAATGTTTTAACATAGCATATACTATGTACTACTCTAAGCATATAAATGTTTTCATTTAACCCTCAAAACAACCCTATGTGTATAACTGAGGCACTGAAAGATAAAGTAGTTTGAGATTTCACAGGTAGGAAGTGGCAGAGCTAGGATTTGAATAAGGTAGTTTGATGCTAGAATCCATGTCCTCAACCACAATGCCTGAAGATAATTCTGACCTTGTTAATCAAGACAAAAGGGGATCACTAAGCTTTCACTGAATAAAGTATGAGTTGTCTGGTGGGCGCAATTTTGGGGCTCTAAATTCACAGAGACTGCTGTTAGGTATGTGGGGGATGGGAGTTCTTTGTTCTGTGATGCAGTGATGACCTCAGGGTAAACTGCCACTAGGCTGAGGAAAAATGGAATGGCTGCCAGAGGGCCTGCTTGGGGCTGAGGGGGACATGGGGCTTCTCTGGGGCCAGTTGACCCATGCCCTGGCCTGCAGACACTGTGGCAGCAGCTGCCTTCTGAGTCCAGGGAACCTGGTAACACTATTCTTGTTTGTGGTTTGGCAGATCCAGAGGTGGTGGCAGCTTGGGAGATGGCGACAGCTTCAGCCCTGGTACTCTGGGGACAAGATGCAAGGCAAGGTGGGTGACATAGGTGTGCAGCTGGGTAAATGACTCACCACATGAGTTCAGGTAAGGAATCATTGACATCAATGTGGGCTCAAAAGAGTGACTATAAGCCTTAAATGTGAGGCTGGGTGAGTGACCATTAACACTAGATTTCAAGCCAGCTGAATGATCATTGACCCTAGATGTGGGGTTATGTAAGGGAATGCCGATCTCCAAATGTAGTTGGGTAATGGCCATTAACACCAGATGGGTAAGTGACTATTGTCCACAGATGTGGGCCCCAGTGAGTAACTGTTCACTCACTGTAGAACAAAGACTGAGGGCTTAACAGTACATCTTGTGTCTCTGAAAAAGGCTTCATGCCTGATTGTATCTTTCTCCACTCCCCAGAAAGATTGTATCTTTCTCCACTCCCCAGGGCCTACCACTTCTGTACCGCGTGGCTTTCCTTGATCGCCTGTGGAAGCAGAAGTCAGGGGAGGAAGAAGAAGAGGAGGTATCTCTGGATCCACTGAAGCCATGTTCTCTTCCCAAAGAAGCTCCTATTGGAGAACAGGCCACCACAGCCCCATCCCAGCCATCCTGTGATTCTGAGGGCCTCCACAAGTCCATAGGGACACTAGAGCAAGTACTCACACAGACCCCAAACCCTTCCAGATCCTTCCCCACCTTTCAGATCTTGACCAACCTGCCTGTGAGGCACAAGACAGCATCAGGGAGCCACCTACAGCAGAGAGAAAGCCAGCTCTTCTGGGGTCTCCCCTCTCTGCACAGTGAGTCCTTGGAGGCCATCTTCCTGAGCTCAGGTGGCCTCTCTCCCCTGAAGTTGTCTGTCAGTCCTTCTGTCTTCTTTAACAAGTTTGCCTTCCTGCCTAGAACCCCAGTATTGCTGCTTCCCCAGTATTGTTCCCCAACCCCACTTCCTACACATGAAGTCCATACTACAGAAGATCTGGAAGGAACGGCCTCTGACCCTCAGCAACTTCCCTCCCCATCTTCCCCTCCTGTCCCATCACTTCCCCTCCAACTTAAATTCTTTCCCATGGACCATAAGAGAGTCCTATCTGGCACTGAGGCAAACACACAGTGGCTTACACAGCAGAGAGAGGTCCCTTGGGTCTCTGAGGATCAAGCCCTGCACCCACAGCCTAACCTCCAAAGAACCAGGCCCTCCAAACTCTTCCATTCATCTGAGGTCTGGTGGAAGGTGCCATGGGATCCTGGCCTCCAACAACACATTCCAGACTCACTCTGTGCCTCCCTAGCAGAAAATCCTGCTAGCCTTCTGGGAGCCCTAACTAGGTCTGAGGCCCCATGGAGGACCACGGGGCAAAATGAGGACCCCAAAACCCCTGAGCCAGCAGTGCCAACTCCCAGCCTAACCCCAACTTCTCTGCCAGAATGCCAAGGAGCCAGCCCTATAGGAGGCCTCTCTGGACGTGAAGCCCTCTGGGAAACCACAAGGCGAAGAGAGAATCCTCAGATCTCTGAGCCTCCGACCTCAGTCCCTTGCCAATCTGTAGCCCCCATGACAGAGCCCCAAGGAACCAGCACCCTGGAAGTTCCACCTGTATATGAGACTCAGTGGGGAACCACAGGACATAAAGAGAGTACTCAAGCCTTTCAGCCCCCAACGCCAGCCCCCTGCCCTCCCCCACATCCCCTGCCAGAACTCCAGGGAGGCAGTCCCCTGGGAGATCCATCTGGATATGAGCCCCAGTGGAGATGCAGAGAAAATTCAACAAACCTTTGGGCCTTTGAGCCCTCAGCCTTGGACGTCGACCCAGGACTCCATGGAACCATGCCTGCATGTGTCCCATCAGGATCTGAGACTCCGTGGAAGGGCATGCAGAGTAGAGAAAATCTTTGGGTCTCTGCAGACCCAGTTTCATCTCCCAGCCTTCCCTCAGCCTCTCTGCTGGAGTCCCTAGGAACGGGTACCCAGGCAGTCTTGTCTGAGTCCAAAGCTTTGTGGGAGGCCATGAGGCAGACAGACAACCTCTGGACCTCAGAATCTCCAGGCCCTGGCCACAGCCCATCTCTAGCTCCTATTCTAGAACCCCACAGAATCAATCCTGTGGGAGGGCTTACTGGGTCAGAAACTGCATGGAAGGACACTGATCATTCCCGGAATTCCTGGGCTTTTGAATCGCTATCTCTGGCCTTCAGCCCACCCGCAGTTCTTGTACTGGATTCCCTCAGAGTTAGCCCTACGGGGGTCCTGTTTGATTCTGAAGCTACATGTGGGGACATAGAAAGGAGAAAGAACTCCTGGGCCTCTGAGCTCCTGGCTTGCAGCTTACCCCAAGACCCACGTGGAGCCAACCCCTTGGGAGTCCAATCTGACTCTGAGCCTACTGCGGGGGACATGGAGCAGAAAGAAACCTGTTGTGTTCCTGTGTCCCCATTGTGGGGTCCCAGCCCATGCCCAAACTCTATGTCAAAGTCTCACACAAGTGAGCCTATTGGAGACCAATGCAACTGTAAACCTGAGGGGGAAACAGTAGAGCAGAGAGGGAACTGCTGCACCACTGAACTCCCAGCCCCAACCCCCAGGTCACTCTCTGCTCCTCTACCAGATCCACACATTGACCTTGAGTTTGTGTGGAGGAATGTGCAACAAAGAGGGATCCCCCAGGACCCCAGCCTTCCAGCAGTGGATCCCCTACAGCCAATACCCTGGCCTCCCACCCAAGCTGAAGCTCTGAAGATTGAGTCCAACCAGCCTGGCCTACCCAAGGGAGAGCTGTTCCCAGGGGCTAAGGCAGAGACTCCATCCTCCCAGGGTGAGGCTGTCCCAAAGATGCCCACCCATTCTGGGGTCCAGGCCTGGCACTGGAGTAAAGAGTTGGAACTCAGGCTGAAGAAACTAGAGCAGAGCCCTGCTTCCAGATCTCTTGGCCCAAGTCAATCATTTGGCAGCTCCCCTGCCCTGAGCTCCACAACTCAAGCCACCCGGAGACTCTCTTCTTGCCCACCACAGCAGATTCATCCCCTCAGTCTGTGCCCCAACTCTTCAAGCTGTCATCCCCCTAAACCTCAGAGCACAGTAACTCAGCCTATCCAGGTCCCCCACTGTTATCACTCCCACTCCTCTATCCAACCTCAGCTATGGAAGTCTGGCAGGGCAGAACAAGAGCCTCAGAAAGAGCAAAGAATGAATGTGAAGATGTCATCCCAGGGGTCATGTGTTCACTGCCCAGGCCTGGAAGAGCCCTCATACCCTGAGGTTCCAGCCTCAGGCAAGAGACAGGACAAGGCTTCAGCCCTATCTTCAGCCAAAAAGAGAGAGCGCCCCAGGAAACCCAAAGGAGACCACAGAGAAGGGGATGCAAAATTGGGCTCAACCACAGTTACAGGGAAAAGCCACCTAGCCCAGGCCAGACTAGCAGAGGTCCCTGTAAGCAGACTTTTGCAAAGATCTCAGCACAGGGACCAGAGCTCTCGACACACTGCTCCCTCCCTGCAGCCTCACTCCAAGGCTTCAGGTTCCCAAGGTCAGAGAGGGGCAAGGCTGGGAGCTGGTGACATCCTAGCCCCTCGGCACTGTAAGCACTGCCCTTGGGCCCAGAAGCATCTTTCCTCCCCCACACCTCAGGCTCCCCTTACCAGGGGTCTCCAAAGGATGTTAGCCAAATTTCTGGGTACCCATGGACCCCTGCCCACCAAATCCAGTCAGCAGAGAAAAGGCTGGTAGTACTGGCACCCAATATAAGTACCCCAAGACCTGAAGCCAAACCAGTTGGGGGGTGGAGACACAAAGGAAATCCTAATAAACTAGCTGAACTAGACAAACCCCACTCATGTCTTTTTTGGAGTCTGGGGTACTGGAAATGATGGTTCCCTATTCTGCTGCAGCTGTATCTCCTCAGGATCAGGTCCCAGAAGTAGAGAGCTCAGGATTCTATAGGCTTAACTTTCTCTTCAAGCTGTTCACAGATGATCAACCTGGAGTCTACAACCTGGAGTCCTCACTCTACAGGGTGAAGCTGTTAAGGCCAGGGGAGCACAGACCAATGCTGCCCTTGAGAAAAACTTCACAGCAAGTCAACAGAAGAAAAATATATCCATTCACACAAGCACAATTGGTCTGGGTCTAGGCAGCTGCTCTTGGTCCTGGGTATGGTCCCCTTCTTCACATACTTGATACACAAGTTCCCCACATATATTTCTAGCCAATTCTTGTCAGCCCTCTGCTCTTTTCTCTCTCTAGTTTAGCTCATGCACCTCCAAGGCCACAAAAACAAGTCCCTTTTCATATGTTTAGCGATCGCTGAATTTCTTCTATAATTGCCTGTTCATATCGTATACCCATTTTTCTACTGCATTGTTTGCTGGGTATTTTATTACTTTTCTACTGCTGCCATAACAAATTATCACAAAACAACATAAATTAATTTTATTAGAAGTCTCACAGGGCTAAAATCAAGAGGTTGGCAGGGCCGCATTCCTTTCTGTAGGCACTGGGTAGGATTCGTTCCTGGTCTTTCCCAGCTTCTAGAAGCTGCCCACATTCCTTGGCTATTAGCCCTCCTCCTCCATCTTCAAAGCTAGCAAAGGCAAGTCAAGTTCTTCTCACATCACTTTTTCCTCCCTCTCCCACTTTTCAGGACACTTTTAATTACATTGGACCCACCTCAATAATCCAAGATACTCTTCCTATCTTAAAGTAAGTTAGCTAGCAACCTTACTTCCATCTGCAACTTTAATTCCCTTTTGCCATGTAGCACAATATATTCACAGGTGCCAAGGATTAGGACGTGGGCATTGGTCAGGGGGTTTGGGAATGGCATTATCCTGTCTGTCACAGATATTAACTCAACCTGTTAATATGCTGCAAATAGTTTCTCCCAATCTGTAGCTTATTTTCTAATTTTAAAGCGATTTTACCATGCCAAAGTTTAAATCTACCAACATGTTCCCTTATGGATTCTAAGACACTTTCTTCTAGCACCCTCATGGACATTTGTTTATTTATTTTTGGCCATGCCGTGCAGCATGTGGGATTTTAGTTCCCCAACCAGGGACTGAACCCGTGTCCCCTGCAGTGGAAGGGCAGAGCACTAACCACTGGACCACCAGGGAATTCCCATAGATGTTATGTTTAGATTGTTAATCTAATTTTTGAGTACAGTATGAGGAGAGAATCTAACTCCCCCAACCCCCAAAAAAGATATCCAATTTTACCAATACCATTAAAAACATAGTGTCTTGAACCCATTCCATTAAGTGCGATATTTCAAAACATGGGTCATTTTTTAACCATCTCTAGGCTTCAGGATCCACCTATCTTACCACCTACTAGTATTGTCTCATATACAACCTGTCTAAAACTTACTCATTTTCCCTTTAACCCTGTCCTCCAATGTGCGAATTCCTATTGAAGGGGTGTACAACATCCACCCCAGTACTGAAGCCAGAAGCCTGCTCCTGACTCCTCCTTTAACCTCACGCCCCAATCTAAAAAAGAAAAAAAAAAAAGATTATCTCTGGTTATTGGGAATACTATATAATTTTTGGCTGCATTACAGATCTTAGTTCCCCAATCAGGGATTGAACCCGAGCCCATGGCAGTGAAAGCACCAAGTCCTAACCACTGGGCCACCAGGAAATTCCCAAAAATAAAAGTTTTTTAAAAAGTGAATTGTTGGGCTTCCCTGGTGGCACAGTGGTTGAGAGTCCGCCTGCTGATGCAGGGGACACGGGTTCGTGCCCCGGTCCGGGAAGATCCCACATGCCGTGGAGCGGCTGGGCCCGTGAGCCATGGCCACTGAGCCTGTGCGTCCGGAGCCTGTGCTCCGCAATGGGAGAGGCCACAACAGTGAGAGGCCCGTGTACTGAAGAAAAACAAAAAAAAAAAACGTGAATTGTTGGAAACTCCCTGGCAGTCCAGCAGATAGGATTCAGTGCTTTCACTGCGGGGACCTGGGTTCAATCCCTGGTCGGAGAACTAAGATCCCACAAGCCGCACTGTGAGGCAAAAAAAAAAAAAAAAGTGAACTGTCAATGAAAAAAAAGTGAATCGTCTATACACAACAATGCACATGTAGTTGACAATACTGTACTGTACACTTGGAAATTTTTGCATGAATTTTATGTTATTTTGCCACAACAAAAAAAGAAGAAAAAAAAAGTTCTCTAGCCCTGAAATCTGACGGTTACTTTCCTGCCTAAACCCCCAGAGGACCCACAAGATCATTAAAATAAAGTTCACACCTGGCATTTGAGGTTCTTCACAATGTGGTTTGGCCTCTCAGAATTCACTCCCTTGCTAGTCAACCTGATGCTTCTTAAGCATGCTCTGACCCCATGTCAAGCCTCCCATCTTCCTTTAACCCCCAGCTCAGACTGCCTCCACAGCCTTCTCAGATTCTCCTATCTTAGTACGGTTTCCCCTTCTTTGCAGCCCCATAACAATTTATGTCTTGTTGATAGCACTGCTTTCCTGGTATTATGGCTATCAAGTCCTTCAAAGACAGTGAGGTTCTGTGAGGTCAAGTTCACACTCCCAACCAGTGCTCTTCCCAATCATAACATTCGCTCTACTCTGTATAGTTGGTTGAGAAAAACAGTCAGAAGGTACATGCTTCCCTCTGCCTCCTCTCACTAATGTTACTATTCTGTTCCAAAGTTTTATTTAGCCCTAACTTGTCTATAGGGTCTGAGCCCAACTTACCACCTGCTGGCCAGGAGTGGAACTGAAGGTACTTTCCTTCTCCCCACCTATCCACCCCCAGAAAAATAGTCTCATAGTCTCAAAGACAATGCAATTCTGAATTTCCACTTGACATAGGGCCATTTAATGAGTCTATGCAACTCTGAATAGCTTTATGAAACATCCAAGTCCTATATTCTTAAGTCTTTTTAAGCCCTCAGTAGGTTGTAGGGCCGGGCAAGATTAACAAACGATTTAACATTTGTTCAGTTCGGTCAAACTAATGACTGGCATCCTGGGCACCATGTAACCACTACTCTCAGGGCTACTTGCAGGATCAGTGTCTTGGACCCCAATATATTTCAAGATTTTAGATTTATAGTTCCATCTTTGCTTTCGCCTCTGTGGTGAACTGTTGGTCTTCCATGATCTAATTTGATGCCATATTTTTGGTTAGAAACCCATCTTCTAATCACAGCACTTATCCTGTGGGAAGATGGCTATAGTAAGATCACATTCCAATTTCTTTCTGGGAACCCTGTGGGGAGAAAGATGAACTGCCTATACAATTTGCCTCTTGGTTTAAGTATGCAGGCTTCTGCAGGTGCATTTTGACAATAAACAGTCCCTCACACTGCTTTCTACAGTTTACGAAGCACTGTCAATCATTTTATCAGACTAAGAAATCTCGAGGCCCCAGAAGAGCTCCGTGCCTTGTGTGACGCTACACTGCTATATGCACAAGTGTGAGAAGCAAAACCAGGCCTCTCACAAGTCTAGTCTTATTTTTTTCCTAAAGAATCTATAAAGCTCCAACCACCTTCCCTATAGACACACTTCGTGTTATAAGTGAGTGCAAAGCAATCATTCCAACACAAATTTCTATCACATATCAACCAGTACCTCTACCTATTTTGTGGGATCTTGCCTTCTGTTCTGTTCCCATACCTTGATGCAGAGGTACCAAATGTCTTTACCACAAAAGACCTTGTCTTTGGTCTTACTGAGGTTAGGTTGCCACAGGGATGAGATAGAGTGACAATGTCCAGAGTAGGAAGACTGAAAGCTAAGCCGTCAGGATACCTAAAATGGTAGGAAAACCAAAGGAGGACCAAAGACAGGATCCAGTGGAGGAAGTGTCACAAGGGACAGTCAATGCAAATCACAAAAGTGCAAGAATATCTATTTCACAGCACATGAGTTCAAGATGCCCCAGTTTAATCACCCCTAGTTTAATCAGACTATCTTGAGTCCTTGTAGTTTACCTACCTATGTAGATCAAACCAGAGGCTGGTATAAGTACTAGAATGACTAATTTGACTCAGTGGATTATTTTCTCTGCACCATACTCCTTCTTCGATAAGGCATCGAGGTACTGATCCCAGAAGCACGAAGTATCCTCTTCCTGAACGAAGAGGATACTCTATACCTGGACAAAACTATGCAAGCAATCATCTGAAAAACGAGGAGCAGGGGAGGATGTTTCGTTTAGAAAGAAACACATCCAATACTAGAATTTTATATTAGAAAAAAAGCTATGTTTTCATAATACAAATCACATAAAGGTGGACATAACTGTAAGTGATCCTCAACCAGAACATGAATATTTGAAATTTTTAGATGCATCAAGAGAACATCCATCTCCAGACAGAAACTGTATCTTTCTACAACTTTTAGATTTTTGGAGGACACCCCAATTCAGCCTTGGTCAGGAAAAGGGGACTCTGCAGGCCTAATCTCACCATCCACATCAAATACAGGTAGAGGATCCCACATTCACCACATCTGGAGCTCCATCAGGCTGCTCTCCCTCCACTGCAGTCCTATCCAGTGATACTGCAGACACTGGGCGAGGCAGCAGTATACCAATGTTTATCAGTAGGGGAAGAGGGTGCAATCTTAATTCTAGAATTTCACATTTGGAAGAGTGCCTTGGCACTCTTGGAGTAGCCCAAGGCCCTTCCCAGGAAAAGAAGCAGGCACAGGGGTCAGGACTCAGGCTCCATTTTGACCCAATGTTTATTGTCCTTTTACAACATGTCATTTTGGTTTAGAAACTGCTTGTGATTAGTTTTCCAACATTAACTCAAAAGCATGTAAAATAAGAACCAACCTACTCTCTATATAAACACTCAGCAACTGTAGCCCTTCACCCTCCTACCCAGGTTGGGTAGGGGGAAGAAGGGAGGGCTTGGGCAGCATTGAGTGAAGTGCAGATGCTTTACCGTGGGGAATGGCGATAATGCCTTTGTTCACACCCATAGAGGTCCCCTGCACTGCCCCAAACTACAACAGAAAGAGCATGGGCCCAAGGCCCAATTTCTTGATGGTAATTCATTCTCCGCCTCCCAAATGGAAAATCACTTTTATTTTATCGCTTTTGTTTTGTATTTTTTTGCAACAGCAAGCCCCGGTCCAGAATCTGGCTGCGGCTGAACTGTTCAGACCGAGGAGCGGAGCAGGCCGTGGGCGCACCCTGGTCCCTCCTGGGCAAGCGCCCCCACCCTCAGGGAACAAGGTCCAGCCAGGCCAGCTCACTGCGCGCTGGCCACCACCACTTAGCCATACAGGTCATCGTCGTTATCTTCCGTGTACACACTGCCACCTGTGCCAGCACCACTGCCCTGACTGGGGCCAGCTCCACCTTGGTTTCCTGAAGGGAATCTGCACGAGAGCAGAGGCAAAAAAGAGGGTTAGGGCAGGGCTTGTTTAGGATTTTCACAACTACCCATTCTAGCCTCCTTAGGGCTCCAACTACCTTGGCTGTAGAGTTATCCAAGACAAATTAAGCACTGCCCACTGAAACCTAGTTACCTGAAGCTGCCAAAGCCCCGACTCTGTTGAAGGGTCTGAGCAAACATCTCATACTTCCTGATGTCATTATCACTGACAGAACGGCGGGCAAAGCGCATGGCTTCCTCAAAGTGATCTCGGCGGATCTCAGGCACTGGATCATCCTCTTCTACCTCCTGCAGGAAAGGTAAACACAGACCACCGGGGCTAGTTAAGGCTCAGCCTGCATTCCTTCCCTGGCCTTCCTGACCCCATTACTGCAGTAGCTTATGGCAGAGGCTTAGAGGATTGGGCCTCTCCAGTAAGTTGGGCCTCTCCTGAACAGGTTGCCAGGCCAATCTTCCTAAAACCGAGTCACTGCCCTGCTTAAAAACCTGTCAATGCATTCTGGAAAAGGTAAAACTGTAGGGACAGAATTCTTATCAGTGGTTACCAAGGGCTTAGGGTGGGAAAAAGAAGCTGATTAAAGTGGTATGAGAGGGACTCCCCTGGCGGTCCAGTGGTTGAGACTCCGCGCTTCCACTGCAGGGGTTTGACCCCTGGTTGGAGAACTAAGACTCCGTGTGCTGCAAGGCACGGCCAAAAAATAAAAAAAAATTTAAAAAGTGGCACGAGGGAACTTTTGGGGATGATGGAAATTTGTCTATCTCAACTGTAGTTATAGAACTTATATATTTTGTCAAAAAGCACAGAAATAGTACACCTAAAAAGGGCGAATTTTACAATATGTAAATTATACCTCAAAAACATAAACTTTTAAAAAGAAAATGTCAAAGTGCTTATCACATCTAGATTACACCTTACCTACTGGCCTCACTTCCAGCAACATATGATGTCTTCAATTCTACCCAGGTTTTCCCAGTTCCCGTAATCCTACTTCTCAAGTGGGTTATTTGGGCGCCTTATTTCCTTTACCCAAATTCTCTCTCTTCACAGCCCAGGCTCACACCCTATCTCTTCTACTGAGAAGCCACTCAATTGCTATGATTTATGAGACTGCCCTCGGATCAGTGTATCAGTAGTTTATAAGCTTTTTTTTTTTTTTTTTTTTTGTGGTACGCGGGCCTCTCACTGTTGTGGCCTCTCCCGTTGCGGAATACAGGCTCCGGACGCACAGGCTCAGCGGCCATGGCTCACGGGCCTAGCCGCTCTGCGGCACGTGGGATCTTCCCGGACCGCGGCACGAACCCGTGTCCCCTGCATCGGCAGGCGGACTCTCAACCACTGCGCCATCAGGGAAGCCCTAGTTTATAAGCTTTGATGAGAGGAAGGAGAGATGTCACAGGCCCCCTCTAAAAAGTAAAGAAAGCCATTTATTTCTTTATTCGCGAAGTCAGTCTCTAACACTGTGCCATGATACAATGGGAAACAAGCAAGATGATATAGAGTCCCTATCTTTATTGAGCTTACACACACACTCCACCAAACTGTGCATTTAATTCAAGGGGTCCATGGAACACCAAGGATAGGTCCACAGACACTAGGTTCTTAGCCCTGCTCTATGTGTTTCTCTGCTGATCTCTTCTCAGCCTTTATAATTCCTGATTGAAGAGGTTATATGCTCAGCATTTTCTCTTTGATGCTCTGCTAAACATCTCAGTCAGGTGATCTTTCCAAAATCTTATACTCTTAACTCTAGGGCATTGTGGAGACTGTCCCCTGGCTTCCCACAACTGGCACATCTGGGGAAAGGATGCAGACCCACCATGGCTGATGGGTTGGTCTGCCTCTCCCGTTCTCGCCTGATCTCACTCTCGATCGATTCACGGATGGCCAGCTTGCAAGCACGTTGGCAAATCTCTGTCAAGTCAGCTCCAGAGAAGCCATTAGTCATCTTAGCCAGGAACTCCAAATCCACATCCTAAAAGAAGCAACATATCTATCTTAGCATTCAGTCTCTCCTCCCCTGTGATACATGGATCTTTGACCATCCAAACACTCCCAATTCCAGTTTGTCCCATCTTCTGCCACCCCGTTTTATTCCTTATTCTAGATTACCCTAATACCCCCAAATCTTCCATATTCCCTTTTCAACCATAACCCCAGGAATCCCCAACGGAATCCTGTCCAGGAACCAAACACCACTCCACACAGCCTGCAGATTCACAGAAGTCACCACGACCCCAAGACCTTGCACCTGCCTTGGCAACTGGGGACTTGCGCAGGTTGGCCTTGAGAATGGCAACACGGGACTTCTCATCAGGAAGTGGGATGTAGATGAGCTGATCAAGGCGGCCAGGTCGCAGAATGGCAGGATCAATGATGTCAGGCCGGTTGGTAGCGCCAATGATAAACACATTTTTTTTTGTGGACATGCCATCCATTTCTGTCAGGATCTGGTTGATGACTCGGTCAGCAGCCCCACCACCATCTCCAATGTTGCCACCACGGGCCTTGGCAATCGAATCCAGCTCATCAAAGAACAGTACACAGGGGGCAGCTTGGCGGGCCTGTGTGAGGGGACAGATGGACTCAAGCATTAGCACAATCGGATCTCTCAGATCGGAGAAGGAACGGAAGATAAAGTGACCTTCACTGCCCTAGCTGAGCTGCCAGAATGAGATGGTGTTTACTCTCCCAAAGAATAGCCTCCACCCTTAACTTGTCCCCAAGCAAGTGAATTGATAGCCCAGCCACCTATAGCTCACCTTGTCAAAGATTTCTCTGACGTTGGCCTCAGACTCCCCAAACCACATGGTGAGCAGCTCAGGACCCTTGATGGAGATGAAGTTGGCCTGGCACTCATTAGCAATGGCTTTGGCCAGCAAGGTTTTCCCACAACCAGGAGGTCCATAGAACAGTACTCCCTTGGAAGGTGTCATACCAAACTTGAGGAATTTGTCTGGGTGCTCCACAGGATACTAGGAGGAAAAGCAAAGAGGGTTCAGGGATACCTCCATAGTTTGAAAGAAACCTAACCAAACAGAAGCATCCTCCCACACCATCCCATGGTGAAGACCCAGGTTCCCTAAAAGCAGGCTCCTTAGTGCCTCCAACCAGAGAATAGCAGGTTCCCGAATTATGCTCACAATTTCTGCAATGAATGTGACAACACCCCAATATCACCCAGCTCAATTACAACGTACTGACGCAGTGACTCACCCTGGACCAAGCACCCTACCTGGACCAGCTCCTGAAGCTCACGTTTGACATCCTCCAGGCCCCCAATGTCCTCCCAGGTCACCTGTGGTACCTCTACCACAGTTTCCCGCAGTGCTGACGGGTTGCTCTGGCTCAGGGCCCACTAAAAAGGGAAGAAAAACTGGGGATGAGACTTGCCAGGGGAGATCAAAGTGCATGTGTGTGTACCTGAGATATGGGAGAGGCCCTTACTCGGAAGTCATCCATAGTAACTGCCAGGGAGTTCATGACCTCAGCATCGATGGTCTCGTCCTCTAGGTCAATGAGGTCCATCTTCTTGCGGATGGCTTGCAGAGCAGCCTCCGAGCACAGGGCTGCTAAGTCAGCGCCCACATGCCCATGAGTTTCATTGGCTACCTGCAGAGAGAAGATCTTCTTACTATGCTGTCTCTGAGACCTAGCTGCCTTAGGAAGCTCAGAGACAACAGAATCCTGGTCCCTTCCCCTGACTTCTGTCTCTGGGTCCTTCCATTTCCCTGAACACATACTAGTGGCCCTTTCATCGGCTGGGTTTTAAGTATTCAAGCCTGGACTCGGGGCCTGGAAATAAAGCTGCCCCCCAAATTCTGGTTCACTCTAATTCAGTGTCAACCGAGAAACATGCCAACCCTAGTTTCCTGGATTCAATCTGAGATCACTTCCCTTCCCCTGCACAAGAATCAAAATCAATTGCCTCACATCTGAAGCTTATGTCCCTAGTCAGTTCCCTTCAACTGCCTGGAAACAGATATCCTAACTTCTGGCCAGCCCTCATCATCACTCCACCTGCTCAAGGTCCACATCATCTGCCAGCTTCATGTTCTTGGTGTGGATCTGAAGAATTTCCAAGCGTCCTGTAGCATCAGGGATTCCAATATCCACCTCCCTGTCAAAGCGACCTGTGAGACAGTGCGTAAACATAGACAGGAATCATTTCTGGTGCAGAGGGAAGAAAGGGCAGGCCTAAGGTGACCACCCATCCCAGTTTGCCCAGGAATGTCCTGAAGTTAGCACTGAAGGCCCCATATTCTGGGAAATCCCTTGGTCTCAGGCAAACCAGGATGGGTGGTCACCCTAGACATGACATGGAAAAAGGGAAAGGAACCCTGGGCCCTAACACTGCAAAGAGCTTCAAGAAATCCTCAGGAATAGGTGACTTAGATGAAGGACAGATGTGGGATCAATGGGATTAAGGCCAGTAGAGCCACAATCTCCCCAAGAGCAAGGACAGCAAAAAAAGAAATTTGGGGTCCTTACCAAATCGTCGTAGGGCTGGGTCAATGCTGTTGGGTCTATTGGTTGCTGCCATAACAATGACATGGGCTCTCTGCTTTAGGCCATCCATGAGGGTCAACAACTGTGATACGATACGCCGCTCCACCTCCCCATGGGTCTGTCGGGACAGAATGTCTGGTCAGAAGTGAAGTCAGGACCTTTCAACACCCCACTATCCCCTCGGGTAAGTTCCTACTTTTTCTCTTTTGGGAGCAATGGCATCCAACTCATCAATGAAAATAATAGCAGGAGCATTCTTCTCAGCCTCTTCAAAGGCTTTACGAAGGTTGCTCTCAGACTCACCAGCCAACTTGCTCATGATCTCAGGACCTGAAAGCATATAGAATGGATACAATGACAAAACTATATCCTTTCTCAATCTCAAAAGAAATCAGCTATCTTGTTCACCCAGTCCAGAGACAGGTCCTAGGTGAGAATATGGTAATAACCTCTACTTACTTTCTCACAGCCCCTACCAACCATTATCCCAGGGTAGCCACCAAGCCAGGATAAAAAGTCAAGGAGCTCAATACACTTATTGAACAGTTGAGCTGGAAGTATGAAATGATCACAGCAGATGCTATGAGACCTCTGGCCAGAGCAGAAGCAGCACACCAGTTGGACCTCTACCAGCTAAATTTCATTCTCAAAGAGATAGCTGATCTCAGCCAGTCTTCCCCCAAACCCTCTCAAATAAGTAAGCATGGACATTTTGAGTTCTCATTCTAACTTACTCCTCTTAAATGTCTTCAGTCTGTCCACAATCTTTCTCAAGGTGGGGACAGATCAGGCGGCACCAGAGTAGAATACCATCCCCTTGTTGCTTATCTGTCTGCAATGTACTTTAGAATAAAGTTACTGAAGTATACACAAGCATAGGTATACAAATGAACATGTCCATGAGTTCTCCAGCTCATGAGACTGGGTCACGCTCAGCTCAGAGTTGAGTCCAGCCAAACACAAAGTGAACCAAGGCTCCTACCATTGATCAAAAAGAAGAAGGCGCCAGTCTCATTCGCCACAGCTCGAGCAATCAGGGTCTTTCCAGTCCCTGGAGGTCCATAGAGCAGGATTCCCCGAGGAGGCTGAGGACCAGTACAGAAGGTGTGATTAGGTTCAGACTCCCGCCTTCTCCCAACCCCAGCCACCCTAAAATGGCTTGACAAGGGCTCCATCTAGAGAGGGTGAGAATCAGAGCTCAACTCTGACACCAGTAAGAGTGAGCCCTCAAGCAGCAGCTGCTAGGAAGACAGTTTACTTCAGACCATACTCACTCCTCTTAGCAGCAGAGAAAATACTGCTAGAAAGCTGACAATACTTATGAAGGCATAGGAGACAAAGAGCAGAGAAACCACACCAAGAGACTCTTAGTGTGACTGAGTCTGAAGTCTGAAGGGACTAGGAAAAGCAAGAGGCCATTAGGCCAAGGGCCTGAATTTAGACAGACAAGAACCAAGGACTAGCTTAGACATTTAAGAGTGTCGGCCAGAGGCTCACTCACTCCAGTTATCCCAACCTTCCAGGATTTATTATCATGTTGGAATGCCTTCCCTTACCAACTACCACAAGTATTCCTCTTTGAAGTTGTCTTTCATCTTCAGGGTGTCCCATGATATGGGAATGATTGGGATGTTACATTTCAGACCAGCAGTTCGCAAATATTTTGGACTCAGGATCCTTCACACTCTGCAAATTTCCTTAACTTCTACTTCTACTGGGCAGCACTGTTCTACACAGGCTGGCAAACTGGTGAGATTTTATTTACAGGGTCCATTAGTTGAAAATGGTTTTTACCTCTCAAAGGGTTGTAATTAAGAAAAAAAAAAACAACAGAGAACTTAACTGGCCCACTCTGTTGTAGATCATTAGTAGCATGAATGAATTTAGAGCCCTCTATAAACTCAAATACAGTACTTCCTCTCTAATCCAAGGCAATGATGAAACACATGTATGAAGACGTCCTAGAATTAGACAGCAAGTAGCTGTTAATCACCACCCTAGACTATATCCTACAGAGCCCAGGATGCTCACCTTCACACCAATTGCCTTAAAGAGAGCAGGATGTCTCAGGGGCAGCTCCACCATCTCCTTTATCTGAGCTAGCTGCTTCCGGCAGCCACCAATGTCATCATAGCCCACTTCATTCAAAGACTCTTCCTCATCCTGAATATGGAAGAGACAAAGAAAAGGAGAAGGCAGGAATACTACTATCAGCAAAAGGTGAGTTTCTCCAAATCTGATGTAGAGAAATCTGCTGTATGAGAAGATTCTCCTCTAAGGGGATCATGCCTCAAAGGAAAACTCTAAAAATCCCAAAGAAAAGATTTCTTTTGTTTTGTTTTTATTTTTATTTATTTGGCCGTGCTGTGCAGCTTGTGGGATCTTAAGTTCCCTGACCAGGGATCGAACCTGCACCCTCAGCAGTGAGAGTGCAGAGTCCTAACCACTGGACCGCCAGGGAATTCCCAATTTTTGCTTTTGTTTTATTTACTTACTTAATTATTTATTTATGCCAAGGCAAAGATTTCTAGCATAGCCTTTCCCTATCACACTGTCCTTAGTCTTACTGGGATGGGCTTCCCTAAGACCTGAAGCTAGAAACTGTGGGAAATGCACAGGGGTCTAGATGCCAGCATCAGCACCACTTCCTCAAAAATTATTCCAACCACTTAGACCTTTTAGGTTCAATCTAGGTTTTTAAAAATTATTGGTATCAGATACTTCCAAGAAACACCTAGGCCCAGAAATGAATACCTAGGTTTTCCACCTCTGGGAAGAAGCTTAGCTATCAAGTCTGGATATTCTTTGGAACTACCACACAACTGTCCCACTAAGTAATCACGAAGTAGGGTACCGGGATCAGGGAGAGAACTCACCTCTCGTTTGATAGGCTCCCCTTCACAGTGAATCACTGTGTCTGGAGCAACAATACAGTAAGGACTGGGATCTGTCTCCACTACTTTGAACTCTACGGCACGCATTCCACCCCGGACAAGGAAAATGTCTCCTGTGAGAGCAATCAGCACAAGAGCAGTTAGAGGTATCTATTACCAGACCAAGTGAGAATTCCTCATCAAAACCTAGAATCTAGAATGCCAAGTTCACTAGATATTGCCCTTTCTCCTTCCCATCCACATCTCATTAAGCATTAGGCAAAAATAGAAAGTAAACTGTGAAGAGTCCCTCTGCCACTCAAGATAGTGAACAAAACCTGACGTGTCAGAAAGAAGCCCATAAGGTTTTTGACTTCTGGGGTATAGATAACCCAGGCTTTCACGACAACCACCAATGGTAGAACTGTGCTAAATATTAAGTACACTTTGGACAGCCAAAATGGCCCACCTCTTCCTTCAGAGATAAAAGAGAAGACAGCTTACTCTACTGGAGCAAGGAGTGGGAATGGGGAAATGGGGGAGTGGAAGGAAGTGGGGAAGGAGAGAGTACACATGAGCATATGTACAGAATGTGTGTGTATAGACACACATATGAGAATGAGACAAAGATATCCCAAGGTTTACTCTTGGGTATCCCTACAAACAATCACCCTTAAGTTCAGTCCCTAGAATTATTTCTCACCTTTCCGGATGGGTCGATAAGCTTCCAGGAAGTACGGCTTAAGGTAAACCTCAAAGAGATTGCCAGTGATGCCTTCCACCGTGTCATCGATGGGTAGTACATGGATACGTTTGCCGTACTTCACATCAGGGCATGGCTGGATGCTGAGGATTACAAGCAGACTCCACGTTACCAACCAAACTGCAGCCCCAAGCACTGGGTGTCCAAAAGGGCCTGGCATAGACAGCCGATGGCAAGCAAAAGAGAAAAGGCAGGGAATGGCTTTAGGTGAAGAGAGGCAGGAGGGTAGGGTGGGAGTGAGGGCAAAGAAACAGCCAAGCAGAACAGGTCACACGCAGGGTGGGGTAGTAGGGGGAGCCTCTAGAAGAAGATGCTGGGGTGGCCCACTCCCAATCAGTGAGCCAAAAGGAAGACCCACACATCTGGAACCCTCACAAAGACACAAGAGGGAAGGTCTTCAGTGAGAGATATCCAACGATGACCCATTCTGGTCAGTATTGGTAACCCAATGTTACAAAGGGAGACCTTAGTCTGACAAGTGTCAGGGTCAGAGAAATAGAAGTGAAAAAATAATCTCAGTCAGGTGGTCAGAGCACCTTGAGAAAGTGACTAAGCACCTCCAGGAAGAAGGCTACATGAAACCTAGAATCCATGGAAAAGAATCAGAAGTCTGAGATGCTCCTGGCCAAGTGACAGATGGTTGGGTAACAGTGGCTAGAGATGACTCCAAGATGGGGAAGCCTCTTGCCTAAAGTTAAGTCTAAAATCACTCAGACTGGTGCTATCCTAGGTGTGGCTCAAACTATGCCTCTCTCCTAGATTAACTTGGATCTTTATACAAACCTGCTACGAGTCCACCTCGTAGCCCATACTCCCATCTCATTCCAGCCCCAACAAAAGCCATTAATGCAACCCAGCTGTAAGGTTACTTGGCAGATACAAACACTCAAATGGCATCCTAAACCAGGGTCTAAGGTGTGATAAGTTATACCTCTGGTAGAAAAATATAAAGGTACCAAGAAAGTCATAGAAATGCCAACTTGTCCCAAGGGTCATGCAAAGGCAGGCTTTAAAGTCCCAGAGGCAGAACCAAAACCTAAAGACAACCTAGAAACATAAGTCTTCCCATGGCCTGCAAGCTCCCAATATCTGCAGCTGCCAAGGCCTTGGTGGGGGTACTGCCTGTAATGCAGGCTGTCTCTGGCCTCCCATCCCTGAGGGGCCAAGAACCCCACACACACCTGATGACATCCCCCAGGTGTACGCGAAGGTTATTCCGAACAACTCTATTCATTCGAATCTTCTCATCAGAACATGTGTCATCAGAAAGCACAATGCACACAGCTTCCCGCCTCTTCTTTCCTTTCAGCAACACTGTGTCACCTCGGAACAACTGCAGCTCATCCATCTTGGGCTGAGGAAAGAAGGTTAAGGCCTTTGGGTCACTGGGCCAGGGGGTAAGCAGCAGCCCTGGAGGTTGGGATTCCCAGTAAACCCCACTCTATCTGTGGTCACTGCAAGAAAAATGAGAAAAGAAACCCGGGAAAAGCCCTCAGGTTAAGTGCAATAAGCAAAGATTGGACTGTGGACCCAACTTACCTGGGACAAGGATACCACACTGTTGTCCTCATTGATGGCTTCATCAACAATTAACCGATTGGGACGGTTCTTCTGTTTAAGGATGGCTGTTGATAAATCATCACCTTTTGAACTAGAAAGAGAAAATGAAGTCAGTTCCAAAACATATTCCAGCAAGGGCCCCACCAGTCTCTACCAGCAACTCTTGGTATTCTGAGTACTGGTATCCTAGCTGTAAGGTCCCAGGTGATCTTGCCCCAGGGTCAGGAAACTAAGAAAACAAAATAAAAGTGGAGACTGAGCAGTATTTAGCAAAATGAAAATAGTCTCAGACAGTATAGAATAGCGATTAAGAGAAGGGGCTCTGTAGTCAGACCTGTTGGGTCTGAATCCCAGCCCTGCCACTTAACTGTGATCTTGGCCATGTTATTTAACCTCTCTGGAGGTTGATGTCCTCTTCTGTAAAATGGGGACTATAGTAGCACCCATCTCAGAGGATTACTGTCTTAAGCAAGATAATGTATACAAGTTCAACACAACGCCTGACATATGGTATCAACGGCCAGAATGATTAGCACTGCAGAACATAGCACAAGCTCTTTCCTTGCTAACCTTCTTGCAGAAGGAAGCAAGCAAGACAGTCTCCCGTAGGGCTCAGGGAGGCCCCAAGCCCCACAGAGCAATCCTGGAACAATGAAGAATCATTAGAATTACCCTTCTTACTGGCTAAACCTGCTGAACGCCAGAGCATTCTATGTACCACAGGAATGCAAATTATAAAGACAATCATATTTGGAAAAAAAAACACACACAAAACACTAACACACCTGAAACCTTCATCAGAAAGAAGCTCAAGCTCAAAAGGAATCTCAGAAACCTCTGCAAAGACACACAACTCCATGGGGTTGGTTCAAAAAGTTAAAACCGAGAAATGCTGAGACATGGGGCAAAGCCAAATCCCTCTCACCCAAATCAAGGTTGCCTGAGTCTGAACTGAGTTTAAACTATCTAAATAGTTTCTACCATTTCCTAGAAGCTAAGATCATTCATCTGACACCAATTTCTCACTTAGCTCATCTCCAGCCTTCACTAACTAGACACAGTGGGCTCTCCCTCTGAAGAGCTACCTCCTCTTAGTAAGGCTCAGGAAAACATGAGCATTAACCAAAATAAGAGGGCCAGACAATGGAAGAAGCCAAGAAATAAATAAAAAGGAGGCTTTTCCACGGGTTATTTCTTCACTCAACAAATTCACGTGTGTGTGTGTGTATACATATACATAAAAAATACGTCAGGCATCGTTCTAAGCATCTATCAGTCAACAAAAGAAGACAAAAAAGTATTCCTATTAGAAATACCTTCACAACTTGCAAGAAAAAAGATGCCTATGCTCTAGAATACGAGCTAGGGAGTTACGGGATTTTTTACATCTTTTGGTCCTGATACACTCAAAAGAAATACAAATCCCATTCATCTAAAAAGGTTGAAAGTTTTCTGCTGAGCCTCTCACATAGGCTTTAAACTAGTTTATTCATTCCCTTTAAACTAGTTTCCAAGAGTGGAGTTTCCTTAGGTTTAAACTTGCCTCCCCCAACCCCAAGGTGGTGATCACAATGCTGCATACTCTTCCAATGCTTATCAACACCCTAGAAAGCAAGCATGGTCAATATGAGAGTTGAGGGCAATTTAAATCCATCCATTCTCCGTCTCCCCTATGCATTAAAATACCCTTCAAGGGCTGCCCATCTTCCCGTTTGATGTATAGGACCAGGGCTAGAGAAAAACAAAATGCCAGATGCCTCTAGTCATCAGTTTGTATTTTAACCCCAAAGCTGCATCCTAGGAAAACCTCCAATCTGCCTACCATTCCTGACCCCAGCACTGGAGATGAGTGGGATGCTTTTCCCTTAAAGTAAGGACCTTTAATTCCACATCTATCTACTGAGATCAAAGGAAGTAATCTCTAAATGAGGGAATTCAGTTTGATCATGGGCCAAGAGCTGTCCCGGAGGCTCTCTGGGGACATCCCACTGGTCTTATGCATGAGTCAGGCCCTTTCCAGAACCCCAATGGGCCACAGGGGACTTGGACAGAGTTCAGGTAAGTCATCAAGATGACCTAGAGATCAGAAACTGTCTATGATGCCAGGTTCCAAGAATTTTGGACTTTTAGTCTTGGAAACTAAAGACTAAGAGACTACTTTAATTCTTTATTAAGCAGTCCTTTTAAATAGGCACCTGAGTAATACTTCACCTCAATTCAGAAACTTGAGAAAAAGGAACACATCTCAAAAAAAACTAAACTCTCAAGTCAGGAAGGTGATTTGCATAGAAGGGTTTCCATAGGATGAGGGTGTCTTCCCCCCGCCCCCCCCCACCAGTATCTAAAGCTCTTAATTCTAAAATAGGTAGAGGTGGCCAGGTTTTATCTGATGCTTTCCTTAGTAGAGGGCCCAGGATTGCTCAACATAACTGCTTAGGGAAAGAAACGTGTCTTTGACTAGTTAAGGCATCTCTAACTCTCACACCTCAAAGGCTGAAATCTAGAAAGCTCACAAAATACGAACTGAAGTTTGAATTTTAGCAAGAACCTACTGAACCTCATTTCACAACATCAAGGAAAACTAACTAAAGCCTTCTCGTATGAATAACAACAGGCCTAAAGTATGAAGGCGGCCAGATGCGAAAGGCTGGGCCCGCCTCTCCCCAACAGCTTCTCACCACTCAGGTCGTAGACGATGCCAACCACAAGCCAGGCCGAGCCGGCTCTAAAAGTGGCCGTCGTGAGCTTCCCTGAGCTCGCCAGGCCTTCCCCTGCTCCGGCCTCCGCCTCGGTCTCCGGGCTCCTAAGGCCTTCACGTGGCCCAAAGTCCACGCCCACCGGGCGCAGTTAGGGCGTTGGGCCCGCAGGGCCTGCACTCTCTGGGGACCAAAGGCCTAGAGCGGGTGGCAGGCCGGATCGCAGGTGGGCGCCCCCAGGTCCCGGGGCGCCGCGCCAGCAGTGTGGGCCCGCAGACCTCACTAGGCCGGGACGGCCGCCCAGAGGAGCCAGTCATGCCGGCCCGGGCCTGCATGACACAGCACGATCTGGCCCAGGCCCCGACCCAGGCCCAACGCAAGCCCCGCCTAGGGGGCGCGCGGGGGCGCAGCCGGGCCCAAATGGGTCCGCGGCTCCTCATTAGCCCCCTTCCTCTCCTCTCCTCTCCCTCCTTCCCTGTCTCCACCTCCTAGACGCGCCCACAGCCAGGCCCGGCCGGGCCTACCCAGCGAAGCGGGTCAGCCGGTGCGCGCACCCGCGGTGGGCGGACGGGCGCGCGCACACACTCACTCAGCTCCGGAGGCCATGGCGCGCGCCTCTCCCGGCCGGCGGCTGTGGCGGCCCGTGGGTAACGGCTACAAGGGGTGGCAGGCGACCGACTGTGCCGGGTCTTGGGTCTCCCGGGCTGAGGACGAGTGGAGCGACAAACCCGCAGACGGCCTCCCTCTCGCTTCCTCCCAGCGGCACCGGGGCGGTGGGCGGACGGGCGGGAGACGCTGACGCCTGATCCGCGAGGGGGCAGCGGCAGCAACCACCCAAACGACGGCTGCAGACGCTTCGCTAAGACTGAGCCGAGAAGAGCCGAATCATCGGAAAGAGAGGTGCTCTCACCTCAGCCAATCAGCGCCTGCCCTGGGGACTCCCTCCCGCCTCTCCGCGCCTCTCCCCAGCAACCCGCGGACCGGAGCCAATCAGGAAATTCGCTTGCTGCCCGGCTCCCGCCTCAGGGATGCAACACGCCTAGTAACGCCACGGCAATTGGCCGCAACGCTACGCTTCCTCGACGGATTGGGATTCTCGACCAATCAACGAAAGGAAGAGGGCCAGATCGACTGGCGAAAGGAGAGGCTTTATCCCTGGGAGGCAGGCTCTCCCACTTGGCTCCAGTTCATTGGCTCCTGAGCTTATCCTGCTGTTAAAACCTGGCACAATGGATTGAACCCTTGTATTAGTCTAGTCCTGTTGTAGTGATAACCTACACACCCATCTTCTCCCAAAACCTGAGTCTCCACCCTAACCCCTCTCCTTGCTCCTTCAATACGCTGGCTCCAGCCATCTGTATTCTGGACTCTGACTAGCATCCCAGCTCTTAATCCACTCTACTTTATTGTCATTGCACCCTTTGGTAATCCTAATCCCATAGGCTTTATAGTTCCTCAGGGCTTAGAGATATATGCTTCCTCTTACCAACAGGTATTAATATTTATGGCTAAACGAGGGAGGACAGTCAAGTCCAGAGAGGAGTCACTAGGCAACTACAGAACACACAGCAGATTCAACAGAACCCAAAGCAGCAAGAAAATTGTAGGCTGATACTTGAAGTCCTCGGGCCCAAAATGCCAGCTAGCCCTGACTATATTCAATAGGCAGCTTTGGGGGCCTGTTGACTGAATTCACCCTTCACCCCCTATCCACACAGTCACATTTGACTGACACAGTGGAAATCCAAATCTGGAATGAGGGAGGGGGTGGGGAGTCATTCTGAGAGACTCAGGTCTGCTTGTCTCTCTGCTCTAAGAATCAGATACTTGCCCTTCTCCTGAGGACACCACCTTCCAGACCTAACTCCACTCATTCTGTCACCTCACAAAGGATCCTGGGCTTTGGGGTTTTACTTTTAGGCAACAAGAAGGACTAAAAGCACTGCCACCTGAGTAAGGATTCCTGTAGCCCTTTCTCCTGAGGCTCATAAGGTAGATGATGTTGGGAGAAGGTATCATAGACAACCAGCACTCAACTGAATCAGACAGCTTTGTCTTCCCACTCAAGTGTATATAGTAGGCAGACAAGAGATAGGCATGAAATTTTACTCAACACATGAAAAGGCAAACAGGAAAAAAGGTGCTATGAGCAAAGTCAATGCCTTGTTGGTGGAATGGGGGCTTCTTCTGGAACCAGAACAGCAATAACCAGACCAAATTTTGGAGAACTACCACCAGCCTCTCCAATGCCAGACTTATATTGGAATGGTCAGCTCCAGCCATGTTCCCCAAGGACGGTATAGCAGAAAGCCCTCCCCACAGATGGCCCACTGAGGCCCCAGCTCAGGTTCTTTGAAACGTGGCAGCTACAGGTCACAAGTCTCCAGCAGAGACGTCCGAAATTCCTCAAGAAGGGTTTCATGGTCAGGGGGATGGATCCAGCCCAAACAGGTTTCTAGGTACAGGGGGAGAGACCTGAAAACAAAAAGGGTGATGTCTAAGGGAGGACAGGCAGAAGACTGCACAGCCATTCCCTCCCTTTCATTCACCACCACTCCCAACAGGCCCAAGGACTCCAGGACGCCAGCTGCCTCTTAACCTCACCATGCAGCATTCTCCTGCGGCAACTCAGTTTGGGCCTCCAGCCTCCGCCAGAGAGCAGTGGCCTCATCCCTCCGATCCAGCCTCCTCAGAGTCTGAAGCAGGTGAAAGGAAGCGTCTTGATTACCTGTAGCCCCACCCCAGAGTAGAGAGCCTTAGAACTTGACACAGACTTAAGCACCATTTTATAAAAGGGAAAACTAAGGCCTAGAACAGGGAAGTGTCTTGCCTACATGGTACCAGGGGTACATCACTGCCAACCATGCCTAGCCCTGGGCACTGCCTGCCCAGGACAAAGGGCCCAGCTGACCCTGCTCCTGCCCAACACATTCTCAGCACAGTTATGGTCTCTGTGTCTGAAGACACTGGGAAGCCTAGAGAACTCCTGAGAGGCCTTCATACACACTTGTATATG
The DNA here is from genome assembly GCF_964374135.1 of Grampus griseus. Classification (NCBI taxonomy): domain Eukaryota; kingdom Metazoa; phylum Chordata; class Mammalia; order Artiodactyla; family Delphinidae; genus Grampus; species Grampus griseus. The sequence continues at coordinate 37,190,478 of NC_139000.1, read as the reverse complement.
TCTTGCATATGTCTACACACCTGGATATATCCCTATATATATACAGGCACAACCCCATTCACCCCTCCTATCAAGGAACATCACTCTTACACTAATCCCCAAGTACCTCCCCCACGGCCCTCTCTGTCCTTATGCACCTGTGCATAGCTGATGTCTTGCACATGTACATACCTGGGCACACCTGCACACTGAGAAGGAAGTCCTGTAGGGCTTTGGTATCCTGGCCACTGGCCACCCATTCCAGTCCACGACTAATCAGGGCGGCTGCGCGAAGCTGTTGTAGTGCCACATCTGATGCACACCCCTGCTCACAGCTGGAAGCAGGCCCTGGAGACCACTCCCAAAGTCAAGACATGTGTTCCCAGCCACACTGTCACCAACACCTCAAGTCCCCTCTCTATCTCTTGTTTGGAGTCCCTTTCTCTTAAATCTCCTGGTGGGCTAGGACACATGGAAAGGAAGCCACCACCACCACAGAGGAAAACTGAGAGTCTAGATCACCTTGTTCTTTATCCGTGGGTGTGGCCTGGAAGAGCAGCTCAAGGCACCTGAAGTGGGACACAGAGCAGGGGTAAAGAAGAGTCAACCTCAGAAACTCTAGGGGTGAGTAGATAAGAATGGAGCTCACCAACTCAGGTCCCAATTAGAAAATTATCCCTCCACATTTCCTGGAGGGTCCTGGTTGGCTTCCTGGGCTCACCGGCTAAATTCACTAATTGCCTCCTTTTGGGCCCCTAGTTGCACCCGAGCGTGGCCCTGAAGCAAATAGGTGGCAGAGACCCAGGGTGAGCAGTGTGGTAACTCTTTGGTTCCTCTTCTGGCATCTTCCCACAGCCGGGGCCTCTTGGGACGCAGGGATGACATGCGGCTAAGCAGCTCCTCACACACGGTCAAAGCATCCTGGGCTCGGCCTGCCTGAATCAGCGCTGCTGCTGCCTCCAAGAACACCTCAGGCACACAGGGCCCTCGGGGGCATGGGGGTGGGGAGAACTGGGGTGGGAGGAGAATGCAATGTCTTGAAGAGACATGAGCCACCACCCCCAACCTCTTCACCAGGCTCTGGTATCATGCAGAGACCACCCATTGCTTGCTGCCCAAATCCCCCCTTGCTCTGGGAACCTTCCCAGTCTGGTGCCCCAGATTGGACAGAAAGAACAGCAGAGGAAAAGTCAGAAAAAAGAAGTCCTGCTCTACTCCAAAGGAGACTCCAACCCTTCCACCCCATTGCAGAGAAACACGACATACCCACCTTTGGCTCCGAGCCATCCAGCAACAGGGCCAGCAGGTCCAGGTAATGTTCTGCAGCATTCTCTGCCCTGAAGAGTCATAACCCATGAGCCTCACCTTAGGCCACAGCAGGGCACTCCAAGGGCTTTTAGCTAAGGGCACTGGGGTGTGGGGAGGGCGAGGTTTGGGGACTCCAACACTGGGGCTCGATATGGATCTCTACTACTTACAGACTGGATTTGGGAGAAGACTTTAGAATTTTCAAGATACACGAGGTTAGTGTCTGGGTAAAGAATCCTCAGTTCAGGTCCAGCAGCAAGGCAGGAAGCTGAGAGTGGGGAACCATGTCCTGCCCCTGACTTGTCCATTCCCCCCAACTCGTAAGAACAGAAGCAGAGTCACAGCACAGGGGAGGCGTCAGAAGTGGGAAGAGGAGCTCAGGTGAGCAAGGTGAACCTCACCTTCCCGTCTGTAGGCATCGGCTTGCCAGCAGGTACTTGGCCTGGCTCTGTGTGCCACAGTGAAGGGGTGAGGCTGGGTCAGGTCGTGGGAGTAGTAACTCTACCTCAATGAGAAGCTGTGGGGCTTCAGGGATATGAGCGACACTCAAGGCCTAGAGAGAACAAAAAGAAGAACGTATATCTATAATCCCTGAGAACCATACTTCCTTCTACTTATACCTTGACTAGTTACCCCAACACAAGCATCTCAGCAGTCCCCGTATCTTCGCCTGACACAGCTCCTTACCTCAACCAGCAGCTCCAGACACTCAATCTCTGCTGCCGTGTTCTCCAGTTGCCGATACAGCCTGGAGGCCTCCAGAAGCGGGGGACCCCAGGTTGATTCCCCTTTCAGGGCTGCAACCAAGTACAGCAGAGCTCTCTGTGGACTGCCCTAGAGTGGTGAGAGGACACAAGCCTCAGCTACCCTCACAAAGCAGAAAGCTGCTCCTAACACCCCTGGGTTCCCCAACCCACCCTAAGACTGTCTTTACCATCTTACGAAGACAGGTCCCCAGGGCTGTGTACACCTGGACCAACACAGGCCGTGGGCACAGACCTGAGGCCGCTTCATGCAGGCTGCTCAGTGCCCTGGGCAGGTTCCCTGTGATCAGCTCCTGGAGGCCTGTGGGCAACCAGGGTGTGAGCTTAGAGAGGCCAAAAGGGCAGGGGGCATGATGGGGAAGAAGAGCACAGAGAAGCTCTACTGAGCTGAAGGGTAGAGGATAGAGAAGACATGAGCCCAGAGGACCCCTTAAGACAGGGAGTGGGGAGGAAGGGACAAGTCAGATTGCTAGCTGGCCTTGGCGATAAGCAAATGCTGTCAGAAGGACACCCCTCAAGTTCTGGGCATCCTGCAGGGTCAACGGAGCATCTGACTCCTCAGCTGGGGGCCTCCAAGTTTTCAGGAGCAGCAGCAGATCCTCAGAGGCTCTGCTCTGGGGAAAGAAGGATGATCAGAGGTTCCAAGCCTGTAACTACCCCTTCACCTATCTCAGTCCACCCTGGCTGGACTTTGAACTTAAGGATCCTCCTGATTCTTGCTCCCTCAATTCTAAGAGATCGATAGCTGTGGGGCAAGGATAAAGGGAGGAAGAAAAACCTGGGGCAGAAATGATCTATTTTAATGAGTCTCCTCACTCAGGATAAGCCCACAAGGACACAGGGCAACGACCATGTTTGGGTTACTGATGAAAAGACTGAGACTGGGAGGTGACTTCAGCAAGGTCATGAGAGCTCTAATTCTACCCAAGATAATCAAGCTCCCAAGAGAATCCCTCCAATGAGGAACAAACCAGAGCAAGGTCACCTAAGAGTCCCTGAGAGAACCTGGGTCTTCTGAACACCAACCCAGCAGCCTTTCCAACACATAATGATGATACTGCAGCTAGGAAGGGTGTGAGGAGGAAAGAGACCCTTAGATCCAGATCACTACCTGAATTACCTGGCTAACATTCAGGGTCTGCAGCAGCAAGGTCAGGTCCCCAAGACGGTCAGTGCTCAGCCAAAGGGCAGCCTGCAGGCCAGCAAGGTGGTGAAGGACAGGGAGCAGCTCCGGCAGAAGGGAGGAAACATGGAGGACGGAGTCCCACAGCCCCCTGAGCCCATGTTCCAGCCTGGCCTTCAGCTGCTCCTGGGTCTCCAGCACTGTAGAGTATACATACACATACAGCTGAGGTGGGGCCTCATCTCTGGCGTTTCTTCTCTGCAGGAGCCCAAAGGTCACAAAGGTGCTCCTGGTCCAAGGAGCACATGGAGGATCAGGGAAGGGCATCTCCGTGGAGGTGACAGATTATGTTGCTCCTCCTATCCCCCTTGCAAGAACTTAAGCCCAGCCTGAGGCTGGCAGGGGCATGGAAGGCAATCTCTGGTCCTCACCTCTCTCTAGGCCCTGCTGGATATTCTGTACCAGGTCCTCAGTGAAACCCTGGGCCAGGCCTGCCCTCAGGGTAATGAAATTGCAGATGACAGTCAGTTCCAAGCGGAGAACAGAAACAGCCGCAGGGAGCCCTGGAGCAACAAATGCTGGTCTCACAACCACTCTCAGGTGAAAGAGATCACCCCACCACAACCAAAATGGCCTCAATAAAGAATCCACCCTTTGGAGACTTCCCTGGTGGCGCAGTGGTTAAGAATCTACCTGCCAATGTAGGGGACACGGGCTCGAGCCCTGGTCCGGGAGGATCCCACATGCCGCGGAGCAACTAGGCCTGTATGCCACAGCTGCTGAGCCTGCGCTCTAGAGCCTGCGAGCCACAACTACTGAGCCTGCGTGCCACAACCACTGAAGCCCACGCACCTAGAGCCCATGCTCCACAATAAGAGAAGCCACCGCAATGAGGGGCCCGCGCACCACAACGAAGAGTGGCCCCCACTCGCTGCAACTGGAGAGGGGGCGCTACTTACCCTGCAGACTATGGAGGAGTCCCCGGAGCCCTTCCAGTGCATCTTGAGCCAACTGCTGTCGCCTCGGAGACAGACCTGAGTCCTGAGCAACCTAACAAATGTGGGGTGGGGTACAGTCCTTCCCTCTCCCCTTGCAGCTGTGGCAAGGGATGTCATTCACCAGCCATTTCTGGCTCTTTAGGGGAGGTCACGCTCCTAAAGGGTGCGTGAATCCACTGCATACCCCTTTCCTGGTATTTTGAGGTTGCAAAGCGAGGGTCCCAGCAACCGCGTTACCTTGGCCTGTTGAACTAGTTGGTCATTCTTTTCCCTCCACAGGTCCAGGCAGCTGGCGTGTGAGGCTGAAGAGCCCGGAGGGGTCCTGTGAGCCATGGCGGCCGAGACTGGGCCCAGACACGTGAAGAGTGCCGCTGAAGGGTAAGCCTGGCCCCTCCGACGCCCCACTGAGAGCGGAGAGGCCCATGCACTTCCGCACCCCGCCAAGGTTCTTTTGCTCCCCTCGGGGTTCCAGCCGGGGCGGCCTACCCTTTCCGGGAGAAACGGACACCCCGCTGGCTGCCTGGCGGGGCTTCTACCTCCGCCTCTTCCACCCGCGCCTCAGATTGGCCCGGCCGGCAAAATGCTCGGCTGCGGTTGGTCGTCGTCAAGGGTTACTCCCCGCGGGAAACTGGAAGAAGAAACGAGTCGGGGCCAGACCAGAGGGGAAGGCAGAGGCGGGCCAGAGGCCGGGGGCGTGTCTGAGTGGGTAGGTCACACGGCTCGCAGTTCCGTTGCTCAGCCCTCGCGGAGGCCAAAGCCTTAAGTCAACCTCAAAAACCCGGAACCCGCGGCTCAGCTCTTCCCTTGCCGCCACACATCCAGGTCGGCCGGGGATCTCCCCCGCCGCGGAGGGCTGGCCCGCGCGATGCACGCTGGGAGTTGTAGTACCGCCGGGAGCCGCCTCAAAAGGTCCAGCCCCAGAAGTGTCTTCAAAAAGAACTGACCTGAGACCGAGGCCCTCGGTAATCGGCCCATCCTATCTCTGCTCACCATGGAGCACCAACACGCTCACCACAGTCTGCTCAACCACATGCAGTCCGACTAGCTGGCAGCGCAGCCCTGTGCCTGTGCAGCCTGCCCTGCTCAAATATACCTGCCCAGTCCTTTCAACATATGGAGTAGAATTGGAGATCCGTATGCAAAGAAGAAACAAGCTGCGACACTTGCCATCTATAAAGTCAACTCAAAATGGATAAATTGGACTTCATTAAAATTAAAAACTCTTGTGCTACAAAGACACCGTCAAGAAAATTCGAAGATGTAAGTTAAACTGTTATGCTGGACACCTTAAACTTATCCAGTGATGTATGTCAATTATATCTCAATAAACTGGGAAGAAAAGAAAATTCAAAGATGTCAATTATACCTCAATTAAAAAAAAGAAATAAAAGAAAACTCAAAGAAAAGTCACAAAGTGGGAGAAATTATTTGCAAATCATATACATCATCTCTTCCTGTCCTGGGCACCCTCAAACCTCAAACCCCAGTCCTGACCCTTCTCAGAACCTCTTCCCCACTTCTTTGATGGATGTTTCCATAAGGATTTCATGCCAGCACTTCAACATGACACAGGGGTAGTGAGGTGGATGGAGGGCACAGGAGATGTGTGAGGAGCATTAGATTCATAAAATTTAGGCTTCAAGTCAGGAATAATCAATGGGACAAGGTGTGTTAGATGGATGAGTAGGTCTGATAAAAGGCAGCATAGGTTGGGAAACCAGGGAAGCCTCCACAGACGTGAAGGGCAAAGGGTGTTCTGAAGTGAAAGGACACAGTTGAGGAGGAGGAGATACAGCACTATTGGGGCTTTAGACAGTGAAAGTCTGTGTGCTCCATGATGCCTGGGCCTGTCTTTTCAGCCATCTCTGTTATCAGCCAAAGCAAAAGAATTTAATAAAATATGTTCCATGGCAAAGGAAAATGGCAGGTGGAATAACAGTAGTGATTTGGGAGGAGTTGGGAGAAGTGAATTCAGACAACTCCAACCACCTCCCAGAGTTCTCAGATGTGGCCAGGTCTCCATAAGACGGCTGATCCCATCTGTGCCTGGATGAGGGGAGACTGACCCTCCACATATCCCCTACAGGACAGTGGGGGCTCCCCTACACCTCAGACACACATATTTACATCATTATTTCATTCCACTTCGGAGGCAGCCCCTCAGTCTCTCAGATGTATCCAAAGCAGGAGTTACGGATTAGGCTCCACTATGATTTTGAATTATAAAATAATGAAGTCCCAGATGCCAGTAGATCCTGGCTGCATGGTGGTAAGAGGTGTGACTGAGCCTCTCTTGCAGATGATCCAGCACCCGTACAGACCAGGCTTGATTGTTCTCCAGCCTTCTGCTGGGCCAGAACTAACTGCCTGAACCAGGAGCTCACAGCACCATCCACTCGCATCACCAAAGCTATGCCCAGGCAAAGTCCCACGCTGCTCACAATGAAGCCCACGGCCTCAAAAATGAACCTGCAAAGAAAGGTGGGGAATCTCAAAGGACACAGACAGGAGGTCTAGAGCCTTTTCCCTGCTGAGGCAAAACCTTGTCCACTCTGAATGTTCATTGTTTGCTCCAAGCTTCACCCTCCCCCACACCAATACTTCTCAAGCAAATCCACTCACTTGGGGGCAAACACCTTCCAGACCATGAGATGCCTGCGGAGGATGGAGGCTGCCAAGGCACAGGCCAAAATCTAAGGGAAGAGAGGAGAGGTCAAGTTATTAAGGAAGGGGAGGAGGAAGCAGGTCGTATAGAGAATTGCTGCAGGTCCCTGTGAAGAATGGAAGGGGAAGGAAAGTAGTGTGTGTCAGTGGAAAAAAACCCTGGGTTAGGAATTAGGAGACCTAATTCTTTTCCTGGCCCAGCCACGACTTGCAGTGTGACCTTGGGCAAGCACTATTCATCTGTGCTGCTGACACTCAGGCTCTGCCTCCCAGGGTGGAGGGAATGTCAGTCACACCTTCTGCCTCTGAAGGAAAGGAAGATCAATGATCACAGATTGGGAAAGAATCCTGGCCATCACCTCAGATTTTCCAGTCTGTCCACTAATGGAGTAATCCCCAGATGAAACCATCAGGTCCAGATCTAGCTTGTAGAGAGGAAACAATCCAAGACTAGGATGAAGGAGACCCAGGTTCAAGTCTTAATACTGCCATTTGAGGCCACTGGCCTTTGGGCAATCACTTCACTTATCTATACCTCAGTCAAGGCTCTCTCCTAGGGTTTTGGCAAAGTGTGAAAGAATGTGATGTACAGCATGAGAAAAGATCACTAACTCCATGATCTCTCCCCTGCACCCACCTGAATACCAAGGACAAAGAGGTACTTGAGGCCCAGCTGCAGCAGCGCTGCATTGAAGTGGTGAGGCGCGTCCCGGAGCCGCATCTCCATCAGTGGCTCCTCCTCCTCCTCAGGCCTGACTCTGGCCTCAGCTTCATTCCCTGGGGGCTGCCGCCTCTTCCGGGGCCCTTGACTCTCACAGAGAAAGGGCCAGAGCAGGAGCAATGGGCAACCTACTGCCTCAGAGGAAGGCAGGGCTAGAATCAATGGAGGACCCAGGGACCAGGCCACCGTGGCCCCCAACTACCCTAGTTGGCTCAGCCTCCAATTAGCAAAGGCCAAGGGGTGCCAAAGATCTAACAAAATCACATTTCCCCACTCAAATCCTGGGGTTTCCTTTCCTTCCACAAAGCCAGAGTAAACAATGGAAGCAAGGGAGGAATGAGGAGTTACCTGCAAAGAGGATATGGGAGGCAAAGGTGTTGGTTCCCACCAGCAAAGCAGACAGCCAGGTAAAGTCATGGCCCTCTGGGACTCCCACGAAGGCAGCATGCCAATGGATAGCTGGAAAGACGGGCTGGTGACCCGTGGAATAGAAGGTCTGTGTTGCCATGAAGGCCCAAGCAGAAACTGCCTGCCAAGGCACAGTAAAAGGACCTGGAGGAAGAGATATGCCTCTTTACAGTCACATCCCACTCCCTAACCCACAGCCCACTGCCCCAAGATCATATACACCTACGACCTCAGTGCTGTCTCTTACACACGAGCATGCCCATCACCCCAAGCTTCTAACAGTCAACACTCTGTTATTCCCTCCGTGGCACAAAGCCCCACTGCTCTAATCTGTGGTCAGCCTCTTTCTCTCATATACACACAGCTCACTATGAGTGGTGAATATGCTCAATTCACCACTCTCATCACTGGAGAATCAGGAAATGCGCTCACGAGGATGTAACATTTCCATTAAGAATTGAGTCTTGGAGTACTGTTTGTCTCCCTCCTCCATGAACCCTGCTGGCCCTGAAAGCCAATGGGAGGGATCAATCAGCTTGGCTACAGCAGATAAGAGACAGGACATCAGGAAGACCCTCTCAACTGTTGCGGCGTGAGACCCTGTATCAAGGTGAAGAACCTGAGGAGCAACACCTCCCTGAAAATAAGAGGGGCTGAATTCACATCACTACTGTCCTTGGATGAATCAGGGCTGAGATATGTATTTACCAGGGGTGGTGATGGGTATCCCAGCAGCAAGCAGATGCAGGAGAAGGAAGCTCTGCAGAAACAGAAGCAGGAACACAAGGCTAATGCGCTCTGCATGCAATAGCAGAAGTGGAAAGGCCAAGAGGGTGAGGGCCGTGACCATAGCAGCCGAGTAGACACTCCCCAACTGATAGGCGGCCACCGTCAGGGGGCCCTGAGATTTGGTCCTCTCTAGCCGGCCCCGGAACTCCTCCTGCATGTGTCGGTAGATTTGAGGAACCACATAATCCAGGTCAGCCTGAGAAGTGGGGGGGCCTGAGAAGGGAGTGAGGACAGTCCTGGTCCGTGGAGCACCCGCTGCAGCTTTCACCAGCACCGTCACAGGCCTCCAGAGCAGCAGCATGAGCCCTGAAGCAGCCAACCCGGCCACAGCCCTAGGTAACATAACTGATGCCCCAGCGACCAGGGCCCGGAGACGTGGGGGTGCTTCATCCGCCCCTGATGCCAAGGCCCAGTAGGCGGCAGTGCCTAGTCCCATCAGCGGCAGCCCCCAGCGCACAAAGAGCACAGGGGGCTCAGGACTCTTGAGATTACCATAGCGGCGAAGCCACAGGCGCACGGCAGCTAACAGGGCCGCCAGCGCCCCCACACAAGCTCCATACCACACATTCTTGGCTCGACCACCCACCATGGATGCCAGGGGACTCAGCCAGGGAGAGGAGCTGCAAGCAGGCGTCTCTTCAGGGCAGCGATGAAAAAGCCCAGCTAGCCTTATACATAAAAGCAACCCAACTCCAAGCCCCAGGGCATGCGTGCCATTGTGACGTGGGGGGCCTGCTGGGGTCAGAAAGCCAAGGCGAGGTATTGTGAGTAGCTTAGGTGGCAGCAGCTTGCCCTCCCAGTGAAGCTGGGCAACCAGGAGCAAGATAAGTGAGATCAAAAGGAAGGGGGCGGCCCTGGCCTCGGCTATAACAAAGCTATCAGAGAAGAAACCAGCAAAGCGAATGAGCAGGAGTAACAGGACAGGCCCAGGCATGGGAAGCAGGGCTGCCAGGGGCCTCTTAGCTCCCCAGCTAGCCCAGGCTTTCCACAGAAAAGGCAGAAGTGAGCCCACTGCAGCCATGGCCCCTAGAACCACTGAATCCAGCTTCAGCCCAGTAGTTGCCAGGAGTCCAGCACACACTAAGGCTCCAGTCAAACCCCAGGCCATGGGTATTAGGAGAGGGCGGAAATAGAAGCCTGGGGATGCTGCCCACTGGGATACCAGTAGGCAAAGAAAGCAGGTAGCAGCCAAGAGAGCAGCACCCCCTGCCATGCGGACCAGAGAAAAACGAGCCCAAGACTCAATGCACATGGCCCGAACTCCCCGCAGGAACTGCTGCAGCTCAGTAATCACAGTCTGTAGTGCTGCCTCAGCCCCCGGGGGGCTCTGCAGAAGCCGCTGGTAGTCAGCAGAAGCTTTGGAGAAGAGGTTCTGCAGTCGATGAAGCTCCTTAACTTGGAGGTCCTGAGCAGCAGTTGAGTAGGTGTGAAGAAATCGGGACACCTGGCAGAAAAGATCAGAGACGTGAACTGGGACACAGACAAGGACAAGTATTACCATGTGGGGTACCTAGAAATCAGGGACCCAAACTCCGTCCAGGACAGGGAGAGAGGGCGTACTTGGCTATGGAATGTGATATTAAGACTGAACAAAGGACAACAGAGTGGGTCATTATGCTTCTCCCATGCTCAACCTAACTCTGTCACCTGAAGCCCAGCCCATTACCTACCTGCTGGGCATTGAGATGGAGAGCTGAGGCTTGGGCCAGAGTAGAAGAGTGAGGCTGGGAGTCTTCGACCTCCGAGAAGACCTCAGCTATCACCTCCCCGATGTTCCCAAATGGGATGGGCAGGCCCAACAGCAGGGCCAGCGTAGGCACAAGGCTGATTTGAGGAATTACCTCTGGCTCCTAGAGAACAAGGACAGGGGTCAACGGGTTCAACAAAAAGCTGAGGTCAGTTGTTTAGGATGGAAGACATAGGGGCCTAGGTAGGAAATAAGAATGGGGGATGCCCAGGGTTATGAATTTGGGGGCTTAAAATGGAGGGATCCACGAGGATGCTACGATTATGATGCGGACTGAATAGCGGGAAACCACACAAAGCACAGCTCAGGCCTCACCTCTGGTGGGGCGCTGGGGAAGAGGGCTGTGGGACTATACAGAAAAAGTGCAGCTGAGGTCTCCAGCTCACTGTCCCCTCCATGGTTCCCACTCGTGGTCATCCCATGGTCCCCAGTCACTACCAGCAGCGTGTCATTCTCCAGACGCTCCACGAGTCCCCTGGGGGCCAAGAAATGTGTCAGAAGGTAGGGATAATGATTGTTCTCAGGGACTTCCCTGGTGACGCAGTGGTTAAGAATCCACCTGCCCATGCAGGGGACACGGGTTCGAGCCCTGGTCCGGGAAGATCCCACATGCCGCAGAGCAACTAAGCCCGTGCGCCACAACTGCTGAGCCTGCGCTCTAGGGCCCGCAAGCCACACTACTGAAGCCCACGTGCCTAGAACCTGTGCTCTGCAACAAGAGAAGCCACCGCAAGGAGAATCCCGCGCACCGCAATGAAGAGTAGCCCCTGCTCGCCGCAATTAGAGAAAGCCCGTGCGCAGCAACGAAGACTCAACGCAGCCAAAAATAAATAAATAAATAAATAAATTTAAAAAAGATTTTTCTCAGGGGCCCATTCACCCCCAGCCAATTAACTTCCACTAGTAGGGCCTAGACCTCTGGCAGAAAAACACTTCCTCGGTCATAACCCTACTGCCCAAAATCACATGCTAAGTTACTCAAAACGGATGAGGCCCCTAGCTTCAGAAAAAGGCCTAGAGAAGACAGAATTTAGCCAAGTAAGAGTTCCAAATAAAGATTTTTTTTCTCTTGGGACCATATATTATGAGATTCTCAGACACAAACCCACTCCCCCAGCCAATATCCCACACTCACTGGATCACCTGGTCCATTTGGCTAAGTTTCTTGGCCATTTCAGGATGATGAGGGCCATGCTTGTGGCCACAGTGATCCACACCCAGGAAGTGAGTAATCAGCACATCCCATTCACCACTGTCCACTGTGAAGGAGAGAACCTGAGCACAGGGGACTAAGGCCCACTCCTCAACCCCAGCCAGGCTCTGATGCTCCTATGTCCAGGGGCACAAGCCCAGGCCACTGCATCCATGGGAGGTTCAGAATTTGTGGACTGACATAGCCCTCCCCAGCTCCCAGTCTTAGGCCTGCCTCTGGCCCCGTGCTCACTGATTGGGTAGAGGTGTTCCAGGATACCATTGTCCACTGTGTGTAGGTCTCTAACATCGAAGGACGGGAAAAAGAAAGCTTGGGAGAAAGCTCCAGGAAAAAGATCGTTCCAGGTTTCATCTCCCATGAAGACCACACGCCTCCCTGCAGGGACATGAGTGGGTCACAGCCTGAGCAGGAGTCAGGAGACGGGGAAGAGGAAAGGCCTTTTAAAGATCTATCAGAAATCCCAACCATGCACTATAAGGCACAGCAGTTCCATCCAAACAACTCTTTATCCTTCAAGGCCTAAAATTTTCTGCCAGGAAGCTTTCCCTGGTAACCATACTCCACCCAGACCTTTTACTACTTATTCCTATAAAAAGCTCTGCTAGTTCTCAGCCCCTGGCTACCTCTGCTGCTCTATTTTTCCTGGGTACATATTGCTTTTTCCCAGTCAGTGAGTGGACGGGGCCTGGACCCTCTGCTCTCTTCTCCACGCTTTTGAAAATACCAGACCCACATCTTCTTTTCGTCTCTCCCCTGCCCCTTTACTGAGAGCTCGCCCAAAGTAAAACCAATACCCCATGCAGATTACAAACGCCAGAAGGACAGAGCCCGGACCTGAGCTCCCTGCATACAGAGTCAGGGTCTCTTTCTCCTTCCTGTCCTCCTAGTCAAGCACGCAGCTGGGCACCCAAAGTTCTGGCTCTCTGACGTCTAAAGAAATTTGCCAAGGTACTCCTGGCCACCAAAGAGGCCTGACTAACCTGTACTGGTAAGCTGCTTAACGAGATTGTCTTCCGCTATGGCGTAGCTGGCAAAATTACTGCCAGCGTCAATAAAGGTAGGCAGTGAGCCGGTGGTGAGGGCCTTGAGGCGCTGCATGGTGGTGGTCGGGGGGTCAACCTTGGACTGGTAGAGCCTGGCATGGTGGGGCTGAATTTCCAGGATCCTCTGCAAGAAGCCCAGTTTGCCCAGGAAGGGCAGGGAGGTGGGAGGCTCCCCAGAAACATGTGAGAGCTGGGGCTGGGCAAAGTCAAATCGCAGAGCATCTATGAGCACCAACACAAGTCGGGAGAATCGGGAAGCCATCCAGCAGGCCCCGGGCTCCCCTCGGCTCCCCCATGGCAGGGACCCAGGGCCTGGGGGCTCTTGGCAGCTGCTATGGTTGGTGAGCTCCAAACGGGTGAGCAGGAAGCCACTGGTGAAGAGAGCAATGCCGGCGTAGAAGAGGAAGCCCACCCAGGCCAGGAAGAGCAGCACTGAGATCTTCCGCATCCTGGTGGTGGCGGGGGAGGGAATTCATAACTGTGAGGCAAAGAACCAGCAGATAGTCTAGTCTCTCAATACAAAGCCCAGCTAGAATCACTTCCTCTTGGAAGCCTTCCTGAAGATAAACAGTCCCATAGCCAACCCAATGCAATGTTCCTCTCCACCAGTTATACCAGAGTTTCTGAAGGCGAGGTGCGCAGGCTATGGGTATCAACCTGAAGCAGCTGTTTTAAAATGGTGATTTCCAGGCGCCACCCCAAATACCCTGAATCAGGATCTTCGGGGGTGGAGCATAGGAATTTGTACGCCAGGAGATCCTAATGATGGAAAACACAGCCCACGAGGTAAACTTATTCCAAGTGGTAGACTGCTTTCTGACAGCCCGTTTCTCCTCTCTCCTCGCCAATTTCAACACCCCTGGAGTGGCCAGGGCTCGCAGCCGCAGGGGAATCCCGGCCAGGCTGATGGCGCCGCCTGGTGGGGACCCAGGGGACGAAGGGAAGGAGTCCTACTCCGCTTCCGGACAGCCAGGATCGCCAGGAGACCAGAAGCGCGACCTCCCCGGCGCAGCAGGGCAGAGGTGCGAGGTCTTGAGGCAGTTGGGCCTCGCTGGGACCCAGACGTCCGGATGGCTCTGCCGCCTCAGGCGGCTACCCGGCCTCCGGCTGGGCACCCTGACCTGGGTACGGGGCCCGCTAGACTGCGAGCTCTTAGTGGGGTGGAAGGGCCCCTAACTTCAGGCAAAAGCGAGCGCAAAGAGATTTGGGGAGACCCTGGCTCACCTTGAATGGCGCCCGGAAGTGCAGCGTCGGCGCCTGCGGCCTGGCACCATAGAGGTGCGTGCGCCGGCTAGAGCGACCCTCGGGAGTCCCTATCGCCATCTGCTGGCGCCTCCGAGGAAGTTCGGCAAGGAACGCAAGGCTGGCCAGAGACGGGAGTTTGATGGGAGAGTATAGTAATTTAGAATTGGGGGCAAGGCCCTAAACTAGAAGAGTTCAGGGAGCCACTGTCCATTCTTGGTTAAGACTAAGATCTAAGCCTCTGGAACCAAACTTAGCTTGAATCCTAGCCCTGCCACTCACTGTCATTATTGGGCATTACCTCATCTGTAAAATAGGGATAATATTTATTTCCCCCTTTTTGCCAAGCTGACTCCAACTGATAGATTTTATTATTCATCCTTTCCAAGGATGAATCTTACAACTCAGTAATAAGACAATCCAATTCAAAAATGGGCAAAGAGGCACAACATTGTAAATCAACTATATTTCAATTAAAAAAAATTTTTTTAATGGGCAAAGGATCTGAATAGACATTTCTCCAAAGAAGGCTTTTTTTAAGTTTTGGCTGCGTTGGTCTTTGTTGCTGTGTGCGGGCTTTCTCTAGTTGCGGCGAGCGGGGGCCACTCTTCGTTGCGGTGTGGAGGCTTCTCTTTGCAGTGGCTTCTCTTGTTGCGGAGCACGGGCTCTAGGCATGCAGGCTTCAATAGTTGCAGCATGGGGGCTCAGTAGTTGTGGCACAAGGGCTTAGTTGCTCTGCAGCATGTGGGATCTTCCTGGACCAGAGCTCGAACCCGTGTCCCTTGCATTGGTAGGCGGATTCTTAACCACTGTGCCACCAGGGAAATCCCGAAGAAAATATATGAACTATTAACACATGAGAAGATGCTCAACATTATTAGCCATCAGGGAAATGCTAGAGATACCACTTTAAACACAGGAGGATGGCTATAATAAAAAAGATAAATAACAAGCATTGATGTGGGTGTGAAGAAATGTGAACCCTCATAAACTGCTGTTGGAATTGAAAAATGGTGCAGCAGCTTTTGAAAAGAAGTCTGGCAATTCTTCCAAAGGTTAAACGTAGAGCTACCATATGACCAGCAACTCCACTTGTAGGTATATACCCAAGAGAAAAACCTGTGGCCACGCAAAAACTTGCACATGAAGGTTCATAGTAGCATTATCATAATAGCCAAAAGGTGGAAACAACCCAAATGGCCTTCACTGATAAATGGATAAACAAAATATGGTATATCTGTACAACAGAATATTGTTTGGCCAATAAAAAAAGGGATGACGTACTACAAGTGGTTACATGCAACTACATGAATGAAACCTAAAAACATGCTCACTAGGGGACTTCCGTAGTGGTTCAGTGGCTGAGATTCCACGCTCCTGATGCGTGGGGCCCAGGTTCGATCCCTGGTCAGAGAACTAGATCCCACATGCCGCAACTAAAGATCCTGCATGCTGCAATGAAGATCCCGCACGCGGCAACAAGGAGCCCGGGTGCCACAACTGAGACCTGGTACAGCCAAATAAATAAATATTTTAAAAAAAACATGCTAAGGGAAAGAAGCCAATCACAAAATAGCACGTATTATTCCATTTACATGAATATGTAAATCTAAAGATACAGAAAGTAAATTAGTGGTTGTCTAGGGTTGAGGGGAGAGAGGAGTGACTACTAATGGGTACAGGGGTTTTGTGGCAGGGTGGGGTTGGGGAGCAGTGATGAAAATGTTCTAAATTGTGATGGTTGCCCAATTCTGTGAATATACTAGAAATTATTGAATTTACACTTTAAGCAGGTGAATCACATTGTATGTGAATTATATCTCAGAAAAGCTACCATTTAAAACAAAAAAACGTCTCCAATGGTTTCCTCATCTCAGAGTAAAGCCTAAATTCTTGTAGTGGTTCTACATGGCCCTACAAATTTACACACTGACTCCCCACTTCCTTCTTTGATTCATCTAGCTGCCACTTGTTTCCTTAACTCAGTTCTATCCACTGTAGTTGCTTTGCTCTTCACATTACAAGGAAGCCACCCTCTGCCTCAGGACCTTTGCATTTCCAACTCCTGTCAGCTTTACTCCCAGATGCCCAAATGGGCCGTCCCCTCCTCATCTCCATATCTAAGCTTAAATGTACTATCAGTGAGGCTTCCTGTAACCCTTTACTTAATGTTACAGCCCGTCCTCTCAAGTTCCCCATCTCCCTTCCTTTTTTTTTTTTTTTTTGCAGTACGCGGGCCTCTCACTGTTGTGGCCTCTCCCGTTGCGGAGCACAGGCTCCGGATGCGCAGGCTCAGCGGCCATGGCTCACGGGCCTAGCCGCTCAGCGGCATGTGGGATCTTCCCAGACCGGGGCACGAACCCGTGTCCCCTGCACCGGCAGGCGGACTCTCAACCACTGCGCCACCAGGGAAGCCCTCCCTTCCTTTCTTTACTTCCCTCTCTAGTACAACTCATCAGCATCTGAAATACTATACATCTTATTAATGATTTGTCCCTTCCAAATAGAATGTAAGCTCATTGAGAGTAGGGAATTTTGTTTTCTTTATTACTATATCCTCGGTGCTTGGCATATAGTTGGGATTCAATAAAATCATTAAATGGATAAATGAATAAATTCTAATTCAGAAATATGTTGAAATATCCCTCCACCTTCATCCCCAAAGCCCCTTACCTATGTTCAGGCCTCACCACCCTCTCCAGGACCACTGAAGTAGCCTTCTTACTGTCCTTCCAGCCTCCCATCTCTCCTTCAAATCCCCTGACCACATCGCAGCAGGACAGCTCCATCTGAAACTCTGATGTGATTACCTTAATCTTCTTAAAATTCTTCATGGGAAGGGAAAAAACCCTTCATGCTCCCTGCTCCCCAGATAAAGGCCAAACTCTTTCAAGACCCTATCTCCCTGAGATTTGGCCCCTGCCGCATTGTCACACCCCCTAACACCCCACCCATCAGCCACAAAGAACAACTGTGAATACTCCAACTTCTCTGGAACTGTGGGCCTTTGCATATTCCAGTCCCCAACTGTAGCCTGATGAAAGCATTGATTTTTCCAGCCTGAGCCCAATGTCCGAGTTAGTAACCTTGCTGCCCACAAAGTGACATGATCCTCCCCCAAGGATCACTCAGCCAGAACTTTCCTCCACCTCAGCACTTATCACTTTGTAGCTCTGTTTCCTGTGAAAACAGGGACCATAGGATTTGGGTTCTTCTGTAGCACTGAGCTTGGCACATGGTAGACATCATTGAATGTTTTGGGTTTTTTTAAATTTTTTTTTTACACAGCAGGTTCTTATTAGTTATCCATTTTTTACATATTAGTGTATACATGTCAATCCCAATCTTCCAGTTCATCACACCACCACCTGCCCCCTGCCACTTTCCCCCCTTGGTGTCCATATGTTTGTTCTCTACGTCTGTCTCTATTTCTGCCCTGCAAACTGGTTCATCTGTACCATTTTTCTAAGTTCCGCATATATGCGTTAATATACTGTATTTGTTTTTCTCTTTCTGACTTACTTCACTCTGTATGACAGTCTCTAGGCCCATCCACGTCTCTACAAATGACCCAATTTCATTCCTTCTTATGGCTGAGCACTGAATGTTTTTGAATGAACGAATGAGTGTCCTCAGTCCCTGAGGACCCTTTGAGCACTACTCTACCAGGACGGCCCTCTTTCCCATTAAAAAAAACACCAACACCTGCTCAAATTCACAGCCCTACACTTAGCAAGAGGGGGGACTACACTCCCCAGCTGGCAGTTCAGTAGACATGTGGTTTAATCCTTCCACTGTATCCCACAGCTTCTCCTGAAGACATGCAGGATGATTTCACTTTACATGACATTTAATCTTGCTCATGGAGGAATCAGTTCCCAAGACCTGACAGGACTGGAGGTGGCAGTGGTCATCCAAGGAGAACACCGGTGACTCTCCCAACTTCATTCCCCAATCAAAGAGGACAGTTTTGGTTTGCCACTGGTGAGTTTATTACATGATTAAAGTTCAAATAAAAAAATAATAACCAAAATCTTGGCAGGGAGGCTAGAGCCAGAATCTGGGAGCGCTGCTTCCCTGTCCCCAGCCTCCCTGACCAAGCCCAGCTCCATTAACTCAGCTTGACTCGATCAAGTTCCTCATCAAGACTTGCATCTGTGCTCTGGACATCTCTGCTGCTCCTGCTGGAGACTGAGTCCTGGGCTCCTGGCACCGGGGCTTTGGTGAGGGCCCCATACACACCCATGGCCTGAGGAGAGGGACAGAGAGAGAGCCATGATGACACATGGCAGAAGGTATAGCCCAACCCACCAACGGCTCAAAGGAAGAAGGTAGAGCCGGGGTCAGTAAGCTTGTTTTTCCTTTCTCTCTCTCAAGCCTCAGTCTTAAAAGCTTTGGAGTTGGTTCTAGGAATGTTACAAACTACCAGAGCAGGGTCACCCTCAAAATACTAATACAGGCATCTGCAAAAAAAAAGAAAAAAAAAAAGAAAGATGTCTCAAGAGGTTCCCTATTGCTAGGGATGACTGGGGGTGTCTCGTTCAGGGGATGAAGAGAGGTGTAGGTCTCAGGGCACTCTAGAGGACTCGATGGGGAAAGTGATGGTGGTGGTGGTAGCGTCTCAGTCTCTGGCATTGGTGCTCTATGCTGGGTCTTCAGGGCGCTCTAACCTGAGCCACCATACTGGTGACGTCGCCGGGGTTGGAGGGCAGCAGGATAGTGTTGGAGTCCTTGGCCAGTTTAGAGAATGCGCTGACATACTGCTCAGCCACAGTCAGGGAGGCTGCTGCATCTCCATTCTGTGGCCACAGGGAAGATAAAAATCAGAGATCACAGACTTGCATGGGGGGTGGGGGGGGAGGAAAGGAAGTGGAGAGAAATCAGGTTCCTAGAAAGAGGATATGCAGATCACAATACAAGAGATCATGTAATGTGACTCAGTGGAACCAAAAAGGCAGGAATTTCTCCCAAGGGTAGATAAGAGAACCTCTTCTACTGCCAATTCCTGATCCCCAATCCCACCTAGGGGGTCTCTCACATGTTGTGTCAGAGCTGCAGCCAGGATGCGAATAGCTTCAGCTTTAGCCTTGGCCTTGGCCAGAACTGCACTGGCCTCTCCTGGAAGAAAAGAGACAGAGCTTAACCTATGAGGTCAGGGTACCCCAAAAGCTCCTGTCCCAGTAGCAAGCCTCAAAGACCCATACCCTGTTCATCACTCAGCCTCTACCCTCTGCTGACCTGCTGCCTGATTTATTTGTTCAGCCTTTTCTGCCTCAGAGGCCAGGATCTGTGCCTGCTTCTTCCCCTCTGCCACGTTGATGGCCGACTCTCGAGTCCCCTCAGACTCTAGAACTGTGGCCCGTTTCCGCCGCTCTGCCTCCACCTAGAAGCCCCCAGCAAGCCCCATCAACAAGAAACCAGAGTAAAAGTAAACTCTTACACAGACCTGCAATTGTACCCATCACAACAGGGAAGGGAGTCCAGGTCCCTATGAAACTGGAGCATCCTGAAGTACTCCACCTCATCCCTCTCTGGCCCCCACCTGCATCTGCATGGACTCTTTCACCCGGGGTGGCACATGGATATCCTTGATCTCATAACGGAGGCAGCGGATGCCCCAGCAGTCAGCAGCCTGGTTGATAGCATCCACGATGTTAGCATTCAGGGACTCCCGCTCCTGGAGGAAGAGAGGTGTAAGCTCTATGGCCTCAACCCAACCTTCAGGGGGCGAAACCGAGAAGGTCCCGGAACTGATCCCCAGAAAGGACTGAGAGTGCCAGGTATGTGTCTTCAAACCCTAACTCTGGCTCAGATCCCCTTACCCGGAAGACTTTGTCCAGAGAGAGTTTGCCGAGCTCTGATCTCATGGTTGTCTGAGCTAGCTGGGTGACAGCATACTCAGGGTCCTCCACACCATAGCTTGCCTGAAAGGGGCATGGATAGTGTCAGTAGCTTGCATGCAGGATTTTAGTGAGGAGAGCAACTCAGGAGCTGAATAAAGCAGAGGACAGATACCTTGTAAGGGTCCATGATGCGCAGGTAAAGGACTCCATCGATTTGCAGAGTTACATTGTCTGTAGGTGCAGGAGCAGGAGAGAAAGGAGGTCAGGCCTCCAGGTCCCAATCAGCTCTTTCTCCTGCAACCACATCCTAATGGCCTCAGAGCACCCATGTCACCCCGCACCCCTCACCAAGAGTCACAGCAGACTGCTCAGGCACGTTGATGACAATTTCCTTGAGACTCTGCACATATCGGATCCGGTCTAACACAGGGATGAGGATATTCAAGCCCTGGGAAGAGGAGTTACAGGTCTTCAGAAGGATGGGGGGCTGTAGGGTTGAGATCGAAGCTAGGCCTGGAGTGGGTAGGGAATCAACATAGATTCTGCCCAGAAAAACAGAAGGCTTGGGGTGTCACCGGTACGTAAGAATGTAAGGATAGGGATGTCAGGCTGGATCTCTGAATGGAAGGGACAGTCAAGGAGATAGGAGCCAGCAGAGTAGACTTTTCCATGCAGACAGGTGGAGCTGAGAGGATTAATAGAAGAGATTCCTAATGTGGGGCCTGTGGGATGCTAGCGCAATGGGAAAAGGTGGTAAGATGGGTATGACCGTCAGCAGTCTGGGCCCTGCCAGGTCTGGCCTAGGGTGTCAGAAGCCAAAGGTGAAGGCAGGCCCCAACGAGGTCTCACTCCATTCCCCCATGTCGTGAGGGAACTGGGATTCAGGCTGGCCCGGGGTGGGCAGAAGAGGTTCTCACAGGCTCCAAGATGCGGTGGAATCGGCCCATTCGCTCCACCACCCAAGCCTCCTGCTGCGGCACAAACAGCACCACGGTGTTTCGGGGCAATCCAGAGGAGGCGCGGCGCGCAGCGCGGCCAGAAGCCTGCACGGAGCCCTAAAGGGAAGACGAGGATCAGCAGAGACCCAGTCGGTCGGGCACCCCGCCCCTCTCGGTGCCTGTCCCGGAGGCATGTCCCTAAACCGCGACCCTAAAGGGTTCTCGGAAAGGAACTCAGGCGAGTACCATAACCTCCGATCCCAGTTCTCTCCCCACACTTAGAATCTGGCCCCTTCCCAGTTGAAAACCCAAGTGATCTCTGGCCCGACCCTTAGAAAAGGATGCCTTGCACTCACCCTCAGCAAAAGGGCCCCAGACGCCCGCACCGAGCGCGCCAGCATTTCCCACTGCCACAGCGACCTCCGGAACCAACGAGACGCGGAGCAGAGCAGTCGCTCTAGATGCCCGGACCTGAGCCTTTCCTTCCGTATTTCCACTCCCCCGGATGTACTTCCGGCCTTCCCTTCCCTCTTCCACATTCAGCCAATCAGCGTTACTCGGCAGAAGCGTGCATCAAGTTGCTTGCTGGGAGACGCAGACTTTCTAGAGAGGGCTCAAGGCTGGAGCTTTTTCTTGTTCTCGCTGTTCAAGCCCAAGATCCCGAACACGGTGACCAAATGGAGGCTACTTTTCGCGTGCAGGTGTCCCAGAAAAGCTTCCCACAGAATTCTTTATCCCCACTGGAGACTCAGTTTACCCTTCTGAGCGTATAATCGCCATCTTTCACCATAGCGACGAGCGATTGGAGCTGACTCATTGCCGTGGTTGCCATAGTGACATTCTCTGGTAGTCCTGCTGTGCTGTACCCAGACCTCCCACTGGGGACCGACCCCATTCCCGTTACCATGGTGACTGGGCCTAACATTGCCCGGTGATTGGACTGAGGTTTCCCCCTCCCCTCTTTTCCCAAGGCATCATAGCTTTTTCTTCCTCTACCCCGTCAGGGTCTATCAGGCCAGGTTCCCTCTCATACAGAGTCCGGCACACAGCCCCAACATTCAGCCTTCTCTGGAGCATGTCACCCTGCACACATCTCCGATGCTCTGTCACATGCATTAGGAGACTTGCACAGTCACCCTCATTTTACATATCAGAGCACTGAAGCTCAGAGGAGCTAAAATCATCAACAGAACCAGTGTAAGAATCCAGATCCGCCTTCAGAGTTCAGCTTTTACAGCAGAACCTTCCCCACCACACCACCCCATTATGTGAAAGGGGCAAGACCAGACCCTAAGAATCATGGGGCTTCCCCTAAGACTTCCCTGCCTCAGGCCTTTTTCCTGGGGAAAGGGCAGAGTCCCGGCTCTAGTTAGGCTCTCCATCCCCATCCCCATGCTCTCCCGAACAGAAAAAGTAAGGCTTAGTTCAAGTTTCAAACAAGAATTTATTCTTTCTTTCTTTCTTTTTTTTTAAAAAAAAGTACCAGGTACAATTTTTTCCTGTTTTTTTTTTTTCAAGTTTTAGCAAATGCTTGTTCCCCTCAGCCCAGCCCCGGGTATCAGGGCTAAGGCTAGGTCAGAGTCTAGAGTGGGGAATGGGGTAGTTGATAACTACATGACTGAGTTTGAGGGGTGCCCCTCACCCCAACTGAGGTAGGTGGGTCAGAGTCTGGCCAGGTGAGAGGAGGCGCCCCAGTCCTTGGCCCTGACTCTGTCCCCTGAACACCTTCCTCAGTCAGGACCCCAAAGCAAGGAGACACAGGCAGAAGGAGAGGGACAACCAGAGTCTGAAGTCCTAGATGAGGTGTGGTTGACACCTGTGTGTGTGTGCCTGCACGCATGCTCTCTCTCTCACACACATACACGTACACACACACACACACACACACACACACACACACACACACACAAGTTGGCCTTCAGAGAGAGGTGAGAGGGTCGGGGAAGTGAAAGGAATAAGGAAGGACAGGGGAAGCTGAGTCTTTGGCTGGTGACTCAGTCCTTCCGGAATACTTCTCTGCTCTCAGCTGAGGGAGAGCAGTTCTCCTACAGCCCCCATATCAGCCTCTTCAACTCCTGAGGTTGGAGCAATATCTGAGAGTGGGAAAGGAGGAGGGGCAATGCCAATTATCAGGTTTGGGACGTTACCAAGGCAATCCAATTTGAATAAATTATAAATTAAAATAAATAAAATAATAAGTGGCCCCTGCCCAGGACAGGGAGGCAACGCTGGCATGACTTGCCTGGGAACTTAGGACAACCTCAGGGTAGCTCCAGTTCCTCCCCACTACCGCAGCTGGCCTGGGAAATCCAAGGGAGGGGGCAGGCACGTGGAGTACCCAGAGTAGGGCAGAGTGTGGTAAGATCAGAAGCTTTAAACACCCAAATAATCAGTTTGGGCATGAGCGTGGTGAGGGCTTTAATTCAAGCCTGAAGGGTCTCTCGCACCTCTCCACGTGTTTGCTCTGTCCAGGATGGAGCAGGATGGGCAGGTCCTTGGCCCACATGGGTTCAGGGCACTGACAATCAGGGCAAAGGTGAATAACGTGGATTGTGAGGGGCCTCAGTCACAGCCTGCAGTTCGTAGGGGAGCCCTGTGTCCAGTTCCAGGCTCCGGCGGGAAAAAAGCAGGCGGATGTCTCCATGCAGGCTTAAGCGGCCTGAGCGGGAGCTCCGGAACCTGGGGGAGGACAGGGTGATCAAAGTAAGACCCCAGACTGTAGACAAGCAAGGAGAGATGCTATTCAGGGAGGACATGCCTGGGTTGTGGAAAGGATATCCAGGGCCCTGTCCTCACCTGAGGTGCAACAAGTAGCAGAGGAGGCAGCGGGTGGGGCTAGCATTCCCCTCCTCACCCACAGGCACCAAAAAGAGGCGATGACGCAGGAAGGTCATATGGGCAGCAGGCATGTCCGAGAAGTCAAAGGTCACGAGGAACATCTTCACCACAGTCTGGTTGGGGTTAAATAAGGTCTGGGGACAGGAAGGGCAAGGTTGGTAGGGTCTAGGGGATGTTTTCCTGTCCCCACTCCCACTCCCCCTCAGGGAAAACTCACCACTTGGATGGTGCCCACCTTGGGCACGCTGTAACCCTTCCTCCCCAGGGGGTTCAGGTCCACGACGCCCTGGGAAGGCCATGGAGCCATCAGACAAAGTAGGGTCTGGGAGATTCCTGAACACTCATCCATCTCCACAATCTCTCATTCTGGGACCTGGCCCCTGCCCTACACTAGAGTTCTCCCCACCTGGCTCTGACTCTTAGGCGAGAACATCTAAAGAATACTTCCAGAGCCGTTCTCCTGGGTTCCCTAACTCTGCTGCTCTCTGCCCAGGGTGCCCTTCCCAATAAAGTCTTTTGCTTTGTCAGTTAAACAAAAAAAAAAAGAATACCCCCTGCCCCCAACCCCTCATGCCCCTCATGAGCTAACTTTGGGTTTAGGTCAGGTCATACCAGGAAGGGAGCCGGGGCATTTTGCTCAGAAACATCAAAGAAGGTGACAGTGACAGGCAGCGTGACATGCTGAGGGCAGTAGGATCCACTAGCTCCAATCTCTGCTGTGAAGCCCTCAATGTGGCCAGATGGTGCAAAGCGTCCTCGCAGCAATGATTCCTGGGGATGGGGTGGGAAAACATATTGTGAGACAGATGCTAGCTGTTTTCCTTACCCATCCAAGCCACACACACCACCATCCCTTCCCGCAAGATCCACCAATCAAGGAACCCAAGGGGAACTACCTCAAAGTTGCCCAACAGGGTACGGCTGATGGCGGGGGTAGGAACAGGGGAGGCACTGGGGGTGCTCAGCAGGCCTGGCCTCTTCCGGAGGCTTCGAAGGGAGCTCCTGGTAGGGGAGGGGACACACAAGTGGGTTGGCTTGAGGTATTCTGCTACGCTTGCTACTGTCCTTGGGCCCCACAATTTGCTACTACCTAGGGCTCCTTCCCTGAGGTCCCCCACCCTGGGGTTGGAAAAAGAATTACAGACACCTGCCCCATTTTCAGGGAGGGGTAGAGGGAGAAGCTGGTCACTTACAGCTTCAGGCGACAGGCACCTTTCAGCCTCCGCCCCATGGGACTGCAGTCTGTTGGGTCCTATGGAGAGGAAAGATTAGGGACAGAGATTGGGTGGAGGCCAGGTATGTTTGGAGCAGGGGCTCATCACAAGCTCTCATAGGAACATCCTCCCAAGCCCATCACCTTTCCTCACACAGATGTCCACTTAAGAGCAGACCACTTCCTCTCCTGGCTTACCAGCACAGGCTCCTTGGGCCCAGGCAGCAGGTGGCTCCAGAAGGGTGTGGCTTTGGCATCAGAACTGTTGGCAGCAGGAGGGTGGCCCAGGGTTCCCCGGCGCCTCCGAGGGGCTGGCCCCTCATCCTCAGAGCTGACATCCGGGGCTTCTCCAGCTGGAAGCAGCCTTCGCTTGGTGGGACAGGGGCCTGGAGGTCCAGGGCCAGGGGGTGTGTGCTCGGGGCTGTGCCCATTGGCAGTGCCAGGGGACTCCCTAGGCCAGGGGCTGCCCCCATTGCCCACCCCAGCCACTAGGCTCTTACCCCCTATTTGTGCAAGACTGTGCAAATCAGTGTCAAGTGTGTGCAGCTGGCCCGGAGGGGCTGGCCCTGGGGACTCCCCCAGGGACCCCTGTCCCCCAGGATGTGGGGAAACCCAGTCTCTGGTGTGCAAAGTACTGCAGGAAGCATTTGATGGGGGCCAGGGGGGACTCGGGGCCCCTGAAGTCCAAGGTGAGGTGGAACTACCTCCCTGTTCCACAACACAGAGGCCATGATGGCAGAAATGTTGGCTGGCCACGCCTAGTCCCAGCCCCAGTCCCTCTGGGCCCAACAGCCCCAGAGTAGGTGGTTCTTCAGGGGGTAGTCCCTCTCTGGCCCCCAGCCCAGGGCCTCTCTTCAGCTCCCGGGGACCCTCAGTGGGTGGGGCTGGCCGTTTCAGGGCCCTATGAGGCTCGGAGGCACCAGCTGGAGGGGAAAAGATGGATACCTGGTAGACCCCGGGGGATGTTGCCCCCCCCGCCGGGCTGTAGCCCATGAGCAGGCCACCCTGGAGGGCCCCCTGCCTGACTGCAGGCTGTGAAGGGCCAGCCTCTGGCTCTGAGGATGGAGACGGCTCCGCCTGCACGTGGCGCATGAAGCCCCCCCTTGGGTCAGGGGGGACCCCCCCCAGAGCCTTTATGCTGGGCCTGGGCTGGGGGGCCTGGGGACATCTGTGCAAGAGAAGAGAAGAAAAGATGGTCAGGGCAATCAGTGAATCATCTCCCTCCCAGGTGAATTTCAGATCCTCCCCTGGACTGAAGAGGTGAGCTTGTGAGGTTCCTGGGGGCGAAGGTGTCCCAATCTAATACCTTCAGATGGACTAATGGAATATAAAGGCCACTCGCAGAACTTCTGAGAAGGTGACACATTTAGCTCAGGTTTCTAACTGTACCTGCTCCCCCTCCCTCTCCTTGGCACTCACCCCGATAAAGAGGCCTTAAGCCTAGCTGTGTGTTCCCTCTTCCTGACTGATGCCTTGCTCTCCTAGCTTGCAGTCTGGTCCATGCCTGCTGCACTGGTGAGGTGACTGCCACCATTCCGTGCAGCTCCTAGGCTCAGCTAGACCCTGAGGAGAGAAAAACAGACATAAGCCAGGATCTCTGGAGCCAGCAGTAAGGCTGCTCTCCAACTGTCAGCTAACAGAGTATACGCCAGGACATCCTCCTCCAGTATGAGGAGCCCTTCAGAAACAGAAGGGGCAGTCTTGGGATCCAGGGCCCAGAGGGCAGAACTGGGCTACACAAGGAGTCACAGAGAGGCAGGTCTTAGCTCATTGTAATAAGGATGTGACAAGTAAGTTGAGGCAGGATAACTACTTATCAGGGCCACCAGCTAGGGGACTCCTGCCCTGAATGAGAGGGGGGATGAGATACCCCAAGATCCAAGAGACCATGCCAACTGAGAGGTGGCCAAAGCAAGAATTCAACTCTCCTAGTCAAGACCACTGAGTTGCACAACTCCTTCCCACATACCTATCTCTAAAGGGACAAGTGCCATCCCATAACCCTAAGGGCAGAAGCCTTACAGAAACTTACATCCCCAACAGCGCTCCTTAGAAGTACAAACTTCAGGTCAGCTCAAACTTACATCCCCAACAGCGCTCCTTAGAAGTACAAACTTCAGGTCAGCTCAAAGTGGGCCCTTCAGCATTAAACTCCCAATTGGCCCCAGCAGTCTGTCCCTTTAACAGGAAGCAACAAATCTAACCAAAAACAAGTCTAGAGGGGGCGGGGTGGGGGAGGAAGCACTGCTAGAAGGCACTTTCCAGGGCCTCCCCCTCCCCCTACCTAGGCCCTGCAAACTAGTGATAAGACAGTGACAGTCAGAGAGCAGGAGTACCTCGCCACTCCTCCCCAACACATCCAACACCCAAAAACCAAAACCACTGCTTTTCTGTCAGGGTACAAGATGGTCTTCACTGACTAGTCCACCCTCAGGAGTCCATATTGGGTGAGGGGATGTCCAGTTGAAGGCCATCTTCCTTCATGGGAGAAAACATTTCCCCCAGGATCAAGCTTATCCTTTGGTCAGTAGCCTGTGCTGCCTGCTATCCACAAAACCCTTTCTCATTCAAGGAATGTCCCCTTATGCCTACTGGAGTCTTAACCTTCCTTGGCTAGGCCAAATGCCATCCTCTCCATAAAGCCTACTACGGCCACCCTGGACCATAAATGTCTGTCTCTTCTGAGACCTCACCTATAGCAGTACCACTATCTCCTGTAGCCCAGTGACAGCTTTGTTTGCTCCTGTGGGTAAGACATCTCGTAGACTGACCATAGGGTTCTTGAGGATAGGTTTGTACTTCACTCCTCTGCCCAACTCCAAGCACAGGGGTAAGCACATAGCAGGGCTCAAAAAAGTAAAATGCAAGTCCCAGAGATCTGGGCAGCAGTCCTGACAGTGCAGAGAAAAACTCCCAGAATATGAGAGAAGCAGGGAGATTAACTGTATAGGGAAAATCAGCAACAACAAAGATGGGGGTGGGGGGCTTCCCTGGTGGCACAGTGGTTAAGAATCTGCCCACCAATGCGAGGGACACAGGTTCATGCCCTGGTCCGGGAAGATCCCACATGCCGCGGAGCAACTAAGCCCGTGCGCCACAACTACTGAGCCTGCGCTCTAGAGCCCGCGAGCCACAACTACTGAGCCCGTGTGCCACAACTACCAAAGCCCACGTGCCTAGAGCCTGTGCTCCGCAACAAGAGAAGCCACTGCAATGAGAAGCCCGAGCCTCCGCTCGACGCAACTAGAGAAAGCCCACGTGCAGCAACGAAGACCCAGCGCCGCCAAAAATAAATAAATAAAATAAATTAAAGATGGGGGTGGGACACAGGGAGAAAGGGGAGCTTTGCATCCAGGGACTGGAAAACTCTCCTACACCAAGTTCCCATCACTGCACTATCCTACACTATCCTATTTCACCACGTTCTCATTAGAACTGGAAGCCCTAAGAAAATTCTGGTTCCCTGTGGTGGGTGGGGTGTCTGGAAAGGGCAGAACGCCAATGGCAGCATTGTCAGAGGGTACGACCTGTACTAATCTCTTTCCTCCTTTCCTCTACCCATGCTATACAGATTCAGGAA
The DNA here is from genome assembly GCF_964374135.1 of Grampus griseus. NCBI lineage: Eukaryota > Metazoa > Chordata > Mammalia > Artiodactyla > Delphinidae > Grampus > Grampus griseus. The sequence continues at coordinate 37,162,067 of NC_139000.1, read as the reverse complement.
GGGCCTTTTCCTTAGCACTCCCACCCCTAAGTCATCCCATCATCCCAGTTGACCTCTTGAGCCCTTGCCCTGGGGAAGCCAGGTGATGACATGATGCCCTACTTGACCCCAGCATGGCTGGCACCTGCTCATTACCCCAGAGCCCTCTCAGTTCCTGCCCTGTCAATGAAAATCTCTAAGACTCACTTTCCTGCCACCCAGCCAGTCTGGCTCTAGACCATGGCTTCAAGCTGACTCATGGGGCAGGACTTGGCAGGGGAGGGGCAGGGTAGGCCAAATCTCACTCTGTGCAGGGGGTGGGCAGCAGTTGGCGTCAAACAGCTGTGCCAGGCTGTGGCTGGCAAGGACTACAGCTCCCAACATACCAAGGGAGCAAGGCCAGCAAAAACAACAAGTCCCAGAATACCACGGGGTCTGTACCCTCAGACACCTGCTAGGCCTGGGAGGTGGGGTAGGTGGATGTTGAGCTGCCAGGCTCACTCTCCCCTTCAGTATTAAAGATATCCATTTCTACTCTGATCAAGGAAGGTGGCCGGAAGGAGAATTCCTCTCCATGTGCTTTTCACCTTCACGCCATTCAGAAGGAACTGCTGCCAGCTGCTCTACATTTTGTACCTGCACACGTCTACACTAGCTACGGGGGCTGTTCCCATGGACCACTACTGTGGGTAGAAAGGTTAACCTCTGCCCTCTCACCAACCCCTTGCCTCGCTCTGGCCTAGAGCCCTCCACCCTCCGTGGAGAGGAAGCAAATCTTAGCACCTCCTCCAAAATGAGCCCAGTAGACTCACCCCAGCACCCCGGCTCCAGGACTCCTTGTTCTGACCGATCCCCCCCACCCCCTCCTTAGCCTCCCAGGTCCTTTCTCTCCCCCCTCCTCCCCACAGCCTGGGACAGGCCCCATTCCCTACTGGAGCTGCGGAGATTTGCTATTTCCCCCTAGCACAAACTCACCCCGTTCCCAGACTGGCTCCGCCGCGGCGCCGCTGCTCCAGGTCCTTCCGTCCCGTCCCGGTCCCTCCCCTCGAATGCCCGATCCTCCCCACCACGGGCCCCCAACCCAGACAAAGGGTGGCTCAGCCTGAGCCCTGCTCTGCTAGGATCTTCTCTGTTCAGCTTCGTGTGCAACACTAGCGGGCCCTGGCGCCCGCAGCCCCCAAGCCGCTGCCTCGCCCCTCCCTGCGACTGTCCCTCCCCGCGGGCGCCCGGGCTCCGCACTGCCGACTCCGCTGCCCCTCTGACTCACAGGCCATTTCCTACCAGCTGATGGGGCAGCCCGCCCCGCCCAGCGCCCCCACTCCCCCACCGCTGCAGCCGCGGCCGCCACGCCCCCCTCAAACTCCGCCCCCATGGGCAGCGACCATGCTAATTGGCCTAAAGGAGGCCAGCCTCCCCACGACCTCAAGCGTGAGGCACGCCCCCTCCAAGAGACGCGAGCCCATTGGTCCACAAGGGGGGCCGGCCTACATAGGGTCGCCCCGCCCATCTCCTTAACCCCTCAGCTGCAGGAGTCCAAAGCAGCTCTCAGCCTCGCCTTTTAACACTTTGAAAGACGTAGGCCTCCCACTTTTCACCCCTCCCTTCCTCTTCAGAGGCGGGTCAGTCGGACGACCTAGGGCGTTCACAGACAAAGTTCGACAATCCCCAAAGTCAGCTTGCTCTTTCAACACCAGATCCCAAATATCCCCACTCCCGTTCATCTCTCCGTGCCTTGCAAACCAGAGGTCCAGAGACCAGAGGGCTGTTGAATCCCAGGAAGCTTCCTTCGTGCCAGGGTAGATGAAAAGGTCTTGAAGTGGGATCTCATCTCTTTCCACTGAGAAATAGTATTGTTCCTCTCTTACTCTATATTGATGTTCTTTTGCCTTCATTAGAGGGGCCCCAAGGGCTCCCGAGATAGGGATACCTTTTAATTCAGGAACTAGACATCATCCTTTGTGCCTCTAAACTTCCATTCTGAGATCAGGCTGCTTCAGCCCTTCTGCACTCTTTCTATTCATCAGCCCCTGTTCAAGGAGGCAGAGCACCCAGGGGAAGAAGTGGGATAGGAAGGCTCCTGCCCAGAGTAGGGGGAAATATGCCCAACTCTTCTGACAGAGCTCACTCCCATGACTCACAGCTCCCTCGAAACTCCCCACCCTCCCCCTGAGTCACTGGGCCCCAAGCCCAGCCCAGACCCAACCAAATTAAGTGGCAGCAGAACCAGCATTCCTAATTCTTATTCTCGTATCCTTTAAATGACCAGGATGGAAACCTTTGCAAGGATTAGACATTAAAAGACACTTTTTAGAGGGGCTGATCTACGGGCAAGCTAAGAAAATAAACAGTCCTGCCTACCTTTCCCTCAGACAGTTTGGAGCTTAAGAGGTTTCTAAGACTCAGGTCTTCCACAAAACAAGAGGCAAACACCAGAGCCAAAAGAGGAAAGACTCAAACTGAGACCCTAGAGAATTAGCATCAGCCAGGGCAGGCTCCCTGGCTGTGCCTCCAGAAGAGCGGGAGTGCATTCTTTTATAGTTCAGAAGCCACAGAAGCCCCAAGGTCCTTGTTTCTACCTTGCTTGTAGTGGTGGGCCCTAAGGGCCCTGAGGTTGTCACTGGACAGTAAAATGAGGCTCTCCTCCCCTACTTCCTCCCTGTGCCCTAGACTTAGGAAGGACAACCAAGTAACAGTTCCTCTAGCCTCCTTTCTCCTTACCTCAGACCAGGGGAAAAACGCTGAAAAAGAACCCAGTTGCCGTGGACTGACTTCCTTGCTGGTTCCCTAATGCTAAGGAACGGGATTTAGGAAATTTTCAACACCCTGAACAAAATTGCAGAGTACCAACGTAAAAGCCCACTTGCCTTAGCAAAAGCTTACTGGGAAGACAGGTAGACAAAGAACACTGTAGGAAAGGAGTAATTCCTTGGTGACCCCACCTTGTTCTATCTAACTGCCACTACCATAGGCCCAGGCCTTAGTTATTTGCAAAAGTCAGGGGGCAGAAGTTCAGGGGGAAGGATCAAAGATGTTCTAGGCCTCAGTGTGTACTGGGAAAGCAAGCAGCATGGTACAATCAAGAGGCTTTACCTAGCTGCCTTAAATTCTTACCCTGCTTTATTTTTTTCATAACAGTTATCACCAGCTGACACTTCTCCCTCTTTCCCCTTCTCCCTTCCTCTCCCCCCTTTCTCTCCCTTCCCAGCCACACACACATTTATTTCTCCCCCTATTAGAATGGAAGCTCCATGAGAACAGCAACTTTGTCCATTTTGTTCATGCTGGTATTCCCAGAATCAGCATCAGTGCCTGGCACATAATAGGTGCTCAATAAACACTGGCTGAAAGAAACAATGAGCCCTGGGCTGAGTAAAGAGCAATCAGGAGACCTGGATCCTAACACCTGCTCTTTCACTGTGAGACCTGGAGAAAATCTCAGTCTCTTTGTTAATTTCCAAATCTGTAAAAATGAGCGTTTGTATAGACATTGAGGGCCTCTACAATTCGGACCTTATACTGCTATAATTCTAATGGCTGCTGTTCACTCATATCCATTTTCAGAGGATGGATCCAAGCATCTGAATGCACTGCTGCCTGTACCAAAGCAGAAAGTCTATATACTCCAGTCTCTGCACAGCAAACTGATGCCCTTTCTCTTCACGCTCCACCCACTCACACAAATGCCTCAGTCTTGAGGAAGCTGGAGTGAGTCCGCCCTAAGCCCGCCTCTCAGAGAGACAGTCTGGGAAGCTGTGTTGCCATAGCAATCAGCTCCTCCTCAAAGGTTTCAGCCTGCCCTCCTTTACCCCACCCTACCCCACGGCTTTGTCTGGCTTCAGCACCCCCTCCCTCCCCAGCCCGTCTCTCAGCCAGAGGAGACTGGCTTGGGGCCCCTTTCAGCAACACTGTCATACTCATTCAGCCACTGTGTGGAAAACAGGGCTTTCTCACCCTCTCCCAGCCTGCCCAGGGGCAAAAAGAGCTCTGGCACTACATCAAGTCCCCTCAGGGAACCAGAGGAGCCGCCACAAGGACTAGGCCCTAGTCTCAGTTCTGATAGCTTCCAAGCCAGGAGGGTGGGGAGCCATTCCCTCTCCCTCCCCCAGCAGAGACTGGAACCTCACATCCCTTCCCAAGTTCAGCCGACAATAGTGGCCCACCTCTCAAAACATGCCTCATAGAACTTCAGCACTTCTCACCATTTCCCCTTCCCACAGAAGCCCAGAATTTTCGAGGGGCCTAGGGTTCCCTACCCAGGAGAAGGAAAAGTGTGGGGAAATCAGTTTGTGGCAAGTGGTAAAAAGGTGTCTACCATTCACTTGAGGGGCTGTTGGGAGAGACCTCTGCAGTAGTGAGGGCGAGGTCTGGGCCTTGCTGCTGGTTACTTAGGTCTCTGGCCACGGAGTACGAAGTCTGGGGCAGGGCACAGCTCCTAGACAGGCAAGGACCAGGCCAGGCCCCAGGGTGAGGAAGGAAGTGGGAAATGAGCACACCCAGAGCATAAGGGCAGGGCAAAGTGGGGGAGGAGGGGGAAGACAGGGACCAAGGCAAGCTTCTAGGAGGAACAGGAACTAGAGTGGGGGGATAACAGGAACCGAAGCAGGGGAAGTGTCCCCAGGGACACCAGCTAAGGGGAAAAAACCTGTCTCAGCCAGACAGATCCAAAGCCGACTGAGAGAGTCACACAAGCCCTAGTGGCAAGTAGGGCCTGGATCCTCTCTGAGAGTGCTCAGGCCTGAAGGTGGAGTTAGGAGCTGACGAGCCAGGAACACCACAGACTGGCTTCTTCACCCCCCTAATTCCAACACCCTCATTCCTGAAACACAGTACACAAACATCTTCTCGGAGTCTCTACAATGCCCCCAGACTTTCTCAAAGCACTACGGGTTCTTCCCTCCCCAGATGGGACCTGCAACCCCTTCCCCTCACACAGTGCCCACAGCCCCATCCCTTCTTCCTCCACACAGCCCCTCCCACACTCCGGACCACCAGCCCGTCTCCATCACACGACACCTCCCCTTTCCCTTAAAGCGCTTCAGATCCCCTCCCCCTCAAGTGTCGTCTGAACCCTCCTCTTCTGATAGCGACCTGACCCCCTCACATTGTACTTCCCACCTCACAAAGCACTCCCGCCCCGCCCCCGCAAGGGCTACTGGAGAATGCACCTCCTAGCCCCTACACTGAGCCCCCAACTCCTCCCCCAACTGTTTCACTCCACCCCCACCCAGCATTTCTCTAGATCCTCTCCTTCTCTAACGTGATCCCCACCTCCTCATGTCTGCCCAAGCGCACCCCCGTCCCTGTCCCTTCTTCCACATACACCCCGCCACACACCTGTAGTTCCGCGAGTCCCGTTGCACCTGGGGAGGTAATGGATTGGGGCAGTTACACAGCAGCCCTAGCTGCAGCCTCGGCCTGCAAACCTCACCCCTTTGGTCCGAGCCCCGCCCCCGCAACGACGGGACCCACCCTCCCCCTTGTCCCACCTCCCACCTTCCCCTGGCTCCTCCCCTCTCCCAGTTTCTTTAATCCTGGGGCTCCTCCCCTGTAATCCAGGTCCCGCCCCTCCCTGGCTCCGCCCCTTCTCCTTTCGGCGTCTCCCCATTGAATTTCTGCTTGTCCCTCTTCCCACCCCTGATCCCCGCCCCCTTTTGGTCTCTCCGCCTTTCACTAGGACCCGCCCCCTCGGATTCCAGGCTGGCAGAACCCATGCCAGGCTCCCTTCCCCTGCTAGCCCCCTCCCATCTCGGAGCCTCTCCTCCCCCTCTCCCCTTCTCCCGCTTGCCTCACGCTGGAGCTGGCGCTCCAGCCCGGAACCGCTGGCTCTGATTGGCTGCGGCGGCCCCAATGGATGGCGGAGGAGACAAAATGATGGTTGCAGGTCGCCTGAGGTCCCACCCCGGCCACGTGCGGCTGCTGTGATGACAGGTCTAGAGGGGCGGGACCTCGGCCCGCAGTCGGCGGCCTAGGCTGACCGGATCCAGCCAGAGGTGGGGAGCCAGAACCAGCGCCAAAGCGTCAGCCTGCGGGCGCCAAGCCTGAGTGGGGCCCTCCTAGGCTTTCGAGCTGGTGTGAGCTGCCTGCGAAACTTGAACCTCTTAGTGAAGCCGTCTGCGTTAGCGCGCTTATTTGCCCTAATGGGGGAGGTCTGTGGGGTTTGCAAAGTAGTGCCATGAGTCTCAGGATTCTGTGAAAATGCGGGAATCTGATTGGCGGGGTCTCAAGACTGTGAGGATGAGCAGTTTCCGCAGCCTACGCTTTGCGGGAGATTCTGAATTTTGAGAGACTGGCAGTACGAGTCAGATCTGTACCTGTGGAGGTAGGTCAGCAAGAAGTCTGTGAATTTATGAGCCTAAGTATTAATACGGAGTTATGGGAGCCTGCAATCGCCGGAGAAAAGAAGAGCCTTTGCCTTGTACAAGTGTCGATTGAACTATGTGACAGTTACATATATTCTGTATATTAATTAGCGCTTGAATCTTCTCTCCAACTACCCCCAGCCCCACGGGTTCCCGAGATACAGCAGGGGAAGTCGACGCTTTACGAGCTACCGGTAGATGGCAGCACAGGACCCTTGCAGAACTCAGTGGCTCTGAGCTCGGGGCCTGGCGGGCTTCTCTCTGGAGCCAGCGGTATTGATGGCTGTGTGATGGACTGAACATGTTAAAGTTCTCTCAAAGTCTCAGATTCTTTAGATCTCTGTGACTTTCTTTCTGTGAGTAGTTAACTTAAGCGGCTTTACTGAACACCAGTGGTGTGCTAGGCAAAATGAAAAAAGAGACAAAGAAAAAAAAATTTTTCTTCCCTTATGGAACTTGTTCCGATTGTCATACAAATACCTCTATAATCCAAGAGAGTAAAGTTGGAAGGGTTTTGTGTAGTGGAAAAAGCTCAAAGTTTGAAGTCATTTGGTTTGGTCTCTGAACTTTGGGTAAGGAGTATTTACTAGCTGTATGAATTTGGGTAAATTACTTGACTTTTTAAAAATAAACTTTTAATTTTAGATGTACAAAAAATTTGTGAAGATAGTACAGAAAGTTTCCATATACCCCACACCCAATTTGCCCTCATTAACATCTTACATTAGTATGGTTTGTGTGCTACAATTAATCAATATAATATTGATACATTATTATTAACTAAAATCCATACTTTATTCAGATTTCCTTAGTTTTTACCTCAAGTCCTTTTTCTATTCCAAGATCCCATCCAGGATAGCACATTACATTTAGTTGTCATGTCTCCTTAAACTCCTCTTGACTGTGACAGTTTCTCAGACTTCCTTGTTTTTGATGACCTTGACAGTTTGTTTTTTGTTTGTTTGTTTGTTTGTTTGCGGTACGCGGGCCTCTCACTGTTGTGGCCTCTCCCGTTGCGGAGTACAGGCTCCGGACGCGCAGGCTCAGCGGCCATGGCTCACGGGCCTAGCAGCTCCGCGGCATGTGGGATCTTCTCGGACCGGGGCACGAACCCGTGTCCCCTGCATCGGCAGGCGGACTCTCAACCACTGCGCCACCAGGGAAGCCCGACCTTGACAGTTTTATAGAGTACTGATCAGGTGTTTTGTAGAATGTCTTTCAGTTGGAATTTGTCTGATGATTTTCTCATGATTAGACTGGGGTTATGGGTTTCTGGGAGGAAGATCCCAGAGATAAAGTGTCAGTTTCATCACTTAGTATCTGTATGTGAATATGTATCTATGGTATGTTTACATATACAACATTGGCCTTATACTGTATTTTCCTATTACAGTCTTTTTTTTTTTAACCAGTGGCTCGTAAACATTCTCTGAATCTTTATTCTTCTACAAGATTTAAAAAATTTCTTTATGAAATATTTTAGGCATTCAGAAAGTTGTAAAGAATACTGTAACAAACCCACATTCTTTTCACACAGCTTTATCAGATCTTAGTATTTTACCACCACATTTGCTTCAAATTCTCTTTTAAGGAAATTAATATTTCAGATAAAGTTGAGCTCATATATACTTCTTCCTAATCTCATTCCTGTTTCTCCCTTGTTCTTTATCTTCTCTTCCCAGAAGTAACCAGTATCTTGAATTGGTGTTTATTTTTCCTCTGCAATTTTAAGAATAAATTTATTGACTGATGTACATGAATTTCTATTGGGTATATACCTCGGAGTAGAACTGCCCAGTCATAGGGCATGTTTATGTTCAGCTTTAGTAGGCATCACTAACATTTTTTTCCAAAGAGATTCTAACAGTTCACATTCCCACAACAAGGTCTAGTTTCTCTACATCCTTGCCAACACTTGAGGTTGTCAATTTTTTTAAAAATTTTATTTTATTTATTTTTTATACAGCAGGTTCCTATTATTTATCCATTTTATACATATTAGTGTATATATGTCAATCCCAAACTCCCAACTCATCACACACCCCCACCCAGCCACATTTCCCCCTGATGTCCATATGTTTGTTCTCTACATCTGTGTCTCTATTTCTGCCCTGCAAACCGGTTCATCTGTACCATTTTTCTAGGTTCCACATATATGCGTTAATATACGATATTTGTTTTTCTCTTTCTGACTTTTCACTCTGTATGACAGTCTCTACATCCGTCCACGTCTCTACAAATGACCTAATTTTGTTCCTTTTTATGGAAGAGTAATATTCCATTGTATATATGTACCACATCTTCTTTAGCCATTTGTCTCTTGATGGGCATTTAGGTTGCTTCCATGACCTGGCTATTGTAAATAGTGCTGCAATGAACATTGGGATGCATGTGTCTTTTTGAATAATGGTTTTCTCTGGGTATATGCCCAGTAGTGGGATTGCTGGGTCATATGGTAGTTCTGTTTTTAGTTTTTTAAGGAACCTCCATACTGTTCTCCATAGTGGCTGTATCAATTTACATTCCCACCAACAGTGCAAGAGGGTTCCCTTTTTTCCACACCCTCTCCAGCATTTGTTGTTTGTAGATTTTCTGATGATGCCCATTCTAACTGGTGTGAGGTGATATATCATTGTCATTTTGATTTGCATTTCTGTAAAAATTAGTGATGTTGACCAGCTTTTCATGTGCTTCTTGGCCATCTGTATGTCTTCTTTGGAGAAATGTCAATTTAGGTCTTTTGCCCATTTTTGGATTGGGTTGTTTGTTTTTTTAATATTGAGCTGCATGAGCTGTTTATATATGTTGAAGGTTAATCTTTTGCCTGTTGATTCATTTGCAAATATTTTCTTCCACTCGGAGGGTTGTCTTTTTGTCTTGCTTGTAGTTTCCTTTGCTTGGCAAAAGCTCTTAAGTTTCATTAGTTCCCATTTGCTTATTTTTGTTTTTATTTCCATTACCCTAGGAGGTGGATCAAAAAAGATCTTGCTGTGATTTATGTCAAAGAGTGATCTTCCTATGTTTTCCTCTAAGAGTTTTATAGCATCCAGTCTTACATTTAGGTCTCTAATCCATTTTGAGTTTATTTTTGTGTATGGTATTAGAGAGTGTTCTAATTTCATTCTTTTACATGTAGCTATCCAGTTTTCCCAGCACCACTTATTGAAGAGACTGTCTTTTCTCCATTGTATATCCTTGCCTCCTTTGTCATAGATTAGTTGACCATAGGTGTGTGGTTTTATTTCTGGGCTTTCTATCCTGTTCCATTGATCTATATTTCTGTTTTTGTGCCAGTACCATATTGTCTTGATTATTGTAGCTTTGTAGTATAGTCTGAAGTCAAGGAGTCTGATTCCTCCAGCTCCATTTTTTTCCCTCAAGACTGCTTTTTCTATTCTGGGTCTTTTGTGTCTCCATACAAATTTGAAGATTTTTTGTTCTAGTTCTGTGAAAAATGCCCATTGGTAATTTGATAGGGATTGCATTGAATCTGTAGATTGCTTTGGGTAGTATAGTCATTTTCACAATATTGATTCTTCCAATCCAGGAACATGGTATATCTCTCGATCTGTTGGTATCATCTTTAATTTCTTTCATCAGTGTCTTATAGTTTTCTGCATACAGGTCTTTTGTCTCCCTAGGTAGGTTTATTCCTAGGTATTTTATTGTTTTTGTTGCAATGGCAAATGGGAGTGTTTCCTTAATTTATCTTTCAGATTTTTCATCATTAATGTATAGGAATGCGAGAGATTTCTGTTCATTAATTTTGTATCCTGCAACTTTACGAAATGCATTAATTAGCTCTGTAGTTTTCTGGTGGCATCTTTAGGATTCTCTATGTATAGTATCATGTCATCTGCAGACAGTGACAGTTTTACTTGTTCTTTTCCAATTTGTATTCCTTTTATTTCTTTTTCTTCTCTGATTGCTGTGGCTAGGACTTCCAAAACTATGTTGAATAATAGTGGTGAGAGTGGACAACCTTGTCTTTTTCCTGATCTTAGAGGAAATGCTTTCAGTTTTTCACCATTGAGAATGATGTTTGCTGTGGGTTTGTCATATATGTCCTTTATTATGTTGAGGTAGGTTCCCTCTATGCCCACTTTCTGGAGAGTTTTTATCATAAACGGGTGTTGAATTTTGTCAAAGCTTTTTCTGCATCTATTGAGATGATCATACTGTTTTTATTCTTCAGTTTGTTAATATGGTGTATCACATTGATTGATTTGTGTATATTGAAGAATCCTTGCATCCCTGGGATAAATCCCACTTGATCATGGTGTATGATCCTTTTAATGTGCTGTTGGATTCTGTTTGCTAGTATTTTGTTGAGGATTTTTTCATCTATATTCATCAGTGATATTGGTCTGTAATTTTCTTTTTTTGTAGTATCTTTGTCTGGTTTTGCTATCAGGGTGATGATGGCCTCATAGAATGAGTTTGGGAGTGTTCCTTCCTCTGCAATTTTTTGGAAGAGTTTGAGAAGTATGGGTGTTAGCTCTTTTATAAATGTTTGATAGAATTCACCTGTGAAGCCATCTGGTCCTGGGCTTTTGTTTGTTGGAAGATTTTTAATCACAGTTTCAATTCCATTAATTGTGATTTGTCTGTTCATATTTTCTATTTCTTCCTGGTTCAATCTTGGAAGGTTATACCTTTCGAAGAATTTGTCCATTTCTTCCAGGTTTTCCATTTTATTGCCATACAGTTGCTTGTAGTAGTCTCTTAGGATGCTTTGTATTTGTGCGGTGTCTGTTGTAACTTCTCCTTCTTCATTTCTAGTTTTATTGATTTGAATCCTCTCCCTCTTTTTCCTGATGAGTCTGGCTAAAGGTTCATCAATTTTGCTTATCTTCTCAAAGAACCAGCTTTTAGTTTTATTGATCTTTACTATTGTTTTCTTTGTTTCTATTTCATTTATTTCTGCTCTGATATTTATGATTTCTTTCCTTCTACTAACTTTGGGTTTTGTTTATTCTTCTTTCTCTAGTTCCTTTAGGTGTAAGGTTACATTGTTTATTTGAGATTTTTCTTGTTTCTTGAGGTAGCTTTGTATAGCTATAAACTTCTCTCTTAGAACTGCTTTTGCTGCATCCCATAGGTTTTGGATCACCGTGTTTTCATTGTCATTGTCTCTAGGTATTTTTTGATTTCCTCTTTGATTTCTTCAGTGATCTCTTGGTTATTTAGTAACGTATTGTTTAGCCTCCATGTGTTTGTGTTTGTTACGTTTTCTTCCCTGTAATTCATTTCTAATCTCATAGCGTTGTGGTCAGAAAAGATGCTTGATATGATTTCAATTTTCTTAAATTTACTGAGGCTTGATTTGTGACCCAAGATGTGATCTATCCTGGAGAATGTTCCATGAGCACTTGAGAAGAAAGTGTAATCTGTTGTTTTCGGATGGAATGTCCTATAAATATCAATTAAATCTATGTGGTCTATTGTGTCATTTAAAGCTTCTGTTTCCTTATTTATTTTCATTTTGGATGATCTGTCCACTGGTGTTAAGTGAGGTTTAAAGTCCCCTACTATTATTGTGTTACTGTCGATTTCCTCTTTTATAGCTGTTAGCAGTTGCCTTATATATTGAGGTGCTCCTGTGTTGGGTACATATATATTTATAATTGTTATATCTTCTTCTTGGATTGATCCCTTGATCATTATGTAGTGTCCTTCCTTGTCTCTTGTCACGTTCTTTATTTTAAAGTCTATTTTATCTGATATGGGTATAGCTACTCCAGCTTTCTTTTGACTTCCATTTGCATGGAATATCTTTTTCCATCCCCTCACTTTCAGTCTGTATGTGTCCCTAGGTCTGAAGTGGGTCTCTTGTAGACAGCATATATATGGGTCTTGTTTTTGTATCCATTCAGCAAGCCTGTGTCTTTTGGTTGGAGCATTTAATCCATTCATGTTTAAGGTACTTATTGATATGTATGTTCCAATTAATATTTTCTTAATTGTTTTGCATCTGTTTTTGCAGGTCCTTTTTTTCTCTTGTGTTTCCCACTGAGAGAAGTTCCTTTAGCATTTGTTGTAGACCTGGTTTGGTGGTGCTGAATTCTCTTAGCTTTTGCTTGTCTGTAAAGCTTTTGATTTCTCCATTGAAAACGAATGAGATCCTTGCCAGGTAGAGTAATCTTGGTTGTAGGTTCTTCCCTTTCATCACTTTTTAAAAAATTTTTTAAATAAATTTATTTATTTTATGTATTTTATTTTTGGCTGTGTTGGGGCTTCATTGCTATGTGGGCTTTCTCTAGTTGCGGCGAGTGGGGGCTACTCTTCGTTGCGGGGCGTGGACTTCTCATTGCAGTGGCTTCTCTTATTGCGGAGCACAGACTCTAGGCACATGGGCTTCAGTAGTTGCGGCACGAGGGCTCAGTAATTTTGGCTCACAGACTCCAGAGCACAGGCTCAGTAGTTGTGGTGCACAGGCTTAGTTTTCCGTGGCATGTGGGATCTTCCCAGACCAGGGCTCGAACCCGTGTCCCCTGCATTGGCAGGCATATTCTTAACCACTGTGCCACCAGGGAAGCCCCCTTTCATCACTTTAAATATATCATGCCACTCCCTTCTGGCTTGTAGAACTTCTGCTGAGAAATCAGCTGTTAACCTTATGGGAGTTCCCTTGTATGTTATTTGTCGTTTTTCCCTTGCTGCTTTCAATAATTCTTCTTTGTCTTTAATTTTTGCCAATTTGGTTACTATGTGTCTCGGCGTGTTTCTCCTTGGGTTTATCCTGTATGGGACTCTCTGCACTTCCTGGATTTGGGTGGCTATTTCCTCTCCCATGTTAGGGAAATTTTTGACTATAATCTTTTCAAATATTTTCTTGGGTCCTTTCTCTCTCTCTTCTCCTTCTGGGACCCCTATAATGCAAATGTTGGTGTGTTTAATGTTGTCCCAGAGGTCTCTTAAGCTGTCTTCATTTCTTTTCATTCTTTTTTCTTTATTCTGTTCCATGGCAGTGAATTCCACCATTCTGTCTTCCAGGTCACTTAGCTGTTCTTCTGCCTCAGTTATTCTGCTATTGATTCCTTCTAGTGTATTTTTCATTTCAGTTGTTGTATTGTTCATCTCTATTTGTTTGTTCTTTAATTCTTCTAGATGTTTGTTCTTTAATTCTTCTAGGTCTTTTTTAAACATTTCTTCCATGTTCTCGATCTTTGCCTCCATTCTTTTTCCAAGGTCCTGAATCATCTTCACTATCATTATTCTGAATTCTTTTTCTGGAAGGTTGCCTATCTCCACTTCATTTAGTTGGTTTTCTTGGGTTTTATCTTGTTCCTTCTTCTGGTACATAGCCCTCTGCCTTTCATCTTGTCTATCTTTCTTGAATGTGGTTTTTGTTCCACAGGCTGCAGGATTGTAGTTCTTGCTTCTGCTGTCTGCCCTCTGGTGGATGAGGCTATCTAAGAGGCTTGTGCAAGTTTCCTGATGGGAGGGACTTGTGGTGGGTAGAGCTGGATGTTGCTCTGGTGGGCAGAGCTCAGTAAAACTGTAATCTGCTTGTCTGCTGATGGGTGGGGCTGGGTTCCTTCCCTGTTGGTTGTTTGGCCTGAGGTGACCCAACACTGGAGCCTACCCGGCTCTTTGGTGGGGCTATTGGCTGACTCTGGGAGGGCTCACGCCAAGGATTACTTCCCAGAACTTCTGCTGCCAGTGTCCTTGTCCTCACAGTGAGCCACAGCCACGCCCCGCCTCTGCAGGAGACCCTCCAACACTAGCAAGTAGGTCTGGTTCAGTCTCCCCTGGGGTCACTGCTCCTTCCCCCAGGTCCCGATGCGCACACTACTTTGTGTGTGCCCTCCAAGAGTAGAGTCTCTGTTTCCCCCAGTCCTGTCAAAGTCCTGCAATCAAATCCAGCTAGGCTTCAAAGTCTGATTCTCTAGGAATTCCTCCTCCCATTGCCGGACCCCCAGGTTGGGAAACCTGATGTGGGGCTCAGTACCTTCACTTCAGTGGGTGGACTTTTGTGGTATAAGTGTTCTTCAGTTTTTTTTTTTTTTTTTTTACCGATATGTGGACCTCACTGTTGTGGCCTCTCCTGTTGCGGAGCACAGGCTCTGGACGCACAGGCTTAGCAGCCATGGCTCACGGGCCCAGCCGCTCCACGCTATGTGGGATCTTCCTGGACCGGGGCACGAACCTGTGTCCCCTGCATCGGCAGGCAGACTCTCAGCCACTAAGCCACCAGGGAAGCCCCGTGTTCTTTAGTTTGTGAGTCACCCACCCAGCAGTTATGGGATTTGATTTTATTGTGATTGCACCCCTCCTACCATCTCACTGTGGCTTCTCTTTTGTCTTTGGATGTGGGGTATCTTTTTTGGTGAGTTCCAGCGTCTTCCTGTCAATGATTGTTCAGCAGTTAGTTGTGATTCCAGTGCTCTCGCAAGAGGGAGTGAGCGCACATCCTTCTACTCCGGCATCTTGAACCAATCTCTGTCAGTCTTTTTTTTTTTTTTTTTGCGGTACGCGGGCCTCTCACTGTTGTGGCCTCTCCCGTTGCGGAATACAGGCTCCGGACGCGCAGGCTCAGTGGCCATGGCTCACGGGCCTAGCCGTTCCGCGGCATATGGGATCTTCCCGGACCAGGGCACGAACCCGCGTTCCCTGCATCAACAGGCGGACTCTCAACCACTGCGCCACCAGGGAAGCCCTCTGTTAGTCTTTTTAATTTCAGCTATTCTAGGGTATATATGGGAGTAACTCATTGTGGCTTTTGTTTGCATTTTCCTCATGTCTAGTAAAGTTGGGCACATTTTCATATATGTGTTGGTTATCTTCTTTTGTGACTTGCCTGATCAAGTTCTTGGCCCATTTTCCGTGTGGTTGTCTGTCTTTTTTTTTCCTGTCTATTTGTAGGAGCTCTTTGTATATTCTGGATATGAATCCTTTGTTAGAGAAATCTATTGCAAATACATTTTCCCACTCTGTAACTTGTCTGTTTATTCTCTTAGTGCTTTTTATGCCCTGTTTAAGAAGTCTTTGCCTACCCTGGTAATGGATATATTATCTTGGGTTATTGTCTAGAAGCTTTATTATTTTACCTTTCATTAGTCATCTGGAATAGATTTTCTGTATGGTGTGAGGTAGATGTCAAGATTCATTTTTTTCCCATATGGTTATTCAGTTGATCCAGCACCTTTTGAAAAAACTGTCATAGTATAATTTCCAAAATGTTAAGAGCAAAATTCTCATAAGAATATAGAATGGGGGCTTCCCTGGTGGTGCAGTGGTTGAGAGTCCACCTGCCGATGCAGGGGACGCGGGTTCGTGCCCCAGTCCGGGAGGATCCCACATGCTGCGGAGCGGCTGGGCCCATGAGCCATGGCCGCTGTCCAGAGCCTGTGCTCCGCAACGGGAGAGGCCACAACTGTGAGAGGCCCGCGTACACACACACACACAAAAAAAAGAATATAGAATGAACATATGTAAGATTTATTTAACTCTTAATGAGGGAATAAGCAGGTAAAGCATGTGCAATGAGCATCTGAGGAAATTAGGGATTACATTAGTCAGAGTTCTGGGTGTGTGTATATCTAGAGATAGAGATAGAGAGGTTTTATTATAAGGAGTTGGCTTACAGGCTTATGGAGGCTGACAAGTCTGAAGATCTGTAGCTGTCAAGCTGGAGACTCAGGATAGCTGATGGTATAGTTCTAGTTCCAGTCCAAAGGCCTGAGAACTACGAAAGCTGACAGCATAGTTCCAGTCTGAAAGCCAGCAGGCTGAAGACCCAGGAAGAACTGATGCTTCAGTTCAAGTCCACAGGCAGGAAAAAAGACCGTGTCCCAGCTCAAAGGAAGTCCGTCAGAGAGAAATTCTCTTATTCAGTCCTTTTGTTTATTGAGGTCTTCAACTGATTAGATGAGGACTACCCACATTAAGAAGAGCAATCTGCTTTACTCAGTCTACATATTCAAATGTTAATTTCATTCAGAAACATCCTTACAGATACATCCAGAATAATGTTTGACCAAATATTTGGGTACCCTGTGGCCCAGTTAAGTTGACACATAAAATTAACCATAATGGGTATTTATAGGCATTTGAAAAAGGAATGCTAGAATAAGATTTTAGGTTAGATATAAAAGTAGTTAATGTCTATAGTACAATAGCACCATAACGTTTTCTACTAATCAGAAATCCTTTGCTTCATTACCAGACAAAAATCCATAGGTTAACATATGACTTCACAGGGTTAGCCTTTAACCAATAATAGTTAATGAGTAAAGCAAAAGTTTGTTGCCTGGATTAATTAATCTTTGGCTGCCCTTGCTATCTTTTCTTTGCAGCATTTCCAAGTTTTGGATGATTTTTATTAACAAAACAATCCTTTCCCCCTTTCCTCTGCAGTGTCTGTTTTTCATAAAACAAGTGTTCATAATATGTAGTCTGTTTCTGGACCCTCTGTTCTGTGGGTTTATTTGTCCATCCTTGCACCATTATCTCACTGTCTTAATTACTGTCTTGGTATCTGGTGGTGCATACCCTCCAGCTTTAAGATTGTAAGATTATATTGACTATTCTTGGCCCATTCCATTTCCATATAAATTTTAGTATCAGCTGGCCAGTTTTCATACACACACACACACACACACACACACACACACACACACACCCCTATCTTCTAGGATTTTCATTAGGCTTGCATTAAATCTACGGACAAAACAGTTAGGTTCTTTGCTGTTCCAAATAATGTTAACATTCCCTTACTTCGTAAAAGAGTTGTAGAACTTTATAAGAATCTTTTCACTTTAGGCCCAAAGGAAAAATAATAATTTGGTGACTCTAAGCACACTGATCTTTTAAAACAAAACATTCAAGGAGATTTTCCTTTGCCAAGTAGAGTTTCTGGGTCAAGAAGTAGAATATATATATTTTAAGACATCCCAATGGTTTTAAATTTTCACATGCTGAGTTTGAGGTACCAGAGTGATATTCAGCTAGAGAAATCTAGCAGGTTATTAGACATTTAGGTCTGAAGCTGAGGAGAGCAGTCAGAACTAAAGACACAGATTTGGAACCTATTGACATACATAGATAGCAGATATATGTGGACAAGGTATAGAGTTTGTGGAGGAAGAAAAACAAAGGCTGTACATAGAAACTTGGGGCTCTACTTCACATCTATATTGTATAGTCTGAGCAATAAAATGAGCCTGAGCAACAGATTAAGGAGGAAGGGGGCCCTAGATCTTGCGAATACGTGTGTTAGGGTGGGAGCGGGTCTTGGTTTGTGCCAGAGAGCTCCTCATGGTGCCTTGACCACTGGGCAGGGCTTTGTCAGTCCTGAGTTCCTTTTCCCTACCACCTACCCCTCCCAACCTACCCCCTGCCACTTACTCCCCCTCTCCCCACCATTACTAAATCTTTGTGTGTTTTGGCTCTCGGAATTGGTACCTGTTCTCTTTGCCAGCTGGGGATGACTGTCCCCAGACACCTGAGTTTGCCCATCTGTCTAGGTTCATAAAGACGGGAATTGAATTTGGACTTTCTTTTAGGATTTCTCCTACCATACCCTCTGTCCTTGGAAGCATTCTGCGCTGTGGATTAGCCCTCAGCCCCTGACAGTCATTCCCTCTCCTTTTGTCCACATTTCTAGGCCCTAGTTTTATCAAATTCCTGGCAGCCTTTGGCTCAAAAGACAGATGTTTTAGGGAATTCCCTGGCGGTCCAGTGGTTAGGACGCTGTGCTTCCTCTGCAGGGGGCCTGGATTCGATCCCCAGTCGGGGAACTAAGATCTCACAAGCTGCGCATGCAGCAAAAAAACTAAAAAAAAAAAAAAAAAGGCGTGTTTTGTATAGTCCATTTGCAGCTTGTTCCTTTAGAGAAGGAGAGATTGTGTAAATGTTGTCTATGCACAGGGCCTACTCAAATAGCCTTCCTGCTTTTATAGATATAATCTTGGTGATTAAACAAACTTTCCCTATTTTAGGTGAAACTGAGATGGTAGTTGGGGGTCACCGTTTCCTTTGAGATTAAATAAAATTGCATCTAGCCCTTTACCCCATATTGCGTGGGAAGTCAGTGCCATCCTGGAGCCTTCTGTGAACTCCAGGACTGGGGAGGACCTTGATTTCTCATCACCATTCTAGGCCTAGAGTCCCTGGCCCTTGCTGAATCTGTAGTTCACTGGTGTTTCACCTCCCACAGCTGATCTTTCTTTTGTTTTTTCTAACCTAGACATGGAATTCTTTTTTCCCCCAAAACCTCTCATGGGAGGCATTTGTGAATGGCAGGCTTGACTGAAGCTTTGGGGGGTGATGTAAGGGGTAGAAAGATATCTACCCAAACAATTAAAATTGAATATTTGAGCATCCCATTTCCTTAAATATTCTTAAAAGTCCTTCATCCATCTCAGGATATTTTTTTGACCCTCTCTCATATTCCCACCCACATCTCTCTATTCACAATGCTTTATTAGGCCAAACAAATTTTCCATACCCATCTCTTTTGGGAGTTTATATTTGCATATCAAAAGGCTCATTGTTATAGAAGACAAAACCCTTAAAGAAAACCTTAGTCTCTCTGACCCTAATCCTGAAGAGATATGTTCTTTTTTGGTAAGGAAAATAAATTAGTAGCTCTGTGGAGCATTATTCACTGTATTAAAACAAGTTACTTTAAGATCTGTGTGCCTCTTTTCCCAGAAGATAGGCCATATATTGTAATAACAAAAAAAAGAAAATTGAATACTTACAAATTGTTGAAAGACCTCTGTTTTGAGATAATGCTGATTTGCTTTTTATCTTTCTGTTAAAGAATTGTTTCTCAAATGAATTAGGAGAACTGTAAATGTGTGTCTCTAAGGAGACCCCAGTTTTGCCTCAGGAGAGATTGTAAAAGATCTGAGAACAGCTGACATCTGCCCTGCTGCCCCTTTCCCCTGATTGGGTAGTAGAGGCCACTAGTCTGCAGGGCCCAGGCTGCAAGCATACTCTTTTGGAGTTTGCCTTCAAACTGCAGGAAACACCAGTTTAGGATCCAAAATGGTTTGGACAATTAAAGATTCCTTTAGTGTTCCCTGGTATTCCCACTGCAAAGAAATGTTTGATTGTAGTAGCTGAAGAAATATGTCCAAAGATAATAAAATTTTATCTCTTCACCTTTTGGTGAGAACATTTGCTTGGAGAGTTGAGGACGTTGGAAGCTTAAGGATAAACAAAAATTATTTTCTCCATTTATAAAAGGCAAAGGGACGATTTACCCTCTTCCTCTTTCTCAGATTGTTTTCTTGCAGACATGGTAAATCTGAGTCCTTACTCTAACCTTGAGAATAAAGATAAATCTCTCTAGGGATTAAGTCTGGTCTCCAGTTTTTACAATATAGAGATATCTCCTAGGTTGTGGACCTGTGATCTCTAGATATTTAAACAAGGGTCTCTTTGGAGATGTATAGGAGATTATTAAGAGGTGCAGCCTTTGGTCGCTTGAGGAGATATTGTTCTTTCTACTGCTTTGCTGTATAAATTATGTGAGATTTTATTCTAATTTTTCAGGCTGCCTTATGTTGCAGAAAAATGGAGAACAAGAGAATGGTCATGTCCCAGGTCTCAGGTGAGTTCTCAGGTGAGGGCCACCAAGTGAGGGTCCTTGGCTTTGCTCAGGAAAGAATTCAAGAGTGAGCCATGGTATTATCTCACACCGGTCAGAATGGCCATCATCAAAAGATCTACAAACAATAAATGCTGGAGAGAGTGTGGAGAAAAGGGAACCCTCTTGCACTGTTGGTGGGAATGTAAATTGATACAGCTGCTATGGAGAACAGTATGGAGGTTCCTTAAAAAACTAAAAATAGAACTACCATACGACCCAGCAATCCCACTACTGGGCATATACCCTGAGAAAACCATAATTCAAAAAGAGTCATGTACCAAAATGTTCATTGCAGCTCTATTTACAATAGCCAGGACATGGAAGCAACCTAAGTGTCCATCAACAGATGAATGGATAAAGGAGGTGTGGCACATATATACAATGGAATATTACTCAGCCATAAAAAGGCACGAAACTGCGTTATTTGTAGTGAGGTGGATGGACCTAGAGACTGTCATACAGAGTGAAGTAAGTCATAAAGAGAAAAACAAATACCGTATGCTAACACACATATATGGAATATAAAAAAAAAAAGAAAAAATCGTCAGAAGAACCTAGGGGCAAGACGGGAATAAAGATGCAGACCTACTATAGAATGGCCTTGAGGATACGGGGAGGGGGAAAGGTAAGCTGGGACAAAGCGAGAGAGTGGCATGGACATATATACACTACTAAATGTAAAATAGATAGCTAGTGGGAAGCACCCGCATAGCAGAGGGAGATCAGCTCGGTGCTTTGTGACCACCTAGAGGGGTGGGATAGGGAGGGTGGGAGGGAGGGAGATGCAAGAGGGAAGAAATATGGGGACATATGTATATGTATAACTGATTCACTTTGTTATAAAGCAGAAACTGACACAGCATTGTAAAGCAATTATACTCTAATAAAGATGTTAAAAAAAAAAAAGTGAGCCATGGGAATTCCCTCGTGGTCCAGTGGTTAGGACTCCACGCTTCCAATGCAAGGGGCACGGGTTCGATCCCTGGTCAGGGAACTAAGATCCCATGTGTCGCACTTGGAGCAACCAAAAAAAAAAAGAGTGAGCCATAGTAAAGTGAAAGTGGGTTTATTTGGAGATACACGTTCCATAGGCAGAATGTGGTCCCTCTCAGAAGATGAGGGAGGCCCAGGGCTGTGGGCGTGGTTAGTTTTTATGGGCTGGGTAATTTTATAAGCTAATGAGCGGGAGGATTATTCCAATTATTTGGGGAAAGAGGTGGGGATTTCCAGGAATTGGGCCACTGCCTACTTTATGGCCTTTTATGGTCAGCCTCAGAACTGTCATGCCTATAAAAAAAAAAAAAAGGGACTTCCCTGGTGGGCTGTGGTTAAGAATCTGCCTGCCAATGCAGGGGACACGGGTTCGAGCCCTGGTCCGGGAAGATCCCACACGCCACGGAGCAACTAAGCCATGTGCGCCACAACTACTGAGCCTGCGCTCTAGAGCCAGTGAGACACAACTACTGAGCCCACCTGCCATAACTACTGAAGACCGTGCACCGCAACAAAGAGAAGCCACCACAACGAGAAGCCTGCACACCACAACGAAGAGTAGCCCCCACTTGCTGCAACTAGAGAAAGCCCGCGCACAGCAACGAAGACCCGACACAGCCAAAAACAAACAAACAAACAAATAAATAAATAAATTTATTTAAAAAAAAGAACTGTCATGGCACGGGTGGGTGTGTCATTTAGCATGCTAGTATATTAGAATGAGTGTATAATGAGGCTCAAGATCTACTGGAAGTCAAATCTTCCACCATCTTGGGCCTAGTTGGTTCTAACTAATTTTTTTGGTATCCTCAATGGCTGTGTCATTCTTTTAATGGTTGTGCCCTGCCCCCTTCCCTCCTGGGTCACTTACATGCATGTAATCTGTTAGTGCTTACTAAATAATAAAGTATGTTCTTTTTCTATATTGGCAGGAATCGGTCTTTTTGCTAGCAGGATTGTTTTATTTCCCCAGTAAGAGCAACACAGTAGCCAATTTAAAAACAAAGCAGGGACTTCCCTGGTGGTGCAGGGGTTAAGAGTCTGCCTGCTGGTGCGGGGGACGTAGGTTCGAGCCCTGGTCCGAGAGGATCCCACATGCCGCAGAGTGGCTGGGCCCGTGCACTGCAACTACTGAGCCTGCACTCTAGAGCCCGCGAGCCACAACTGCTGAGCCCGTGTGCCGCAACTACTGAAGCCCACACGCCTGGAGCCCTGCTCTGCAACAAGAGAAGCCACCGCAATGAGAAACCCTCACACTGCAGCGAAGAGTAGCCTCTACTCACCCTGCAACTAGAGAAAGCCTGTATGCAGCAGTGAAGACCCAACATAGCCAAAAATAAATAAATGAATAAATAAATAAATTTATTTTAAAATTTTAAAAAATTAAAAAAATAAAAACAAAGCAAATTATTTCAAGCTGTTTTCCTTTAATTTAATTTAATTTATTTATTTGGCCACGTTGGGTCTTTGTTGCGGCACGTGGGCTTCTCTCTAGTTGCGTGGGCTTCTGTCTAGTTGCAGCACATGGGCTTCTCTCTAGTTGTGGTGCACGGACTCAGTAGTTGCGGTGTGCAGGCTTAGTTGCCCTGCAGTATGTGGGATCATAGTTCCCCAACCAGGGATGTAACCCACGTCCCCTGCTTTGGAAGGCGGATTCTTAACCACTGGACCACCAGGGAAGTCCCTCTACTCTAGTTTTGCTGCTTTGGGATTTATAACTTTTCTCTAATTTTGCTAATTTTATAGGTTGAAAGTCATTGGTTTGCTGTTTTAATTTGCAATTTCTTTTGAATTTGTTATAGGTTAATGAATCTTCTCCTAAATGTTAGACATTTTAAACGGGTGTCTCTGCCTTTGAAACCTTTCAAAGGTCACCTGTTATATTAGTTATGATTCTTAGTTGCAAATGAGCACTCTAGCTAGTTTAAGAAGAAAAAAATTGGGGTTATTGGAAAGTTTATTTAATCTCTGGGAGGCTTAGAGGCTAAGCAGTCAAGAACAAGAAGTACCCAAATTATACCACAGAACTGCACCAGCAAAGACCCCACTGCGCAACAAATGTCACAGAGATCAATTACTTAGACCAGACCATCTATCGCTACTGACTCTGAAAGTTGGAGGCCCAAACACTGCCTTCTCCAGAAAATGTATCCCATAGGGCACCTACCTCCTCATGCTGGCTTCTTCTGTTTTGAAGCCTGAGGTGGGGGAAGGAAACCAGTGGGAAACTGGGAAAATGAACTTCTAGCTCCTAGAAAAGTGTCAACCATGTGTTTAGAGATATTGTGAAACTCCCCAAATGACAGTTGTCTACCATAGCAATGACCTCAAATTGCCAAATTCAAAGGCCTTTGCCCAAGTCCTCAAAATCTCTGCAGCATAATAAGAAGACAAATAGCCTAGTTAAAAATGGGCAAAATACTTGAATAGGAGGCATTTCACCAAAGAAGATACATGAATGTTTAAGAAGCATACGAAAAGGTGCCCATCATTATTTGCCTTTAGGGAAATGCAAATTAAAATCATGAGATCCTATTACATACATACATATCTAAAATGGCTACAATAAAAAACACAGGTAATACCAAGTGTTGGTATGGATATGGAGAAATTGGAATCCTTATACATTGCTGGTGGGAATGAAATATGGTGTAACTACTTTGAAAAAGTTTGACAGTTTCTTATGTCCACACAGAGACCTATATGTGATTATTCATGGCAACATTATTCTTAATAACCCCAAGCTAGAAAAACTCAAATGTCCATCAAATGATGAATAGATAAACAAAATTCTACCCATGCAATGGAAGGTTATTCATCAGTAAAAAGGATGAAGTATTGATAAATGTTGCAACATGGATAAATATCAAAAACATTATGTTAAGTGAATGAAGCCAGACACAAAAGACATAGGTCTTTGTGTCATTGTATAGCTCCATTTATATGAAAGGTACAGAAAAGCAAATTGTGACCAAATCAGGTCCGGCTGCTTGCCGCTCAAAAATCAATACTCAGGGACTTCCCTGGTGGTGCAGTGGATAAGACTCTGTGCTCCCAATGCAGGGGGCCTGGGTTTGACCCTTGCTCGGGGAACTAGATCCCACGTGCATGCCGCAACTAATGAGCCTGTGTGCCACAACTAAGGAGCCCGTGTGCCACAACTAAGGAGCCCACAAGCTGCAGCTAAGTAGCCCGCCTGCTGCAACTAAGACCTGGTGCAACCAAATAAATAAATAAATATTTTTTTAAAAAATCAATACTCAAGAGAGGCAAATGTTGGTAGAAAGGAAAGTTGCTTTTAATCAGAATGCCAGCAATCTGGGGAGACGGTGGATTCAGTGTCTCCCAAAAACCACCTCTGAAGATTCTGCTCAGTGATGAAAATGTTTAAAGGGTAAAAGGGAAGTAATCTCAGTTAATCATTGAGATAGGGGGTCAGAGTCGTTGCTGTCCCCCACTGTGTGCAGGCTTGTCTCACAGGCTTGTAGATGCTATCTTGTCACACAGTTTGTTCATATATTTTGTTGGTGCGATCACTGAAGGGGAAGCTAGGGAAGAGATCTGGTCATCTGTTAATTACTTATTTTTCATTTCTATTTCTTTGATCTATGCAAAGCACCAATAGGTTAGGCAATGTATTCTGTGATCAAAAGATTTGAAAGCTGTGCTAGGGCCGAAGTTGAGTAGAGCATGGGGGTGCCTGGTTTAAGGTTAGTGGCAAGACAAAGGTCCTCCTGCAGAGAGCTCTTTCCTGCCAAAAACTGTTTACCACTCTATAGAGACATAGAGTAGACTAGTGATTGCCTGGAGTTGTGGATGGGAACACAGAATGGCTGCAAATGGGTACAAGGGACCTTTGGGGGGGGCAACGGAAATATTCCAAAATTGGATTGTGGTAATGGTTGTGCAACTCTGAAAATTTACTAAAATCATTGGATTGTACACTTAATACAGGTGGATTTTATGATATGTAAATTATATCTCAATAGAACCTTTGAAAAGAAATCTCAGCAGCATTCAACAATATTTAGTAATGACAAAGATTCTCCTGTTAACCAAACTCTAGCTGGGCTCCTCTGAGCCCTCTTCTTGGCTTGTCCTCAACCTCAGCCTACAAACGCTGAAAAAACACTAACATAGTTTCTAATAGTGCAAGGTTGCATCCCTAAGGATGACTCTTAAAGCACCTGCCTGAGAAAACTCAAGGCTGCCAAAAAGATATACTGTTTGTTCCAGCCAACACCTAAAGATAGGGCCCCTGTCTCCCAGTCTCTGTGGGAGGGTAGGAGCCTGACTTCAATAAGCACCAGTTAGAAAACCCAGCTGGGTTTTGCATGGACCAATCCCCTTCCTTCCTAGGTCTTGTAATTTTTCACTTCTCTGACTCTGCTGAGCCCAACCCCCCAACTTCCTCCCTGTTCCATCATTCTCCCAGTCATCTCTGTACAAATTGAAGTTGAGTTCAGTTCACTCTAGACTATTTTCCCTATTGCAAAAGTATAGTACTGATTGAAATCTGTCCTTACCACTTTGACTGGTATCCAGCTTTATCTTTTTTAAAATAAATTTATTTATTTATTTATTTTAATTTTAGCTGCATTGGGTCTTCATTGCTGTGCTTGGGCTTTCTCTAGTTGTGGCGAGCAGGGGCTACTCTTCATTGCAGTGCATGGGCTTCTCACTGCAGTGGCTTCTCCTGTTGCGGAGCATGGGCTCTAGGCTCACGGGCTTCAGTAGTTGCAGCACACAGGCTCAGTAGTTGTGGCTCGTGGGCTCTAGCACTCAGTCTCAGTAGTTGTGGCACACGGACTTAGCTGCTCTGCAGCATGTGGGATCTTCCCAGACCAGGGCACGAACCAGTGTCCCCTGCATCGGTAGGCGGACTCTCAACCACTGTGCCACCAGGGAAGCCCCCTCAGCTTTATCTTTGACAATAATTAATCCTTAAAACATTCTCACTCACTCATTCATTCATTCATTTATTCTAGTCAACAAATCTTTTGGGGGCACCTTTGCCAAATGTTGTGCTATGTGTTACAGAAAGATAGAGAAAACATCCTTCGCTGTTGAGGCGTGCTGAGTCTAAAGAAAAGACAGATGTGCAATTACTCTTCCATACGATAAGATTTATAATGGAAGTATATACAATTGGTTTACTTATTTTCCTGTTTTCCCTCTCTGACCATTCCGTTCCTGTCTCCCTACTCTTGGTAGGTGTCCTCTGCAAGCCGACCTTTGTTCCCTTCTCATTCTGTAGTCTCCTGGCAACCTTATAGTGCCAACTCTCAAGCTCTTTGCAGCTTCTTCTTAAATACCTGTACAGGTTGAACGTTTTCATTTCCTGATTTGTTTGTGCCACTTATTCTCTGTGTATAGAACGCCCTTTCTTCCATCATTTCATGTCCAGTGCTATCTATATTTTGAGATCCATCTCCTCCATATGCTACTTCCCTTGTGAAGCCTATCTTGATTCCTTCCATAGCTTCTGCTCAATTCCTCTGGTACTTGAAAGATGATATAGCATTATGGCTAACTTCTTGAGCTCTGGTGAGAGATACAGCTGGGTTTGCATTCTGGCTTTGCCTCATTTTCTTTATCAACAAAATAGGGATTAAAATAGTTATACCTTTATTGATTGAAATCTCTATCTCTAGCCTGGACTGCTCTCTTAGGGTCAGTTATGCATCACTGTCTAATGGGTATATCTGAAGGTTATCCTAGGCAATCTCAAACTTAATATACGTGTCCAAAGGAAACACATCTTTCTTTCCAAAACTACATTAACTGTAGCATCGTCATCTTCCTAGCCAATCTGCCTTTATTTTAATTAATTAATTTATTTATGTTTTGGTTGCACCCTGCGGCTTGTGGGATCTTAGTTCCCCGACCAGGGATTGAACCGGGCCCAAGGCAGTGAAAGTACAGAATCCTAAGTACTGGACCGCCGAGGAATTCCCCAATCTGACTTTAAAACTCTCTCCTCTGCGCTTTCCTGGTGGCGCAGTTTTTGGGAGTCCGCCTGCTGATGCAGGGGACACGGGTTCGTGCCCTGTAGGCCCGCGTACCGCAAAAAACAAACAACAAAAACTCTCTCCTTTGCCTTCTCACCCAGTTGTTGGCTACAAAAGAAAGGATATTCTCTACTATATTCATAGTCACTGTGTGCCAAGTTATATCACTTTTGGCTCCTTAACACGAGGGAAGTGTTAGAGGGATTGTCCCTTTCCTTCCCCCTCAGTTCCGTATTTACTGCCCTAGTTTAGTTCCTTCTTATTATCTGTCATAGATCTTTCCTATCACCTTATAAACTATTCAAGGATAGGAACTATGATTTGTTACTTTTGTATCCTCTATGCCTGACTTAAAAGGTATTTAATAAATATTTGTTGAAATGAGTTATTTATTTATTTATTATTTATTTATTTTTGGCTGCACTGTGTGGCATGTGGGATCTTAGTTTCCCAACCAGGGATCAAACCCCATGCCCCCTGCAGTGGGAGTGCAGAGTCTTAACCACTGGACTACCAGGGAAGTCCTGAATTGAGTTATTTATATTAAATTTCTCTGTGAAGACATTGGGAAACATTTCCCAAAGATATGGAACTTGCAAGAAGGGCAAACTTTTAATAGTCTTGGAGCATGACTTAAAGGTGGTCATAAAAGTCAGTAGAGGGTTCCCCTGCAACAGGGTTCTTACTCTGCTCCTTCTGCCTGAGAGTTTCCAAAAAGACAGCAGCAATGCCAGCCCTGTGTATTTTGGCTTTATTGTCTTGAGATTTTTGAGTTTCCTTTATTACTTACTTTCTTTGATCTCTCTCTCCTTCCTCCTCATTTCCTGGATCTCAAAGAGTCTTAGCTGTCAGCTACCTGCCAGCTAAGTCTAAGTGTGAATTCCACTCAAATGCTGAAGAACGTTCAAGTAGTGTACTGGAAAAACTAATGAAGACAGTGGGACAAGAAGGCTCTGGCTTTTTATCTCTGAGTTGCTTCTGAAGATATCCTTACCTTGCTGATGATTATAACTGGTCCTGGTCAAGTGCCTAGAGAGCAGAGGACCTTAGTGCCTTCTTTCGCTGAACTTTTAACTGGGAAACTGGGGTGCCTCAAAGCCTACATCACAACCTTCAGACACTGACTCTTGCTCTGCTTATGTCTTTTCACCTCCCAGCTGCAATCCCCCCTCATGTCCACAACCTAAGCAGTAATGAACATGTATTGGGCATTTAGTATGTACCAGGTAATTTTTTTTTTTTTTTGCAGTACGCGGGCCTCTCACTGTTGTGTCCTTTCCTGCTGCGGAGCACAGGCTCCAGACGCGCAGGCTCAGCGGCCATGGCTCATGGGCCTAGCTGCTCCGCAGCACATCGGATCTTCTCAGACCGGGGCACGAACCCGTGTCCCCTGCATCGGCAGGCGGACTCCCAACCACTGCGCCACCAGGGAAGCCCCTGTACCAGGTAATTTAAATGCATTTCCTCATTTAAACCTCAAAACCCTCTTATGAAGTAGATACTGTTATTATTTCCTGGGAAATAGAGGTCCTGTAGCTTGCCCAAGGTCACAAGTACCAGAGCTAGGACTCAAGCCCAGGTGTGATAGGCAGATTTCTAAGATGGCCCCCCAATGATCCTGCCTCCTGGTAGTATTCATGTCCTGTAGAATTCCTTTTTCTTGAGTGTGACTTGCTTCTGATGAATAGAATACAGCAAAAACGAGGAGATGGCACTTCTGTTATTAGGTTACAAAAGATTGTGACTTCCCTCTTGCTAGTAGACTTTATTGCCTTCTCACCTTGCATGCTTTGAGGAAGCAAGCTGCCATGTTGGAGAGGTCCACATGACAAGGAACTTAGAGCAGCCAATAGCCAAGAAGGAACTGAGGCTCTCAGTTCAAGAGCCCAGGAGAAGTTGAGACCTGCCAACAATCATAGGAGTGAGATTGGAAGTGGATCCTTTTGCAGTCAAGCTGAAACTTTGCTTGCAGTCTGTAAGAAACCTTGAACCAGAGATTCGACTAAGCCATACCCAGATTTCTGACCCATAGAAACTGAGATAATATTGAAATATCTTTAATTGACAAAGATTTTTTAAATGTTACTGTTCAGTGTTACACAGTACATATCAGTATATCACTCCCAGGTTGCTGATGGGAAACATGCTTGTATAGACTTTTTGAAGTCAACATGGTATATATATCAAGAGCACTAAAAAAAAAAAAAAAAAAGAGTACTAAAATTGTTTTTAATTAAACATTTTTTTATTGAACTATAATTGATTTACAGTGTTGTGTTAATGACTGTTGTACAGCAAAGTGATTCAGTTATACATACATATACATTCTTTTTTAAAATATTCTTTTCCATTAGGGTTTATCATAGGTTATTGAATATAGTTCTCCGTGCTATACAGTAGGACCTTGTTGTTCAGAAACTGTGAGATAATAAATGTTGTTTTAAAGCACTAAAGTTTTGGGTAATTTGTTATATGACAATAGGTAATATACCAGGTGAATCTGATTGGTTTCAAAGTTCACGCTCTTCACAATTTTATTAGGTTGTTTCCCACTACTCTATACTGTTTCCAAGTGAGGTTGACTTTCCATCCTTTCTTGGATGGCCTCTGCATCCCCTAGGAGAATCCCTGGTTCCATAAGAGGTTTGTTTTTTGTTGTCTCCATTCTTAGTTCCAGAATGCAGAAGTTTAACACCTTTTTAGTCCCTTGCTCTTGAGGTTAGGACAGCTGGGCTAAATAGCTAGATATTTCAACCTCCAGCAACCCAGAGAATGCCCAATGTTTTTAGGGTCAGGCATCTTTGTTAACTAGCCTGGCTCAGCTGCCCTGCTCAAAATCTTTCTCAGGGTATTTCTCCAAATTTGGACAAACACTGCATAGGCCAAGTCTTCTTTCCTTCTCCAGGTTCCTACTTATATCATTTGGAGTGTCACTCTCGCCAAATGCTATATTCCAGTGAGAGGAGTCATATGCTAACTAGGCTTGTTTTTGGAGGGCAAAGACGGTGTTACGTTAATATAGACCCTCCCTGGGTCTGACAGGCAGAATCCAACTGGGCCAAGGGCTTACAAACACGGAAACTTGAGCTGATCTAATGTGGACTTAGAAAGTACCCAGTCTAATGGTGCTCAACTCCGGCATCACAGAATAATCTGGGGAGCTTTTAAAAGGTAGGATGCCTGAGCTCTACCACAAACCAATTAAATCCAAAATTTGGGGTGGATGAGATGTTGGATCTGTACATGATATTATGTGCATTCCTGTTTTCTGCTCTGGTCTTTTTCACTTCCTCGCATGTATGTACATCATCCTGCCAGAAGTCCTCAGTTTAAAATGACTATCTTCTCTCCATCCTTCATTAAATAAACATTTACGGGGCTTCCCTGGTGGTGCAGTGGTTGAGAGTCCGCCTGCCGATTCAGGGGACACGGGTTCGTGCCCTGGTCTGGGAGGATCCCACATGCCGCAGAGTGGCTGGGCCCGTGAGCCATGGCCGCTGAGCCTGTGCATCCGGAGCCTGTGCTCCGCAATGGGAGAGGCCACAGCAGTGAGAGGCCTGCGTACCGCAAAAACAAACAAACAAACAAACCAAAAAAACAACATTTACGGACTGATTACTATACACTAGGCACTATATACTATATACAGACATTGGAAATACAATGGAGACCATGAAAACAGGTCTAGATGAGAACTGAGGTCTCCAGACATCTTCCTTTAGGCTGTCGTCTTCTTTTTTTTTTAAGGAGGGTGAGACATTTGTTTAAAGTTTATTATTATTATTTAAAAATTAACTATAGCCCATTCTTCTAAAATTATTTATTTATTTATTATTATTTTTTTTGGCTGCTTTGGGTCTTCGTTGCTGCACGCGGGCTTTCTCTAGCTGCAGAGAGCTGGGGCTACTCTTCCTTGTGGTGCGTGGGCTCTAGGTGTGCAGCCTTCAGTAGCTGTGGCACGTGGGCTCCGTAGTTGTGGCTCCGGGTCTCTAGAGTGCAGGCTCAGTAGTTGCGGTGCACGGGCTTAGTTGCTCCGCGGCATGTGTGATCTTCCCGGATCAGGGCTCGAACCCGTGTCCCCTACATTAGCAGGCGGATCCTTAACCACTGCGCCACTAGGGAAGCACAGTAGCCCCCTTCTTTATTGAGGTATAGTTGACATATAACATTATATTAGTTTCAGGTGTACAACATAATGATTTGATATTTGTATACACTGCAAACTGATCACCACAATAAGTGTAGTTACCATCCATCACCATACAAAGTTACAAAAGCTTTTCTTTCTTGTTAAAGTCCATTTTTTAAAATTGAAGTATAGTTGATTTACAATATTATGTTAGTTTCAGGTGTACAGCAAAGTGTGGTACGATCTTTTTAAATTGTTACAGTAAGCTGCAAGGGATAGACTCAGAAGGAAGTCCGATAGATATTCTCAATGAAAAGAATCTGTTCTTGGGTGGAAGCCCCGCCCACGTGAGAGGGGCAGAAGGCTTCAATTCCCGCCCCACGCAGGTGAGGGGGAAGCCCGCCCCTCTCTGCAGCAAGCCTAGTAAGTGTGCGGAGCCGCCTTCATTCTTTCACTAAGAAAAGCGGAAGGGGACCCCACCTCCTACGTGCCCGTGAGGGGGCGGGGTCGGCGGACTGGGCGTGAGTTGATTGGCTGGGAGGCGGGGCGCAACGGGTTGGCTCTGTCCCGGCGCTCTCCCGGATCCCGGCTGGAGTGAGGGGAGGGTGTCCCGGTCGCTCTTTCCTCTCAGCGATGGCGCCGCGGTGCCGCGCCCAGTCTCCCGCCTGCCGGCCGGTACTCACCACTATCGGGAGCCCGCTCAGACGGTGAAAATTGGAGCGGGTCCGAGGGAGCGGCGGGAGGCTGCCTGCGAAGGGGACCATGAGGAGCGGCGAGACCCGTGGGGTCGATAGCGGGAACAGCTGCTGCACCTGCTGAGAGGAAAGAGGGAGCGGCCCGGCGCAGCTGCGGGGCTGGGACGCGGCGGAGGCTCGCCGGCGCCTCGGCCATGTCGCTGCTCTGTGTGCGCGGTGAGTGCGCGGACTGGGGTGCAAGGGCGGACGTCTCCCTGGGGTCTCCACGGGCTTCCAGTGGGCGTCGGGTTACCACCTTTTCCAAACTTTACGTCCCATCCGTGCTTCGGGGAACCATTATGTTAACTCATTTTTGAACATTTAAAGAGTTCTTTCCATTCTCTCTTGTTTTTCCTCGCGCTCCTATGAGGGACTCTTAGCTCTCCGTTCCGGTGTCCATGTGACAGTGTTGTTGGCTGGCAGGCCCAGATCCTATTAAACAGTGTCTGGCGCTCTCCTCTAGCGAGAGTGAACGAGCTAGGGACCGCGGATAGTTGGTGTCTGTTCATAGCGGGCAGCCCCCTATTCTTTTCTTCCTCCTCCCTGCACGGTAAAACCTCAGTCGGCTTAGTAGCAGGTTCTTTTTAATCACGCTTTGAACGTGTAGTGGTACACCTGTCACATCCCTTCTTTCAGCGTATTTCTTGGCTTGCACCCCTTTATTGCTTGTCTTTGTCCCCTGCTCCTTCTGTGGGTTCTAGGCTAAGAATGTGCTCATATTCGACTTGGAAAGGTGTGTCGGCTTCTCTCCTTTTGGAGCAGAGCATAAGAAGTATGATTTATCTATTTACTTCTATCACAGTAACTAAAGGTGAAGTCCTTTATTGCCTTTCCACTGACCCACCTAAGGAAATATTTAAGGCAAGAGCTTTGGGATTTAAGATGAGGCAAGGTGCATGGACTAAGCTCCATGAGGGTAGAGACTGTTTCTTAATGGTTTTTGTATTCCGGGTGCCTGACGTGGTAGAAGCTCAATGCTGGTTTTGAATGAATGCAGGGACTGTGATTTTAGAGATTATCTGATCAGAAAAAGCAGGGTTTGGATTACCCATTGAATTTGATCTTGGGAAATTCAAGTTACAGCCTATCACATCTGTGTTGAGCTAGGTGGAATAAGGTGGCTTCGTTGTGAGTGAGAGAATTTATCCACAGGAACCTTTTCCTGGCACCTTTTACTGGATAGAGTTCATGTTTCTTTTGGCTCTATGGATTAGAAGCATTGTTGTGATCTCTGTTAAGCGTTTCCCCCAGCTTCTGGCAAATGGAACTGATTTCCTCTCTTCTCTTCCACTGTTGTTAAATCTGCTTTAACCCAGAATGGATTTGGCTCTTTCCAGGGATTATGAGACACACAGAAATTTTCTTCTTTCATGGTTGATTTTTCATTAATGAGAATTTTGCTTTGATTTTAGTAAGACATTTTCTCTCAGCAGCTGGGAATCTATTTTTTCCTTTAGATTCCTGCTGTTGAGTAGCAGGATTTGGGAGAGGTTGGGTTTTGCAATGTCTATTGGACAGTTTAAATCTCTGCTGCCACACTGTATTACAGAACTAGCCCTTATGAAAGATTCTTCAGGCAGGAGCATTATTGAACCAGAAATTCCTATTTAATTGAATTTAAACTTTAGAGAAGGAGCTGCTGCTGTTTTCATTTGTTCTCATATCAGGAAGCTTTCATTTTCTAGAAATTCTGTTAGCTAGCTAAACTCTTTCTCTTTAATGTTACATTAGTCCTATTTCTCCTTTTGAACCTGGAGGATTGGAGACCAGCAGGTCATTGTCTTTTGAATGTAGATCCTGAAGATTATTAATTATGGAAACAAGTGGCTACCTTGTACAGAAGTAGTCATATTAAATGGCAAGGTATTCATGCTGGAGAAACTTACAGAAATGGATCAAAATAAATCTTTTTATTTTTAAAATATTTTTGTTATTTATTATTATTATTTTTAATAGATCTTTATTGGAGTATAATTGCTTCACAGTACTGTATTAGTTTCTGTTGTACAAGAAAGTGAATCATCCATATGCATACATATGTCCCCATATCCCCTCCCTCTAGAGCCTCCCTCCCTTCCTCCCTATCCTACCCGTCTAGGTCATCACAAAGCACCGAGCTGAAAAATAAATCTTTTTTTAAAAAAATATTTATTTATTTATTTAATTTATTTTTGGCTGTGTTGGGTCTTCGTTTCTGTGCGAGGGCTATCTCTAGTTGTGGCAAGTGGGGGCCACTCTTCATCGCGGTGCGCGGGCCTCTCACTATCGCGGCCTCTCTTGTTGCGGAGCACAGGCTCCAGACGCGCAGGCTCAGTAGTTGTGGCTCACAGGCCTAGTTGCCCCGCAGCATGTGGGATCTTCCCAGACCAAGGCTCGAACCCGTGTCCCCTGCATTGGCAGGCAGATTCTCAACCACTGCACCACCAGGGAAGCCCTGAAAAATAAATCTTTTAAAAGTGACATTCCTTGTATTATATTTTGGCAGTTAGGAATGTTGTTCATATTCAGAAAGAAACCTGTGTAATGATATAACAACTCAATTTCAGTTCATCTTGGAGTAGAATTGAATTAGAAACTTTTTCCATGTAGTCAAAGACATACTGTGTTCTTAGATTGGAAGAATCAATATTCTTAAATTGACCATACTACCCAAGGCAATCTACAGGTTCAGTGCAATCCCTATCAAATTACCAATGGCAGTTGTCACAGAACTAGAACAAAAAAACCTTAAAATTTGTATGGAGACAGAAAAGACCCCAAATATCCAAAACAATTTTGAGAAAGAAGAACAGAGCTGGAGGAATCATGCTCCCTGACTTCAGACTATACTACAAAGCTACAGTAAACAAAGCAGTATGGTACTGGCACAAAAACAGACATATAGATCAATGGAACAGGATAGAAAGCCCAGAAATAAGCTCACACACCTATGGTCAATTAATCTACAACAAAGGAGGCAAAACTATACAATGGAGAAAAGACAGTCTCTTCAATAAGTGGTGCTGGGAAAATTGGACAGCTACATGTAAAAGAATGAAATTCGAACATTCTTTAACCCGTATAGAAAAATAAACTCAAAATGGATTAAAGACCTAAATATAAGACCGGATATTATAAAACTCTTAGAGGAAAACATAGGCAGAAGACTTTTTGACATAAATTGCAGCAATATTTTTATCTAGAGTAATGGAAATAAAAGTAAACAAATGGGACCTAATGAAACTTAAAAGCTTTTGCACAGCAAAGGAAACCATAAACAAAATGAAAAGAAAACCCACAGAATGGGAGAAAATATTTGCAAACGATGTGACTGACAATACCTTAATTTCAAAAATATACAAACAGCTCATACAACTCAATAACAAAAAATAAACAACCCAATCAAAAAATGGGCAGAAGACCTAAACAGATATTTCTCCAAAGAAGCCATACAGGTGGACAATAGGCACATGAAAAGATGTTTAACATTGCTAATTATCAGAGAAATGCAAATCAAAACTGCAGTGATAGGGCTTCCCTGGTGGCACAGTGGTTGAGAATCCACCTGCCAATGCAGGGGACACGGGTTCGAGCCCTGATCCGGGAAGATCCCACATGCCGTGGAGCAACTAAGCCCGTGAGCTACAAGGCACAACTACTGAGGCCCGCATGCCTAGAGTCATCGAGGCACAACTACTGAGGCCCGCATGCCTAGAGCCCGTGCTCTGCAACAAGAGGAGCCACCGCAATGAGAAGCCCGCTCGCCACAACTAGAGAGAAGCCCACATGCAGCAACAAAGACCCAACACAGCCAAAAATAGAAATCAATCAATCAAAAAAACCCACAAAAAACCCGCAGTGATGTATCACCTCCCACTAGTCAGAATGGCCATCATTAAAAGGTCCACAAACAATAAATGCTGGAAAAGGTGTGGAGAAAAGGAAACTCTCCTACATTGTTGGTGGAAATGTAAATTGGTGCAGCCACTGTGGAAAACAGTATGGAGGTTCCTTAAAAAACTAAATATAGAGTTACCATATGATCCTGCAATCCCACTCCTGGGCGTATGTCTGGAGGAAACTCTAATTCAAAAAGATACATGCACCCCAGTGTTTATAGCAGCACTATTTACAATCATCAAGACATGGAAGCAACCTAAATGTCCATCGACAGATGAATGGATAAAGAAGATGTGAGATATATATGTACACACACACACACACACACACACACACACACACACATACAGAGTATGGAATATTACTCAGCCATAAAAAAGAATGAAATAATGTCA
This sequence comes from Grampus griseus, assembly GCF_964374135.1. Taxonomy (NCBI): domain Eukaryota; kingdom Metazoa; phylum Chordata; class Mammalia; order Artiodactyla; family Delphinidae; genus Grampus; species Grampus griseus. The sequence goes on along the minus strand of NC_139000.1, from coordinate 37,125,982 downwards.
TTTGCAGCATAGATGGACCTAGAGATTATCATATTAAGTGAAGTATATCAGACAGAGAAAGACAAATACTATATGATATCACTTATTTGTGGAATCTAAAAAAATGATACAAATGAACTTACAAAACAGATAGACTCACAGACATAGAAAACAATTTGTGGTTACCAAAGGGGATTGGGGGAGAGAGATAAATTAGGAGTTTGGGATTAACATATACACACTACTATACATAAAATAAATAAACAACAAGGACCTATTGTATAGCATGGGAAAGTATACTCAATATCTCATAATAACCTATAATGGAAAAGAGATCTGAAAAAGAATACATATATATTATAACTGAATCACTTTGCTGTACTCTTGTAACTAACACAACATTGTAAATTATACCTCAATTTAGAAAAAAATTTCAAACAGTATTTAACCTGATGTAGAATTTGGCAAACTGGTATTGATTTAATCATCTCCAAATATCTCAATCAAGAAGTCAATTTCTTGGTCTAACTCTTTAATCATGCCTATTCCCTGCAGGTTAAGGGCTCTCAATAGTCTGACTCCAGCCCTCCTTTTGGTCCTATGTTCTTGCCTATCCTTATTAGCACTAACTTTGTTCATTCCTGCCTTGGCAGTGTTCCACATTTATACTCTCTGAAATAGTCTTTTTGTGTTTTCCGCTTATCAAAAATGTATTCTTCATTTCCCAGCTTACAGTCTCAACTTTTGTTGTTGAAAATGTCCTCAGTTCCTCAGTCCACAGTGATCTTTCTTCTTTACACTCTTTAAACTCTTAAATGCATTAAAACATAAATTACTTATGGTCTGAACAGTGCCACTAAATTGACAATGAATTGTATACCACCTAGCAACTAGTCTTGTGCTGTGCTCATGGTGACCCAAACAAAGGAGATAAAAGCACTAGTCAGATCAGTTCTGGAATTTTGTGTTCAGTCAGGGTATTTGATTCTAAGAGGCACACTGAGAAACTGGAATTTCTTCAGAGAAGAATAATTAGAATAATGGTGTAGAAACCATTTGAGGAATTGAGAGGTTTAGTTCTTGAGAAGATTTAAGAGGGGGGAGGATCATAATAGTAAATGAAAATTGTCTAAACTATTGCTCCAGGGGACAGAACTAGGACAAGTTGACCAGTGATTGAAAATGATAGGAAATTAGATTTAGCTTAACATAAGGAAGAACTTTAACAGAGTTGTTCTTAACTAATGGCATGGACTACTTTTGAGGATTTTTTGACATAGGATACTTTAAGCAGAGACTGAATGAGTGGTAAAAGGAATTTTGACGTTGAGTGGGACGTTAGACTTGAATTTTAAAAAACACCCTTTTATAGAATTCACTTAGTCTTTCTTCAAACATTCGGCACAGCTTTCTTCACAATACTGATATCTTTTTGCTTCCATAGGAGCCAGTACCACATAAGCAACTCCAGTAAATTAAATCAATGATTTTCTTTAACTTTTGTTGTCTTGGTGTTCAAGACTGTTTTCTCCAAACAAATAAGCATTTTGAGAATTGAGTCTTTCCGTATTTCTTTGTAACTGCCACAGTGTTTATAACTGAGCGCTGGATTTCCCTCCCTAATTTGAACCAGAAGTGACTACACTTGACTTGTTAAAAAATCAAAAACAAAAAAATAGTCTTGGAGGTATAAAAAGCAATATATGCTAATATATTGTTAATCATAGAAAATTGAGAAAATGCAGAAAAGTGTAAAAAGGAGAATAAAAATCATCATGGTCCTACCACCCACTCAACACCATTGTTAAGTTTTTTGTTCATTGCTTTCATTGTTTTGTTTTTATTATAAAGATAATGTATATGCATGATAAGAAATTCAAACAATTTAGGATGTGAAGTGAAAGGAAAAAGTTCTCCTGTCTCCATTCCCTATTCTTACTCCCCATATGAGCATATATAATTTAACCAGTTTCATATTGATGATCAGAATTTTTTTTGCTATTATAAATTTTGCCTTTATAAACAATATAATTTATAATTTTGCTACTATAAACAATGCTACAATGAACATCCCTGTAGATGGTTTTGTTATGTTTGGAGATCGCCAATCAGCTTTCCACCTGGTCTTTCTGTGTGATTTGCTCATTGCTGTTTTCTTGGCATAATAATTACACTCACCTGGACCCATTAGCAAACCAAGTGCCTCAACATCTCTCATATCAGTAATCTTCTATTAGAAGCAGATCCTTCACCAGTAGGTAATATTTTTTGCTTACCAGAAATACCAAAGACCTCAGCTCTTTTAAGTTTGACCTGTGATTTTCATGTACTTTTCTTGTTTATCTTCTTTGTATTATTTAAAAATTATTTTTTCTATATTGAACATTTATTACTTGTGTTTTTAAAACAGAACAAAACAATGTCACTAGTGATGAGAACTATACCAAGTCAATGTATGTTGTGACTTGCCCTTAGAAAAGCTTATCATAATTTATCATTACATATCAGCCATCTAACTAACTGAACAGGTACTACTGGGAAACTCTTAGGAGGTGAACTCTGATGGACACTCAGGACACCTATTGATTGTGGGTTTATTCTAGCCTGGGGAGACTCCAAAGATATATTTTGATTTACTGCCACTCTGGAAAGTAGGAATAGTAATGATTTTAGAGTTTTTAGGTATAAGAACAGGTTGCTCAAGTGCTTTCTTCTCATCTTATTTCTCCAACATTGTCATCTGCCTCAGCTAAATCCTTGCTGCTACGTTTTCATCACATCATGGTTCAAGTAGTCCCTGCCCTTACAGGCAGAGTTGCTTCTGGGTGTCTTTTGCTTAGCTATGGCATCAGGAAGTTGATTGTGCCTTGTCTGAGCTAGGCAGAAGGGGGAAAGGACCAATTTCCTCTGCCAAAGATAGTGTCATAAATTGTGTTCTTCCTTATAAGCGGTACATTCTGTAAATTTTTTAGTTTCTAGAGGTGGGGTTTCTGGAAGTTGCACTCTAGGCCAACAGACTGAGTGTTTATCCTATTTTACCAGTGCTAGGTATTTCAGATTTTGCTATGTGAGTTTGTTTAAAGTTTGGGCTGTGTATCATTAGTAAATATTTGTTGAGTACCTTCTCTGTGCTTGTTATGTAGTAGATAAGAGCCCAAGCAATCTACATAGGTCTTAAAATATCTCCTTTCTTAGATAAACTCAGAATCCATTAGGATTATTAGGTCTGATTTGGGATAAGCAGAGTAAGTTAAGTTCCTGCTAGAGCAGGGAAATACCGCACTATTTTTTCTAACTTTTAAAGCAAGATTCTTTAAGTTTGGGAGGTGTTTTATACATACCTTATAGTGGACTGTCTTTAATAAAGTTCAGAGAAGATTTGATAGTTGTATATTAAAATTTTTTTTATTGACTTATAACATGTATATTAAAATACACGAATCTTTTTTTGATTAGTCATTCATTTTAATTTTTTAATTATTTTATTATATTTTTAATATCTTTATTGGACTATAATTGCTTTACAATGGCATGTTAGTTTCTGCTTTATAACAAAGTGAATCAGCTATACATATACATATATCCCCATATCTCCTCCCTCTTGGTCTCCATCCCACCCTCCCAGTCCCACCCCTCTAGGTGGTCACGAAGCACCGAGCTGATTTTCCTGTGCTACATGACTGCTTCCCACTAGCTATCTATTTTACATTTGGTAGTGTATATGTGTCCATGCCACTCTCTCACTTTGTCCCAGCTTACCCTTCCCCCTCCCAGTGTCCTCAAGTCCATTCTCTACGTCTGCATTCCTGTCCTGCACCTAGGTTCTTCAGAACCTTTTTTTTTTTTTTAGATTCCATTTATATGTGTTAGCATACGGTATTTGTTTTTCTCTTTCTGACTTACTTCACTCTGTGTGACAGACTCTAGATCCATCCACCTCACCACAGAGAACTCTATTTTGTTTCTTTCTATGGCTGAGTAATATTCCATTGTATATATGTACCACATCTTCTTTATCCATTCATCTGTCGATGGACAATTTAGGTTGCTTCCATGTCCTGGCTATTGTATATAGAGCTGCAATGAACATTGTGGTACATGACTCTTTTTGAATTATGGTTTTCTCAGGGTATATGCCCAGTAGTGGGATTGCTGGGTCGTATGGTAGTTCTATTTTTAGTTTTTTAAGGAACCTCCATACTGTTCTCCATAGCAGCTGTATCAATTTACATTCCCACCAACAGTGCAAGAGGGTTCCTTTTCTCCATAGCCTCTCCAGCATTTATTGTTTGTAGATTTTTTGATGATGGCCATTCTGACTGGTGTGAGATGATACCTCATTGTAGTTTTGATTTGCATTTCTCTAATGATTAGTGATGTTGAGCATCCTTTCATGTGTTTGTTGGCAATCTGTATATCTTCTTTGGAGAAATGTCTATTTAGGTCTTCTGCCCATTTTTGGATTGGGTTGTTTGTATTTTTGATATTGAGCTGCATGAGCTGCTTATAAATTTTGGAGATTAATCCCCTGTCAGTTGCTTCATTTGCAAATATTTTCTCCCATTCTGAGGATTGTCTTTTCGTCTTGTTTATGGTTTCATTTGCTGTGCCAAAGCTTTTAAGTTTCATTAGATCCCATTTGTTTATTTTTGTTTTTATTTCCATTTCTCTAGGAGGTGGGTCAAAAAGGATCTTGCTGTGATTTATGTCACAGAGTGTTCTGCCTATGTTTTCCTCTAAGAGTTTTATAGTGTCTGACCTTACATTTAGGTCTTTAATCCATTTTGAGTTTATATTTGAAAATACACAAATCTATCGGGCTTCCCTGGTGACGCAGTGGTTGAGTCCGCCTGCCGATGCAGGGGACACGGGTTCGTGACCCGGTCTGGGAGGATCCCACGTGCCGCGGAGCGGCTGGGCCCGTGAGCCATGGCCGTTGAGCCTGCGCGTCCGGAGCCTGTGCTCTGCAACGGGAGACGCCACAACAGTGAGAGGCCCGTGTGCCGCGAAAAAAAAAAAAAAAGAAAATACACAAATCTTAACTTGTATGGCTCACTGGATTACCACAAAGTGAACACACTCATGTGACCACCACCTAGGTCAAGAAATAGAATACTACTAACACCCCAGAAGCCCACCGTACCCTTCCTCTCAGTCATTACTCCCTTCCATCTTCCCAAAGGTAGCATTATCCTACTCTAACACTGTAGTTTAGCTGTTTTTTAAAAATTAATTAACTTTATTTTTTAAGAGCAGTTTTAGGTTCATAGCAAGATAGAGTATATTTTGCCTGCTTTTGAGCTTTTTAAAATTGAGGTATTATTGACATATTGAACTTTTCATAAATGGAATTATAAGATATTTCGTTTGGGCTGCTTCTGCTTAACATTATGCTTGTCAGATGCTTCCTCTTGATGCATTTAGCAGTAGTTTATTTTTATTACTGTGTAGTATCTCATTGTATGAATATGCCACAGTTTATTTACCTTTGCTGGACATTTTTGTTTTCCATCTTGGACTATGATTTTATAATACCACTCCAAATGTACTTTGTATCTTTTAGTTCTACCTTTGTATGTCTATCTGATATATATATATCTGGGATTAAAATTTCTTGGTCATTGGTTATGTTCAACTGTAGCTGATAATATAAAACAGTTTTCCAAAACCTACCTCCTAGTAACTGTATTCCTAATATTCATTTTTTAAAAAAAGGGAATTTGGCCAGGTTCTCAAACTACTTCACAGGCATTAATACATACTTTTTACATGTTAATCCTGTAGGCTTGGAAATGTCTTTTTTTTTTTTTTTTTAATGACCTGACGAGATCCATTATGCTCAAAATGATGCCTCACATCATTTGTGACCCTCATTTTTTTTTTTTTTTTTTTTTTGTACGCGGGCCTCTCACTGTTTTGGCCTCTCCCATTGCGGAGCACAGGCTCCGGATGCACAGGCTCAGCGGCCATGGCTCACGGGCCCAGCCGCTCCGTAGCATGTGGGATCTTCCTGGACCGGGACACGAACCCGTGTCCCCTGAATTGGCAGGCGGACTCTCAACCACTGCGCCACCAGGGAAACCCAGCCCCCATTTTTTGAAAGAAATGTTGAGTTCATGTTTATGATGCTGAACAAGATAACAGCATAGCCCCTGAACTTAGTTGCATTACATACCTTTAAAAAAGAATATTTTCTAAAGAGATCAGTTAACATATTTTTATTTTTGCAACTTTACTGTAAGTCTGAAATTGCAAGATAAAAAATTAAAAAAAATTACTGACATGAGAAAATGTATGTGAAAATGGAGCTCAATGAAAAAAGAAAAAAGGGGTGAGGAGAATGGTCAAATGGTATGTAACTATATGGGGGAAAAGGCTGAAAAGATACATATCAAGATATTATCAATGAGAGGCTCCTAATGGCCAAAGATGGGCAAGTTGCAATATCAATAAGGATAACAACCACAAGAATTGAAGCATATCAACTATGCTTAAATCCATGACTTCATAATACTGAAAACAACAGCAACTAATAGGTAACTATTGGAGGATACTAAAGGACCAAGTTTTTTGATGAGATTTGAACTGTCACAGAAGAGCAGTGAGCTCCATTTTCCTAGGGCTATTGAAAAATAACTTATTTCCTTCTGTATAGAATACTTAGGTGTAGCTGCTTCTGATGAGGAAGCTTAGATAACCAGCTCTGCATTTCATGCTTTGTTGTGATCCTTTCTGTGATTACTGAGAAATGAAATAAAAATGTAGGCATGTGGTAGAATTTTGTATTCAGCTTCATAAAGGAAATTGTTTCATTCTTCTATTTGTCTCTTCAGTAAAAATGAACTGGTAATTCTCAGGTGTAATCTCCAAAAGCAACTATCCACTGAACATTTGAGAGCAGCCCATGACATCAAAGGAAAATGAGTTATCAGGACTTCTTTTTTTTTGTGCTAGTGAACCCCATAGTGATAAAATATGTGGTAAAAATATGACAGGAGAAAGTTTGTGTTACAGTGTATGTATACAAACTGTATTCTGCTAAATATATAAAATAGGGAAAAATCAATTCTTAATCACTAGGAAGTACAGCTTTCCAAAAAAAAAATCTTTTTAAAAATTCTATTACTTCTTCTATTTCTGTCCATTTAGTTCTTAGTACTTATTTGAGACTGGAGAACAAATAGGCCTGTGGATTGTGTTAGGCTATTAATTTTCTCTTACAACTGTTTGCTTTATTAATTTCCATAGTGTTTTACTATGAGTGATATTGAGAAGAGGCCAGAGGGCCATGAATGAGGAAGATCTGCCTAGCAACTAAGGAGGGGCTGGGCAGTGGGAAGGTAATTGCTTTTACATGTGATTCAAAGTGGGACAAAGATGATTCAAAGGGCTAGCTCACTTGTGTTTCTGTCTACTGTTATTAGTTATGAGCCAGATTTGTAGAGCCTTCATCTGCAAATGGATACAAGAAGTCTGGTTGCCAAGGAGAGGGCGGTGAATGATACAGATATAAACCTCTGTCCACCTCATTTCAGCCATCTAAACCCATGATCACATCATAGAGCATGTCACTCCTTGGAATGGTGCTCTGCTTTTATAATTTCAAACTTCATTATCTGACTATCTGATTATATTCCCCAGTCTGTCTTTCTAGCTTTTACTCTTACTATGCTTTACTAGTGTGATATAGGGTAGATGTTAAAAGTTTTGGTTTTAGGCAGACCTCAGTTGGTGAATATATCAGCTCCACAACTTACATATGTTACTTAACGTCATTGAACCTTAATTTCTACATCTTTAAAATTTATACATCCATTCAAAGTATTTATGAAGCTCCTATTAAAAGGAGATACACAAAAAATAATATGATTTCAGGCAATGATAAGTACAGTGAAGGTAAGAAAGTAGGATACAGGGATTGAGAGTGATCTGAGTGGGAGAGCTATTTGAAGGAGGATTTTCAAGGAAGGCCTCATTGAGGAGGTAACATTTGAGCTGAGACCTGATTGATGAGAAGGAACCATCCATCAGAGACCTGAGGTAAGTTTTTCATGCAAAGTGAATTGGAAGCAAATATTTTGAGGTGAAGGAGAAAAGCAAGGGGTTACTGGAAGAGTGGTAGGCAGAGACTATAAATCAAAGATGCTTTGATTTATATTTTGCAAATGTCCAGTTTGTGGTCAATGGACTGGAGTGGGAGGCCATGGCTAGCAACAGTGGAAGCAGGGGGTCCACTTGGAGTGTTCAGGTGAGAGATGGATAAAGGCTTGTACTAAGGTGGTAGTACTAGAGATGGTGAAAATAGCTATAGCAAAGTATTGCTGAGATAATTGGGAAGATGATTAGCACTATCCCAGGCATTGAGTGAGCACTTATTTTAATATGAAAATAGTGTTAATGACCTTCATCCTGCTCTGTGACATCTATTTATCTAAGTCAGAAAGTCATCCTAGACTTCTCAATTGAGGAAGAAAATATATAGAGAGGAAGGAAAATTGTTAGGTTCAGCTGAGTTCATGGTGTCTGTAAGATAAGTTACTTAAACAATATGTTGAGTTGGGAAGTATTTGTCTTGTTGCAGATCACCCTTGAAAATGGTACCTGAAAATGTAGATCTGTAGCTTAGTAGAGAAGCCTGCATTAGAGATAAATTTTGGGAGTTGTAGTTATTTGGTAATAAAGCCATTAGCATGAATAAAATTGTACATAGAGGATAATAGAGGAGAAAAATTAGCTAATGCTGTACCTATGGGAATGGGCAGAAGAATTGATAGGTGTGATCAGAACTGTAGGAAAATGGAGGTGCTATGTCAGTGTCTGAAGCCTAGACTAAAGGGAGTTTCAAGAAGGAACGATCAAATGATAGAGATGAATGATACTGGTTGAGAATAAAGAAAAACAATGTCATTGGATTTGAAAACTAGAGCAAGTTTCATTAGAGTAGTGTGAGAGTAGGCATCATATTAAAGCGGTTTAAGAGTCTTTGGGGGGGCTTCCCTGGTGGCGCAGTGGTTAAGAATCTGCCTGCCAATGCAGGGGACGCGGGTTCGTGCCCTGGTCCGGGAAGATCCCACATGCCGTGGAGCGTCTGGGCCCGTGAGCCATGGCCGCTGGGCCTGCGCGTCCGGAGCCTGTGCTTCGCAACGGGAGAGGCCACAACGGTGAGAGGCCCGCATACCGCAAAAAAAAAAAAAAAAAAAGGAGTGTTTGGGAAGTGAAGAAGTGGAATCAGCAAGTGTAGGCTACTCATTCAGAAGTTTTGCAATCAAGAGAAATGTTGAGGGACTTCCCTGGTGGTCCAGTGGTTAAGAATCTGCCTTACAATGTAGGGGATGCGGGTTTGATCCCTGGTCAGGGAACTAAGATCCCACATGCTGCGGGCAACTAAGCCCACACACCACAACTAGGGAGCCCGCACCTCAATTAGAGAGCCTGTGTGCCACAAACTACAGAGCCCACGGGCTCTGGAACCCGCATGCCACAACTACAGAGCCCATGCTTCCTGGAGCCTGCACACCACAACTAGAGAGAAGCCCGTGTGCCGCAACTAAAACCAGATGCAGCCAAAAATAAATAAAATAAACAAATAACAAGTAAATCTTAAAAAAAAAAAAATCCACGTTTCCAGTTCTTCCACTGCAGGGGGTGCAGGTTTTTTCCCTGGTTGCGGAGCTAAGATCCCACATGCCTAGGCGTGTGGCCAAAAAAAAAAAAAAAGAGGGGTGAGAGTGGTCTTAAGAAAAAGGAAATTTGAATGTTTGTAGCCCAATGGGAAGGGATCTATAAGAAGGAGAAACTTAAGATGAGTTGGGGGGAGGAGAGGAGCCAAGATGGCGGAGTAGAAGAACGTACTCTCCTCCCCCTTGCGAGAACACCAGAATTACAACTAGCTGCTGGACAATCATCGACAGGAAGACACTGGAACTCACCAAAAAAGATACCCCGCATCCAAAGACAAAGGAGAAGCCACAATGAGATGGTAGAGGGGTGCAATCACTGAAAATCAAATCACTTAACTGCTGGGTGGGTGACTCACAGACTGGAGAACACTTATACCACAGAAGTCCACCCACTGGAGTGAAGGTTCTGAGCCCCACGTCAGGCATCTCAACCTGGGGATCCGGCAACGGGAGGAGGAATTCCTAGAGAATCAGACTTTGAAGCCTAGTGGGAAGTGATTGCAGGACATACCATGGAATATTACTCAGCCATAAAAAGGAACGAAATTGAGTCATTTGTTGAGACGTGGATGGATCTAGAGATCGTCATACAGAGTGACGTAAGTCAGAAAGAGAAAAACAAATATCGTATATTAACGCATGTATGTGGAATCTAGAAAAATGGTACAGATGAACCGGTTTGCAGGGCAGAAGTTGAGACACAGATGTAGAGAACAAACATATGCACACCAAGGGGGGAAAACCCTGGGGGGGTGGGGATGGTGGTGTACTGAATTGGGCGATTGGGATTGACATGTATACACTGACGTGGATAAAATTGATGACAAATAAGTACCTGCTGTATAAAAATAATAATAATTAAAATAAAAAGATGAGTTGGGGGTAGGGAGAGAAAATAACTGATTTCTCTGTAAAGTAGAATGCAAGAATTAGCTGAACGTGAGGGGGGTTCGGATGATTTAGCAAGCTTGGGGATATTCTTTCAACAGCTATTGTGCCCGGTACTTGGGGCAGAATTGTGGTTTTAAAAAATTTCTTGCCTTCTTGGAAGTTATATAGACTAGTGAGGGAGCTAGACATTAAGCAAATAGGAATAATACAAATTAATGTAAAATTACAATTAGGAAAAAAATACAGCCATGATTTGTGCTATAAAGGAGAGTGTGTGTTGTTATGAGATCATGTGATAGGGAAAGTTACCTACTTAGGTTAGAGATGGATTACCTAATGAAGTGAAGATTGAACTGAGATCTAGAAGAAGAGGAGGAGTTAGTGAGACAAGGGAAGAAGAAGAATATTCTAGGCAGAAGAAATAGTATGTGCAAAGGCCTTGTGGTGAGAAGGAGGAGCTGAAAGAAGGCAAATACAGCTGCTATGCTCAGAGGAAGGGAAAAAATGGGTCAGGACAAGGGAGATAGGTAGGGCCCAACTATAGGGCCTGGTAGACCACGTTGGGGTGGAAGGTTAGTGGGAATGACGCTGAGGGGGAAGGGCAGAAGGATAAAAGTTTATAAACTGAAAGCATGGGGTTTGTAATTGGATTTGAGTTTGAATTCTTTTTTCTACCACAGAAAACTTTTGGCAAGCGTCTTGACTATTAAGCCACAATTTAAAAATGAAGTGTTACTATCTGTTCAGTGTACCTAGGAGTTGAGAATTAAACCCTAAATGAGATCATGTGTGTGAAATTCCTTTGTAAGCTAAAGGAACTTTTACTCTTGGATAGTCCCTTTTTCTCTCTTTATAGAGGCTTAAATTACATATAATTGAAACTTATAACAAACTTATAAACAAAGAGGATGTGATCACTTCCATAAACATTTATTGAGCACTTAGCTACGGGTGAGGCATTGAACTATTTCCCCTGAGTATATAAAAATGAGTAAGAAATGGACCTTGCCCTCAAGAAACTGAGAGCCAAGATGGGGAAACATCCATATGTACAACTAAATGTGTTGCAAGATACAGTTTGGTAATTTCTGAAATAGAGGTACAAAATAAAACGGGTGCAGAGATGGAGTCTTTGATTCCAACGGAGAGACAGGAAAGGCCTCAGATGGGAGAGGAAGAGGCAGGAGGTAAAGGTAGAGTCAGATTTTTCTTTTCTTTTTTTTTTTAAGCTGCAGAAACATTTTTAATATTTGAACTTGTAGGTATGTAACAATATCTATAGGATATTTTATTTATTTATTGAAGTATAGATGATTTACAATGTTTCAGGTACAGGTTTTTCTTTAAGGTGTCATTAATTGGGATAGGAAACAAAGAATAACAGCTCTGGGGAGCTGATGACTGGTTTTCAACCTGTTAAATTTGAGGTGCTGCCAATCTGTCCACGTGTCACAGATGGAAACATGACTTGGAAGATCAGGGTTAGAGATGTAGATTTGGTCCATTTTTTGTGGATCTTTTGGGTAGAGGAATGGTGGCAGGGTAAACATTTACTCAGCAGCATCATTATAATATATTTCATATAATATAATATTAATATATTTCATCAAATATAAGGTGCCAGAGATTGTAAGAAGCATAATTTTATGTACCATTAAGAAAAAATACTATTGATTGAGCTATGACACATCATTGATTGTAAGACACATTTTAATTTCAGAGTTGTTAAAATATGAGAAAATGTCCCACCATCTTAGATCAGTGAAATACTGAAGCTAACATTTAATGAGCCCTTACTCTTTGCCAAGCTGTCTGCTAATAAGCAGATAAGATTAATAATTTAATTCTCACGATAATCTTGTTAGTTTATCTTTATTATTCTCATTTTATAGATGAGGGCACTGGGTCCACAGAAATTAGTACTTTTATGTACTGTAGAGCTGAATTTAGATTTTTCTGCCTAACTATAAATGATAAAATACAAAATTGATATATAGGATACTGCTTTGGAGCAAGAAAAGAGTCTTATTTTATAAATAATGTTTAGGGGAAGATGGCTTTGTGCACTATTGGCTGTGAATGAATCTCACTATAGCAGTGGTTTCTGTTGCTTAAGATGTATTCAGGGGCAACATTATAGCAGGTGTTTTATAGACTGGGGAGTTCATTATGGTTCTAGTTTAATAGTGTTCACAACTTAAATTCCTTTTTTCCCCCTTGGGAGGAAATATGGAATAATGGAAAATCCAGGACTTTGGATTTTGGAGAACCGTTTTGAGTCTCACTAGATAATGACTAAAATTTTATCTAGAAGTCTCTCCACTCAATCATCTTTTGTCAAATGGTAGAGATAATACTTGTGCCAGTCTCAGTTGGAGTGAGGGTCAAATTGACAGTAAATATAAAAGTACTCTGCAGTTAAAAAATAAAACAAAATGGACAGTGCAGAATGGTAGATATAATTGTTTTGAAAATTTAGGAGTTGGAAGCTATTCATAAAGCCTGACCTAAGATATAAAACATACCTGAAATACAGCCACCTGTCATGTAAAATGAGAAAGGTAATCATTGTCTTGGGATATTATATACCAAGTCACCTTAAGAAATAAAATTGTAGACTTTCTTTCTTAGCTAGGTCTGGCAAAGTGCTGGTCTGCTGTTCTTAGGCAGTTGATGCTTGAAAATTTTAACATCTACTAGCCTTGAATATATCTGATTAAGAGAACTCATGTTGGTACATGCTTGTATTAGTTTTTGTTGTGGATTCAGTGGGAGTTTTTTTTTTTTTTTTTTTTTTTTTTTTGCGGTACACGGGCCTCTCACTGTTGTGGCCTCTCCCGTTGTGGAGCACAGGCTCCGGACGTGCAGGCTCAGTGGCCATGGCTCATGGCCCAGCTGCTCCACTGCATGCGCGATGCTCCCAGACCGGGGCACGAACCCGCATACCCTGCATCGGCAGGCAGACTCCCAACCACTGCGCCACCAGGGAAGCCCCGGGAGTTTTTTCAAGAAGACTAAAGTTCACAGTTTGTCCTGTTCTCTCTATGAAGTTAGCTTAATATGCCTTACTGTTTTCAGCTGAAGCACGATACAGCCTTAAAGAACACATATAAGGCGTTATTGTATACACTATATTATGTTGCTTACAAAGGTAAACAGATGCGGTCCATTCTTCAACTAGTTTGCATTCTAACAGGGAAGACAGATATAAGAGAATGTAACTGTGATATAGAACAGAATATGATAAGTGACATTTTAGAGGAAAACTAAAATGGAACAGATTTCATCTGGGGGATGGTAGGGAAAGCTTTGGTGACAATTATTTTTCCTCATTATAAGAGCAATATATGATCACTTTAAAAATTTTGGAAAATACATCAAGAGAAAAATTAATATTATAATTCTACCGTTCTTCTCTGTAGTATGTGTTTTTATATATATATATATATATATATATAAACTTTTTCTTTTACATAAAATTGCATCATACTTTATATGCAATTTATCCTGACATTTTTTCTTTTCCTAGTGGAATATTACCATATAGAGTAGAGCTTGACAAGGCCTCTCTGGGTTTATATCTTTAATTTTTGGAAACTGGAAAGGATCTTGTAGAATGTCTAGTAAGCTAAACCTCTAGTAAGCGAAGAGGTGCCAACGTAATGATTCATTTGAAGTTGTGATAGCAGTTTATAAGCTATTCGAAAATGTTTCTGAAAAAAACAAAATAGACAAGGAAGGGAATGCATTAATTGCTGCATCAATAATGCCGATCTGCTTACAGTTAAGAGATCACTGTAATTAGGGCTTCCCTTGTGGCGCAGTGGTTGAGAGTTTGCCTGCCGATGCAGGGGACACGGGTTTGTGCCCCGGTCCGGGAAGATCCCACATGCCGCGGAGCGGCTAGGCCCGTGAGCCATGGCCGCTGAGCCTGCGCGTCCGGAGCCTGTGCTCCGCAACGGGAGAGGTCACAACAGTGAGAGGCCCGCGTACCGCAAAAGAAAAAAAAAAAAAAGGAATCCGCCTGCCAATGCAGGGGACACGGGTTCGAGCCCTGGTCCAGGAAGATCCCACATGCCATGGAGCAACTAGGCCCGTGCACCACAACTACTGAGCCTGCGCTCTAGAGCCCACGTGCCACAACTACTGAAGCCCACGCGCCTAGAGCCCATGCTCTGCAGCAAGAGAAGCCACCACAGTGAGAAGCCCGCGCACCGCAACGAAGACCCAATGCAGCCAAAAATAAAATAAATTAAAAAAATAAATTTATTAAAGAAAACCAAAAGAGATCACTGTAATGAAATCATAATAACTCATTGAAATGAAATGATCCAGTATTTGATATTTGAGGATTAGTTGCATAACATGTCTTTGTGGTGTCAGTAGCTGTTGCTTTGGTTGGAATGATCCAGACATTTCTAGCAGAACTCCAGTCTAAAGTCACTTACAACCTCTGTTCTCCTGTCAGGGTGTTAACTGGTGTTTCTTGCTATGATCTGTAAATGCTATTTCCATAACATCCAGAAAACTTGTTCTCTACCTTTCTTGAGATCTAGGTCTATACTTTTTGTTGCAACTGGAGAAGGGAGTTGTTAAAAACTATACCACAAGCACGTGTGGATGTGCGCCCACACACATATTAATGAGTAATTCTAGCTTGTAGCTACTTTGAGATATTTTATACAGGGCCACAGAATCTTTCACATAATAAGTAATGCTCAATAAACATTTGATTTGATTTAGTGTGTGTATGTATCAGCTGTTTATGAGCAATTAATAACCTGTGGGCTCCCTTGTGGGATATTTAATGGATTTTAATAAAGACCAAGAAGTAGTTATGATATATGTGCAAAATAAGAGATTTTACTATAATAATTTTAGGTATTGAAGTTAAAACATTAAGCCAAATGAATCAAATAATGTTTGAATTTTTCTTTACATTCTACTGTAGCCTGAATGAGCTGCCTAATGGAGGAATTAGGTGGATAGATGGCTAGACTGACCTTGTGCTATCCATGTATAACCAAGCTGGAATTATTTCTAATAAATAGTAACCATAGAAATTTGATTGTGTATTGACGTAAACTCAATTCCAACTGAGGTTTATTTATTTAGAAAACATTGAAAAAGATACATTTGCACACTTGCACATGCTCGGTTATAACCTGGACTGTATTTACTTTAGAATTAGTCATTGGCTTTGTTAGTTAAAGTTTGACGTAAGTAAGTTGTTTGTCTTTTGGTTTGAGAAGGAGCTCACAGGCAGTAGATTTTTGATTCTTTGAGAAATTAAGTTATTTTTTTCCAAGGACAGGGCAGCATATTTATACTTCACCTATACTTAAGTTATGGTAAATAGCATAGTAACGTGGAAGATTAGGACTGATATTTGACTCTTTCAGGAATATAATGCATGAATGAAATCATATGTATATTACTGGTTTGCAACTTTTGTTTAATCATATCACCATATTTTTACAGAATTTATTTTTCTTTGCTTTGGTTCATGTGAGCATAAATTGAAGCATTAGCTCCTAAAGTTGGTGTGGATTTAGTACTAATAGTGTATTGCAGGGAGAATGCTGTGGACTGCAAGAAGTGTGGCTTTTGAAACTGGGTTTGAATTCCAGATTTCACTGTTTATTTAAGTCCGAGAACTTGGGTAAGTTATTTAACCTCTGTTTTAGTTAATATGTAAAGTGGAAGTTGTACACTGTACTGCAGTGTTTTTTCCAAACTGTAGGTACAATTCATTAGTCTTGAAATCAGCTTAGTGAGTGACCAGCATCAGGGGAAAAAGATAGAGAATAGAGTTGCAGCTATAAGGGAAAGTATTATTCTGTGAGACTTTTGTTTCATAGTATACATATATATTAATACACATGGATGTAAGCAGATGGGAACTTCGTTGCAATGTAAGATATGTTTCTTACTATAGGCTGGGTTAAAAAAAAGTTTGAAAAACATTTTTCTATAATGTTGTTAGGATTAAGTGCCTACCACAGCTCCTGTTTCATAGATAGGCATTGAAAGAAAGACAGCCTTGGAGAAGTCATAAGGGATATTTTGGCCTTGTTGGATTTTGTTGTATTTATACAGATTTGGTCTTTATTCCAAGAGCTATAAAACTGAAAGCTGGTTTGTTACTTCAAAATGTTATTGCACATGGAAAATTATTTCTTATTTAGAAAATTATTTAACACATAAAGGTTTTTTGGGAAAGTATTGTTTGGGGAATTTTTATACGCAGTAGGTGGAAGTGAATGATTATATGACCACTTGGAGCGCAATTTGGCAATACCTAGTAAAGTTGAGATACGTATACTTTACATCCTAATGAGTTCCAATCCATGTGCTTATGTCAAAGGAGACATGCAGGAGGATGTTCATTGGAGCATTATCTGAATGGCAAGAATTTGGAAAGAACCTAAAAGTCCCGCGGTAGATGTTTGGATAAATAAATTGTGGTATGTTCATCAAATAGAATGCTAAACTGAACTAAGTTAAATGAATAAACTAAGCTTCATTTATCAATAATGATAAATCTCAAACCAAAAAGGGTAGAAAAGCAAGTTGCAGACAGATACAGTTTGATGCCATATATTTAACATTTAGAAACATCCAAACAGTACTATATATTGTTTATGGACACAAATATATGTAGTAAAAAAATTTTGGCCTGGAATGACACATATCACTGTTGGGATAATGGATACTTCAAGAGAGGGAGGGAGGGAAGGAATGGGATTAAGTAGGTATTTTCATTGTATCTGTAATGTATTATTAAATCTTGGGGGAAAAAAAGATCTGAAACAAATATAGCAAAATGTTGAGATCTGGTCAGTCTAGCTGTTAGGTACAGGGGTGGTCATAATTTTTTTCTGTATGTTTAAAATATTTAAATAATAACACACATTTCTTTACAAAGTTTAGTGTACAATTCATGGCACAGATTAAATACTCAATGGTATCTATTAAAAATAGCACATTGTTTTGAGGTCTAGAGAACAATGAACTTTCTGAGAACTAGGGCTTAACCTACTTAGGTGATCTTCCAGGATTTCCAGTAAGATGAAAATTCAGTTCAGTGTAGACAT
Source organism: Grampus griseus (assembly GCF_964374135.1). NCBI lineage: Eukaryota > Metazoa > Chordata > Mammalia > Artiodactyla > Delphinidae > Grampus > Grampus griseus. The sequence goes on along the minus strand of NC_139000.1, from coordinate 37,108,335 downwards.
AGGTTAAAAAACCAGAAAGTAGAATTATTGAGCGTCGGTTTTTATAATATGGAACCAGAGCTTCAACCTAGACATTTTTCTTTGTACGTGTGAATCTACCACCTTACTATGCATGTTATTTGCCCACTGCTCTTCTAGGATGAGTCACAGCATTTGTGATTACCCTTGAGAGGCTCCTGTGGTTTCTCAGATGGACTTTGTTATAGTTGTGCTTCAATGTGTCTTAGCTTGGCTCCTGCCCTTATTGTGTTAGAGATGTCCTCTGCTGAATCATCATGAGCAATCTCTTGAAGATCCTGGTTAACCAGTTTTAGTACTTATTCAAAGATCTGTTGTGCTAAGCATTGTAAGCCTGCATTCTAGATTCTCAGTATGCTCTAATCTAGTGCTATTTGATAGAACTTGCTGTGATGATGAAAATGTTCCACATCGGTGCTCTTTGGCATTGGCAGCCACTAGTCACATGTAGCTATTGAGCTTTTGAACATGGCTGGTACAACCTAGGACTGAATCTTTAATTTTACTTAATTTTGATTAATTTAAATTTAAATAGTCACATGTGGCTGCAGGCTATCATACTGGACAGTGCCGCTCTAGTCTTTTGAAAAGAAGGCTAGGTTTGATTACTAGCACTGAATTTTCTGAGCCTGTTCTCCTGTATATAAAAGGGGACTAGTAATTCTTGTCCTAACCTCCTCTGGGGATCCTAGAGAGAAGTTAAAGTATATATGAGAGCCTGTTGAGAAAAGACTAGTCACATGGGATGTTATGTACAGTTGACCCTTGAACAACACGGGTTTGAACTGCTGGGATTCATTATATGTGGGTTTTTTTTCAGTAGTACTAAATACTATAGTACTACATGATTCACAGATTTTAATTTCTTTGGCCAAGCTGTGCAGCATGCAGGATCTTAGTTCCCCTACCAGGGATTGAACCCGTGCCCCCTGCAGTGGAAGCGCAGAGTCTTAACCAGTGGACCACCAGGGAAGTCCCCACAGTTTGAATACATGGTACCAAACCGCCTGGAGAGACCTCGCAGACGGAACGACTGCACACAGGGAGTGACCTCAACTGTGCAGAGGGTCAGGGCCACTAACTCTGGTGTTGTTCAAGGATTAGCTATAATAAGAGCCATAAAACTGTGCTGCTTATTTAATTGCAGTTCCACTTCTAGGACTTGATCCTAGGAAAATACAGTTTTTACACATTCCTGATTATCTGTAGTCATCAAAGATTATTTACAATTGTATTAGTTTGCTAGGGCTGCTGTAACAAAGTACTACAAACAAGGTGGCTTAAACAACTGAAGTTTATTGTCTCACAGTTTTGGAGGCTTGAAGTTCAAGATCAAGGTGTCTGCAGGGTTGGTTCCTTTTGAGAACCTGTTACATGAGTCTCCCCTAACTTCTGCTGGCTTGTTGGCAATCTGTGGCATTCCTTGGCTTGTCACAGCATCTCTTCTTTTTTTTTTTTTTTTGCGGTACGCGGGCCTCTCACTGTTGTGGCCTCTCCCGTTGCGGAGCACAGGCTCCAGATGAGCAGGCTCAGTGGCCATGGCTTACGGGCCCAGCCGCTCCGCGGCATGTGGGATCTTCTCAGACTGGGGCACGAACCCATGTCCCCTGCATCGGCAGGCAGACTCTCAACCACTGCGCCACCAGGGAAGCCCTCTGTTTTCTTCTTATAAGGACACTAATCCCATCATGAGGACCCCACCCTCATGACCTCATCCAAACCTACTTACCCTGAAAGGCCCCACCTCCAAATACTATCACACTGAGGATTAGTACTCCAATATAAGAATTTTGAGGGATCACAAACATTCAGTTTATAATAACAACTAATAAAAACCATGTTATAAATGAATACTTAATAACATGGAAAAACATTTATAAAATATTTTTAATGGGGAAAACAGATTGCAAAACAACTAAGTAAAGTAAGTTCCAAACTAGGTCAGTAAAGTAGAAATACTGTATATTAATTGAAAAAAACTGAAGATATATATATATATATATATATATATATATATAGTAATGTTAAAATAATTACTTTAGGTAACATGGTAGAATTTTGGAAAAGGTTTATCTTTTTTAATGTTTTCTACAATGAATATATACTAGTTTTGTAATAGAAAAAAAACCATAATACCTTTCTAGGAGTGGAATTGCCAGGTCAAAAGCAAAGAATTTAAACATTAAAAAAAATGTAGTAGGCATTTCTTCCTGTAATATTTGTGACCTTGTTTATCTCTTGTTTTAGTTAAAAAAACTTTGTCTAATGCCTTGATATGGGCTCTTAATTTTCTTATTTCTCAGATGTATCTAACCTTACAGTCTTTTATTTTTGGTCTCACTATGTTGATTTAAAGCAGGTCTCTTAGAGATAGCAGTTGTTAGAGTCTAATTTTTAAAAAAATCACTTTATGACTTTTGGTATTACTGTGTCTCAGTGATTTAGAAGCTGTTTTATTGACATAGTAACTTAGATGTGTGATCTTGAGAAAGTTATTTAATCTATCCATCATGTTTTCCCATCTATAAAACGGAGGTAATATTAGTATATACCTAATAAGGCTATTGTAGGGAATAAATGGCAAAATACATTGAAAACACTTAGAATGGTATCTTGCCAATAGTGGCAATCAGTAAGTATTTATTATTATTTTTCCTGTAGGAAAGTTTAGCTGTTTTATATGACAGCTTCTATAAATATAAACAAATATATATGTATGTGTAGTCTGTATTTATATGTTTATAAATGTAACATGAGTGGGATATTACATGTGCTTTTATTGATTTTTCGCTTAACGTAACTTTGGATATCTTTTTGTTTTTTTTTTTTTTGAGGTACGCGGGCCTCTCACTGTTGTGGCCTCTCCCGTTGCGGAGCACAGGCTCCGGATGCGCAGGCTCAGCGGCCATGGCTCACAGGCCTAGCCACTCCGAGGCATGTGGGATCTTCCCGGACCGGGGCACGAACCCGTGTCCCCTGCATCGGCAGGCGGACTCTCAACCACTGCACCACCAGGGAAGCCCTGGATATCTTTTTATGTCAATAAAGATAGGTCTATATCATTGTTTTAAATGTTTACATAATATTCCATTGTATGTACCATGATTTACTAAAATATTTCCTTATGAATGGGTATAATTTAGGATATTTTCATTTTCTTGATAATACAAATGTAACTGTGATTAATATCCTTGTGGTTAGAATTCCTCCTTACAGTAATTTCAGTAAATTCTTAAAAGTGTTCTTAGGGCTTCCCTGGTGGCACAGTGGTTGAGAGTCCGCCTGCCGATGCGGGGGACGCGTCTTTGTGCCCTGGTCCGGGAGGATACCGCGTGCCGCGGGGCGGCTGCGCCCGTGAACTGTGGCCGCTGGGCCTGCGCGTCGGGAGCCTGTGCTCCGTGGTGGGAGGGGCCGCAGTGGTGGGAAGCCCGCGTACCGCAAAAAAAAAAAAAAAAGTGTTCTTAGTGTTTTGTAAAAAGCACCATGAGTTCCAGGACTTTATAGAAAACTCACTTGGGACTCTGCCCCAAGGAGGTGTGTGAAATACTGTTTTAATTATAGAAGACATGCATTTCCATAGTGCTATGCCTTTGCATATGCTCTTACTTGTATTCTCGTTTTCCAGCTGAAGAATGACTACCTGTTTGTGATCCTGCTTATATCTGCCTCCCTCTCCACAACCCAAACCAAACTAAATCCAAAGAAAATCCCAATTGAAAATCAGAATCTTTTTTTCTTTAGGTCCCTTTTAGCATCTTTTCGTACATCCATTTATCATTCATTTAGCAGGTATTTGTTAGTGCCTTTTATGTTGTAGACACTTGACAGGGTGCCAGGTTGAGTGAGTAGTAGATAACAGAACATGGTTCCTGCTCTCATGGAAGTCATAGACTAGTGGGTGAGAAGATAATAGGTGATCAAAAATAAATATGTAAATATAAATCGTCATAAATATTTTAAAGAAAAAGAACTGGGAATAAGTAAGAGGGTTTTATATTTGCAATGAATGGTTAAAGAAGGCCTCTCTGAAATGTGGATATTTAAACTAAAACCTGAAAGGTGAGAAGGAGCTAATCAGTAGACTATTGGGGATGGGGTGGAGGAAGAGCCTTCCAGATCGAGGAAATGGTTCCATTGGAAGATCCTGTGGGTGAAAAGGGATTATAGTATTCTAGGAACTGAAAGAAGGCCCAATGATAGGCTAGAATAGAGGGAAGAGAGTAAAGCCAGAGAAGTTGAAAAGTAAGCAGGGCCAGATCAGGCAGAATTTTAGGCTGTGGTAAAGAGTTTCGATTTCTAACGGGCAGCCATTGAAGGACCTAATTTACATTTAAAAAAATCATGGGATAGGGAGTACCCTGGTGGTCTAGTGGTTGGGATTCCAGGCTTTCACTGCTATGGCCTGGGTTCAATCCCTGGTCAGGTAACTGAGATCCCGCAAGTCATGTGGTATGCCCAAAAAAACCCAAAAAACAAAAACCAAAAAACTCATGGGGTAGAATGGGTGTAGAATACATTGGAGAGGGCAGGATTGAAAATTGGAGGCTAATTAGTAGTCTACTGCAGTAGACCAGGTGACATATGAGGACGGCTTAAACTATTAGGTTAATGGAAGTGGAGATACAGAATAGTCGATTGATTTGAGCACTATTAAGTAGGTGGATTGACAGGACTTGATTGATTGGAAATGGAGGGTGACAGAGAAGGGGTCCTTGAGAGCTGATTCATAGGTTTCTGGCTTGAGCAGCTGGATGGCAGTGCTGTTTACTGAGGTACCAAAGATTGGGTGAAAGAATAGACTTGGTGGGAGGATCAATCAAGAGTTCACTTACAGAAATATTAAGTTTGAGAAACCTGGAAGACTGGTCTGCAGATGGGCATTTGGAAATTGTAACCATAGAGATTGTATTTTAAACCGTGGAAGTAGATGATATCATTTAGAGAATAAATAGAAAGGGAGAAGAGGGTATGAGACCAAGCTCAAGGGAACTCCAGCAATCTGAGGGGTTGGTAGATGAGGAGGAGGTGATGGCAAAGGAGACTGTAAAGCAGCAAACTCATATGCAGCACACAAATCAATAGATGTCATGAAAGTCAAGATGAGTCTATTTCAAAGAGTGAGTTGTCAATTTACAATAGAGTCAGATGAGAATTGAAAAGTGTCCGTTGGATTTGGTGGCATGGAGTTGACTGGCCTTGTCGAGAGTAGTTTCAGTGGAGTAGTGGGAGTGGAAGCCAGACTAGGATGGTTAAGAATCACTGGGAGGTGGGGAAGTAGAGACAAATATGTGTCAACAATTCTCTTATAGTTCTTGTTCCCTGTTTGGATAATATCGCTGCTTCCCTGCTAGACTCAGTTCTTTAAGGGCAGTGGTGATGTCATAGTCACTTTTCTGACCTCCCTTAAGTCTCTTATACATAATTGGCCCTCGATAAAATGTTGAATGAATAAAACACCTTGTAGTTTGCATAACATACTATCCATTTTACTTTATAGTATTAATCTCTTTCAAATCTATTTATCATAAAAATTTCTGCTTTTAATTCTTCAGGGCCTCTTAGTGTATTTTTTTGGTTGTTATTAAGAAAATTTTTTTATGTCCTGTAGATTTTTTTTTTTTTTGGAGCATGCTTTTTTTCTCCTTTCATGAAATGGTTTCATGTTTTTTTAAAAAAGTATATACTTGATATGTTAAGTTTATTCTACGTTATTCTACATTTGTATAAAGCTGCTTCTTAGCCATCATTTCTGAAGCCTGCAAAAGTAAGAACTGAAGGTGTTTTTATATTCATTCATACCTATAAATGTTCTCTACCTTTCTAAGAATTTTGTCCAATTTTTTTTCTTGTATATCTTCCATGAAAACACTTAGTGGGCATCTTTATCAACACAGTTATTCCCTTTTCACAATCACTAGTTTCTCTAAGCTGGTTTTTAAGTCTTGAGCTTATGCTAGTTATTTCTCCATTGTGAGTATATTTTCCTAAGTTCTTCCCACTTTACTCTTTTCCTTTCAGTGTTCCTTTGCCTTGAACATTTCTGTGCTTTCCCTTTATATACCTTTCACTGTATTTAGGGGTCTTAAGAGAGACACATCCAGCAGATTATTCAGGTTAATATACACTCTTTATTCTTAGCCAGGTCTTTTGTCCTGATTCCTGATCCTATATCTGCTTTCTGCTTTCCTTCTCCAGTGAGCAAAGTAGGGAACTGAGGAAATCTCAGCACCCAGCTTTTATCTTGCACTTTTAAATCCTAGAGCAGATCCAGGCCTAAGAAACTACCTCGATTCCTTTCTTCTGGCCTTAGCACTGCTTATATCCCTAAGGCCACAGGGACTTTCTAAGGAGAAGGCATTGTCAGTGCTCTGTTGAAAGAGTACAGAAAAGAGAGAATTACTATTTGCCAGCCTCATAATTTTGTAATTCCTTCAGTCTGCCTACTTAGATTTAGAGAAACAGCACCAATCATCAAATTGCAGGGATGAGTTAGATCCATGAAAATAAGAAATGAAGACCAAGGAGCTCAGTTACAGTTTGGGAAATTGAGTTTAAGATGGGTCTAGGCAAACAATTGGGGACTGAGTTGAGAATATCAGGTCTTTTGCTGGTTTTGATTTTTTTGGATGTTGAGTACTGTAACCCTTCAAGGTCCTGGATGCAAATCAAATTGTTGATTTGATCTTGAAATTAGAGAATGTAATTCAGCTTTGATTGGAGTCAAACAGAATCTGAGGCATCAACAGCACATTGTCTAGTGCTGCCATTCCTATACTAGTTTGAGATTGAGATCCTTGAGGGCAGAGAGGGTATCTTTATCTCTGTGTTACTTGGCACAGTGCCTGACAGTAGACCCTCAGTAAATATTGAAGTAATGAACCTAAAATGTAAAAACATCTGCGTACCAGAGACTGCTAATGCTCATCTGCTCTGCCTTGGCTCCAGAAACTAATTCTTAATCCTTCACATACTTTATTTTCTCAGATCTTTTTCACCATCTCTACCTCTACTACATTAGTGCAAGCCACCATCATCTCTCATCTGGACCACTGCAATAGCTATCCAATATATATATTTTCTTTCTTCCATTTGTGCTCCCCTGAGGTACATTCTCCAAAGAGTAATCAGAGCTGTCTTCTAAAAATGTAAATCAGATCATGTTACCTGTCTACCCTGACCTTCCAGTGGCTTCCCAGTATATATCTCTCACTTTTAAAATCTATTACATTCCTGAGTTAGGAGAGCTGACATTCTGGTAACGAGAAATTCTTTTATACAGTATTTCTACTCCCCCCTGCCAAACACACACACACACACACACACACACACACACACACACACACACACACACAGAAAACATCATTAGCAGCAGGCAGAAAAGCTTCAAAAGAGAGGGACAAATATATTTTAAAAACCCAGGGCCTCCCTGGTGGCACAGTGGTTAAGAATCCGCCTGCCAATGCAGGGCACATGGGTTTGAGCCCTGGTCCGGGAAGATCCCACATGCCGCTGAGCAACTAAGCCCGTGCGCGGCAACTACTGAGCCTGAGCTCTAGAGCTCGCAAGCCACAACTACTGAGCCCACGTGCCACAACTACTGAAGTCCGTGTGCCTAGAGCCCGTGCTCTGCCACAAGAGAAGCCGCTGCAATGAGAAGCCCATGCACCGCAATGAAGAGTAGCCCCCGCTTGCCGCAACTAGAGAAAGCCCGCGCGCAGCAACAAAGACCCAATGCAGCCAAAAATAAATAAATAAATATATATAAAGGTTCCCTTTAAAAAAAAACAAACCCAGATCCAATTAAAATATCCATGTAAAGGTCAATATACCTTTGCAACCCTCTCATCTAATTCCTCAGGAAAGCCCTCTAGTGTACATGCATTTCATATAATGGTGTCACTTATTGAGCCCTTCTCTAGGTCTGAGGAAAGAAATGAAAAGATTACTAAATTCTTTAAGCTTCTTCTAATCAAAATGGAGGAAGCTAACAAGGACACCTACTGGAAAGATATCTATACTCTCCAGACCAGGAGAATGGCAACTTACCATAGTGATTAAGAATGTAGATAGGTCTTGAAGTCAAACTGCCTGAGTTTGAGCCCCAGCTCTGTTACTTACTGGCTATGTAACCTTGAGCAAATTGTATAAACCTCTCCCAAACCCAGTTTCCTTATGTGTAACATGGAAATAATACCACTGCTTATCTCATAAAATTTCTGTGGGGATTAAATCAGCATTTAAGGGATTAAGTGGCACTGTGTTTTCAAAACTGTTAGTTGTAGTTTTCGCAGTTCTCACTATCATCACTATAATCCTATTCCATTCCAGTGTCTTGTATTTATCTCCATTGTAGCATTTGTGTTGTAACTTTCTATTTCTACATCTATTTTCCCACAGAAATTTGTATTCCACTAGTGCCTAGTATACTTGACACACAATGTACATTTGGGATAATCTGAATAAAGACTAATGTTTAACGCCTCTAAATTAGTGGCCCCTTGTACAGAGAATACAGACTTACAAAATCTGGATAAAGCATAAGCAAGCTTTAATGTTGTCTCCCAAGGTCTAGTGGGGAAGAAAGGGAGGATTCCTTTGCCAAATATGAAAATTGAGGGGTTTTTTTTGGTTTGTTTCGTTGTATATCAACATCAGAGAATGATGGGTAGAGTTCTTCTGACAGCCTTTGGGTCCCCAAAGAACCTCAGTCCTTCAGCTACTAGTTCTATTGTCTCTAACTATCCCAGAGAAATGGCCATTGGTCCTTATGTTTTATGGGGCCAAATAGATGTGGCCTTTACTCTTTAATATGTCTATGCATTCAAGGATTGGGCACGGATAATCCATTATTCCTAAAAATATATAAGTAAAAGCCAATTCCATGTTTATATTTTAGGTGTAGCATTGGCATCTAAACTCACAACTGCCTTATTATAATTACATTGCATCAATCAATTTTATATGTAACGCCCATATTTTCTAATTATGTGAGGGAATTTGTAGTTACCAAATTGGTTACCAAGGAAAGTCTTGTTGCAGAGAAGTATTTATGGTATTTGTTTGGGGGAGTGTTATGGGTTCCAAAAAACGAATTGTCTCAGGGACCCCTTACCAAGATTACATTCAAGGAATTTTACAGAAGTAATCTGATGAGTAAAAAAAGAATTCTGGCCTTAAAGAGTTTTTGCCCATTATAGGAGTTAAGATTTTGATATAAATAATTGCCAGGGGGAGGTAGAAAGTAAGAGATGCATATAAACTGCTGTGGGAATTTGGAGCAAGGAGACTATCTTTGACTGATAGTATGTTGGAAAAAAATTGGGAAATTTGGTAAGAGAGATAATATTAATGTTTGGTGTTGAAGAATGAATATTTTGAACATGTGGAAATGAAGTGTATTGTGAATGTCCTTATTAAGGACAGGAGCCTATGTTTTTAATGGATTTTCTTTTTTGCATAATTGCTTTCTGCCATTTTTGGTAACAACATTAACAGTTATCATCATAGCTAACATTTATTGACGGCCTACTATGTGCCAGAACCTAAGTGCTTTACCTTTATTAACTTAATCCTCATATATCTATTATCTGTATTTTAACTTTTTTTCTGCTTTGTTCTTTCCTGCCAGACATTGCTTTTTTTAAAAAGAAATTTTTATCAAAGTTATATGTGTGTATAGTTTAAAGGGTCAATCAGTAAGTACTATACATTTTGTTACCACAAACAGCAGTCTCCCCTCCTTCACATTGGAAGTTTCTTTAAGAGGAACTTTAAAAAAAATTTTTTTTGACCATGCCATGCGGTTTGTGGGATCTTAATTCCCCAACCAGGGATTGAACCCTGGCCGTGGGAATGAAAGTGCCAAGTCCTAACCACTGGACCGCCAGGGAGTTCCCAAGGCGAACTTGTTTAGTACTTGCAAGGGCAAGCAAGGTGTTAAAGTAGAAACTATTTGTTACTCTCTCCCCCTCATCTCTTTCCTCCTTGCTTTCTTTATGCTGTATCTTATCTGTGGGTATAGGGTGGCCAGCATTCAGTGCATCTCCGGTTCTACAAGATTATAGCCATGAGTTGTAGTGGTTGCTCCAGCTTTCTCAGTCTTTGGGTTTCACGTCAAAAATGTCATCCCTTTTTCTTCTTAGCTTCATCTCCCTTCTAGTTCTTCCTACCTAGGTATAGGCTACCATTCTCTCTCTCTCACCTGGACTTCTGCAATAGCCTTTTTATTGGTTTTTGCTTCTCTCCAGTTTATTCTACATACTGCAGCCAGAATTACTTTTCTAAAATATAAATCTGATCAGGGTACTACTCTGCTTAAAATCCCTTAGGATAAAGTCGATCTCCAAATTCCTTGGACTGGTTTCCAAGGCACTTGATGGTCATCCCTGGCTTTCACCTTCACTCTTGCCATTTTCTGTCCCCACTCTTTAAGTTCCAACCATAATCGAACTACTAGAGATCCCTCAAATGCAGTTTTCCTTCTCACTTCTGGATACATAAGGAGTAAAGATATGAAGATAATTGTCAAGTGTAAGCCTACCCTTGTGAAAACCAGCAAAGCCACACCTCTAGGTTTCCTAGGAAGAACAGGAATCAGACCCTCAAGAGAATAGAGCTTACTTGGGGAATTAAAAGCTTGTTCAGTATGAATGCAATTGTAATAAACATGCTATCTTGTTACCACTTGAACCTCAGGAATTTGTCAGTGTGGAGTGGAGACATAATAAGTGTTTGGTTTTTCCTCCTTGATTTTTTTTTCCCTACTTTTGTCCTCACTTTTTCTCAGACTTGTCTGTGTGATTCACATTTTTCTTCCCTAAATGAGGTGCTGATTGATTTGGTCAGTCACTATCCCTTATAAATGCTTATTTCTAGCATAGTTTTTCTTTCAAAACATCTTTTGAGATGCTATGTAGTCTACTGATTGACTACCCTTGGGGCTGATGATCACCCTTGATTTAATCAAAGAGGGACAGGATGGTGGGGTCATGTTGTAGATATAGGTACTTAAATACATGAAGAATTGCACTGGGTTGCTTTCCTTAGCTCAGGGTCAATGATACAGTGTTTATTTTAGCAAGGCACCAAGAGCATAATGGACTCCTTTTCATAGGTGAATGCCAAGTGGCTAGGTATAGAGTTCCTGGATTGCCATTTTTTGTCATTTTGTCATTAGAAGAATGTCTATAGATGCTGCTTTTCACTAAAATATTTTAGGTACTGATCCCTTCTTTTTTTTTTTTTTATTAATCTTATCTGATACGCTTGAGCTCTTTCTTCATCTGAAGAAAACTTTCTTTTGTATTTGAATATTACTTCTGTTCCATTTGTTCTTGTATCATCTTCAGGAACTCCAATTATCAATGTGTTAGAGCTCTGCTACTCTCGCACCCGTCCCCTCACCCCTTAAAATTATATTAATCTTTTCATTTTTTTTCCTTTTTCATTCTTGGAGATTTTCTTAAATTTCTTCTTTAAATCATCACTTCGGTTTCTTCAAAGTTGACTCTTCTCTCACTACTTATAATGAATTTTTATAATTTTCCTTTAAAAAATTTTTATCATTATTTTATTCCTTTTTTTTTTTTTTTGGCTGTGCAGTGGCTTGTAGGATCTCAGTTCCCCAAACAGGAATCAAAACAGTCCACGAAAGTAAAAGCCCAGAATCCTAACCACTAGGCCACCAGAGAACTCCCTATAATTTTTCTTATGTTTACCTTAATATTCTTATCTCACTGAGCTTCCTTTCTTTATCTGCCTCTCAGCAGGCTTCCTTATTATTTTAGTCTTTCATTTTGCTTCTGTGACTCCATTTTTTAAATATTTAGAAGCTGTGAAATACTGCCTAAATTTTGTTTTTTGCAATGCGTAATTTTAAAAGTGTTTACTTTTGAGTGCTATTTTCTTATTACATTGTTTTAGAATCATTTCATGGTCTTCTTAAAAAACAATTAAAAATTTTTTTTCCACCCAAGAATAATGAGATATTCATTCATATGTGGCTTTTTTCCCCTCTAGAAACAGGGTATTTCTTAGATGGCCTCACTCTCCATTTCCTGTTAGAAGCCTCCACTTAGATTTTAATATAAGGCCCTGATTGCCAGTTAAGTGATCCAGCAACCTCAGGAAGTGAAGAGGGAGCCCTGGCTGCAAATCATCTTATTAGCGGAAACTTCTCTTTGTGTAGAATTTTATTTGTATTTGGCAAAGTTGCTATGTCAGGTTCAGATCTGGTATGGCTGCCCCGCTGCTTTGTGCCAGAATAGTCCCACTTTCTCCTAGAGAATGGATCTGCTTGGTGTAGCTACCTTTGCTGCACTAGAAAATGGTCTGCCACTTGACAGTTTATCATAAAGGAGAGGGAAGGAAAAGGACATCTTGCTAGCCAGTAAGAACACCTGAGTCAACTCCTGTGTTCAGTTGTTTGACAGATGTCACAGTTAGTGCATCTTTATGTCCAAATATTTGACAAATGTAAAAGTATAATACAACAAAATATGCAAATTAATAATTGCAACTATATTAAAAAAATATATATATACACTATAGCAGATTGAAAACAGGGCAGTAGGATTATATATGATTTTATATAATGTTTTAAATGTTAACTTTTTTTTTTTTTTTTTGCGGTACGCGGGCCTCTCGCTGTTGTGGCCTCTCCTGTTGCGGAGCACAGGCTGCGGATGTGCAGGCCCAGCGGCCATGGCTCACGGGCCCAGCCGTTCTGCGGCATGTGGGATCTTCCCGGACCGGGGCACGAACCCGTGTCCCCAGCATCAGCAGGCAGACTCTCAACCACTGCGCCACCAGGGAAGCCCTAAAATGTTAACTTTTAAATAAGAAGGAAATGGTGGTTATCGATTTTGACAGGTGACACTTCTTTAATGCTAGATTCTAAAACAGGAGGTTACAAACCGGGGAACTAGTGCCGCAAGTCTTTGGAAATTATTTCATAAGAAGGACAGGCTAGAACAAGGCAGGTTAGCCGTTCCCAGTGCCTGAGGAACCAGGTCACTGGATGCAGAGTCAGTGTGAATAGGATTATTTCCTGTAATCTCAAGGGTGCCAGTTGTAGATCTGATTCTTCAGCAAGGTCAAGGAAACTCAGGAACTGAAGTTATAGCGTTTTTGAGGATTAGGCATAGCGTAAATAAAAAAGAAATAATCTTCTCTTATTTTTGCTTTTAATTGTAAGCAGTCTGGAGCCAAATGCTCTGCCTGTCCATTTTCTCTTTAGCCCTGACTTCTCGGGTTTTCGTATTGGCAGAGTCTTTTTTAATTTTTTAAAAAAATTAATTTATTTACATTTTGGCTGCGTTGGGTCTTCGTTGCTATGCGCAGGCTTTCTCTAGTTGTGGCGAGCGGGGCTACTCTTTGTTGTAGTGCGCGGGATTCTCATTGCAGTGCCTTCTCTTGTTGTGGAGTACGGGCTCTAGAGCACGTCGGCTTCAGTAGTTGTAGTGCGTGGACTCAGTAGTTGTGACTCATGGGCTCTAGAGCACAGGCTTGGTAGTTGTGGCGCACGGGCTTAGTTGCTCCGCGGCTTGGTGGAGTCTTAAAGAGCTTGTGTTCAGTCATGATTATCTCCTTTTTTGCACCTTTTACTTTTCTCCTTGCTTTTCACACCTGTTAGTAGCATGGAATTAGATGATGAGGAATTGTGTGCTGTAGCTGTAGCTCCTCTCAGCTTTGACTATGAAAATACTACTTTGAAATTAGCTTCATATTTAGATGGATAGCAAGTTTGTTGATCAATCTGTTATTTTTTTTTTTTTTTTGCGGTACACGGGCCTCTCACTGTTGTAGCCTCTCCCGTTGTGGAGCACAGGCTCCGGACGCGCAGGCTCAGCGGCCATGACTCCTGGGCCTAGCAGCTCCGCGGCATGTGGGATCTTCCCGGACCGGGGCACGAACCCATGTCCCCTGCATTGGCAGACAGACTCTCAACCACTGCGCCACCAGGGAAGCCCCAATCTGTTATGTTTTAACAGTTTGTGGGAATAGTTTATAGTGTAGAGCCTTACAGTGTTTTCTTATTTTAAATATATACTTAATGTTTTTCAAACTCAAAATTCTTCAGACTTTAAAATTTAAGTTTTAATAAGTGAACAATATAATGGTGAATAAAGATTTAAAAACTTGTGAAAACCTGATAACCTCACATCTGTCCCCATCTCATTTCCTGAGGTAACTAATGTTAACAGCCCACTTGGTATGTATCTTTCCATACCTTTCTTCCTATTCACAACAACTATACAAGCATATTTACACATCTATTAGGGTGTTTTATTGTTTTTGTTTTTTTTAATAAATTTTATTTATTTATTAAAAAAATTTATTTATTTTTGGCTGCATTGGGTCTTTGTTGCAGTGCACGGGCTTCTCATTGCAGTGGCTTCCCTTGTGGAGCGCAGGCTCTAGGTGTGTGGGCTTCAGTAGTTGTGACATGCGGGCTCAGTAGTTGTGGCTCACGGGTTCTAGAGTGCAGGCTCAGTAGTTGTGGCGCATGGGCTTAGTTGCTCTGCAGCATGTGGGATCTTCCTGGACCAGGGCTCGAGCCCATGTCCCCTGCATTGGCAGGCGGATTCCTAACCACTCTGCCACCGGGGAAGCCCCTCTATTAGGGTTTTTTGGTTTACTTTTTTTCTAACAGCTTGAGATATAATTCATATACCATACAGTTCATCCATTTAAAGTACAATCCAATGGTTCTTACTGGATTCACAGAGTTGTGTAGCCATCAGTACAGTCAATTCTAGAACATTATTATCACCCTCAAAAGAAACTCCTTACCCATTAGCTATCACTTCTTTCCATTTTCTCCCAGCCTCTCCAGGTATAGACAACCACTAATCGACTTTCTTTCTTTACAGAATTACTTATTCTGGATTTTTCATATGAATGGAATTATACGATATATTTGTCTTTTGCGGCTGGCTTCTTTCACTTAGTGTAATGTTTCTGAGGTTTATTCAAGTTGTAGGTTTTATCATATTCTGTCCCTTTTTATGGCTGAATACTATTCCATTGTTTGGATGTATCACATTTTGTTTATTCATTCATCTGTTAATGGACATTTGGGTTGTTTCCACTTTTAGGTTATTATGAATAATGCTGCTGTGAATATCTGTATACAGTATTTGGTGTAGACTTTTAAAAAAATTGAGGTAAAATTCACATTACATACAATTAACCATTTTAACAGTTCAGTGGCATTTAGCATATTACAATGTTGTGCAATTACCACCTTTCTCTTTCAAACTAGAGAAAAACATACCGTACTTACTAAGTAATCACTCCCTCTCCCTCCATCCCCTGGTAACCACTAATCTGCTTTCTGGCTCTGTGGATTTTCCAATTCTGGTTATCTCATATAAAAGGAATCACAGACTGTTGTCCATTGCGACTGGCTTCTTTCACTTAGCATGTTTTCAAGCTTCAGCCATGTAGCATATATCAGCACTTCATTCTTCTTTGTGGCTGAATAATATTCCACTGTATGGCTATACCACATTTTGTTTATACATTCATCAGTTCATGGACATTTGGGTTGTTTCCACCTTTTGGATATTGTGAATAATGCTGCTATAAACATTTGTGTGCATGTTTCTGTGAGTGCATATGTTTTCATTTCCCTCAGATATATAACTGCTCCTACAAGCCAGATGGTAAGTCTGTGTTTAATGTTTTGAGGAACTGTGAACTGATTTTCAAAGTGTACCATTGTTCATTTCCACCAGCAGTGTTATGTGGATTCCAGTTTGTCCACATCCAAGCCAACAGTTGTTGTTATTCTGTTTTTTTGCTTTTAGCCATCCTAGTGGGTGTGAAATAGTATCTCATTTGCGAATACCAATTTTGATTTACAGCTTTGTTTTTATATACATTTCTATAATGACTAATGATGTTATACATCTTTTCCATGTGTTTATTGCCTATTTATATTTCTTCTTTGGAGAAATACCTATTCAGTTCCTTTGTTCATTAAAAAATTGGGTTGTCTTTTTATTGAGTGGTAAGAATTTTTATATATTCTAGATATAAAACGCTTATCAGTTACAGGCATACCTCATGTATATACTGGTGTATCACCAATACCCTGTAGAGATACTGTGGGTTTGGTTCCAGACCACCGCAATAAAGTGAATATCACAGTAAAGTGAGTCACATGAATTTTTTGTTTCCTAGTACATATAAAAGTTATGTTTACACTATACTGTAGTCTGTTAAGTGTACAGTAGCATTATGTCTAAAATGTTATGTACATACCTTAATTTAAAAAGATTTTATTGCTAAAAAATGCTAACCATCATCTGAGCCTTCAGCAAGTTCTAATCTTTTTGCTGGTGGAGGGTTTGAAATATTTTGAGAATTACCAAAATGTGACACAGAGACACAAAGTGAACAAATGCTGTTGGAAAAATGGCTCTGATAGACTTGCTCGATGCAAGTTACCACAAACCTTCAATTTTAAAAAACACAAAATCTGCACAGTGCTGAGGTATGCCTGTATATGATTTGCAAATATTTTGTCATTCTATGTTTTTTCACCTTCTTAAAAGTGTCCTTTGACATGAAAAATTTTAAGTTTGAAGTCCAATTTATCTATTTTTTTGTTGTTGCTTGTACTTTAGGTGTTATAAATAAGAAACCACTGCCTAATCTAAGGTCACAAAGATTTACACCTATATTGTTTTCTTTTTTCTTTTTAAAAAACTTTTTGACTGTGCCGCACAGCATGTCGATCTTAGTTCCTCAACCAGGGATCGAACCTGTGCCCCCTGCATTGGAAGCATGGAGTCTTAACCACTGGACTGCCAGGGAAGTCCCCTACACCTATGTTGTTTTCTAAGAGTTTTTACAGTTTTAGCTTTTACAGTTAGGTCTTTGATCTCTTTTGTGTTAATTTTTGTATATGGTATGGGGTTTTTGGTTTGCTTTCACAAAGTAAAATTATATTTATACAAAGTGTATCATATTTTTACTTGACAATACATCCTGGTTATCTCTTCCAGTCAGTAGGTAGCTATGTATTATACTTTTAAAAGTCTGTGGTTAGAAGAAAGGTTTTACTTTTCCAATCTGTACACTTTCCTTCTGGGGCAGTACTTCCTATGAGTCTACCTGCAGTCACCCCTGCCTGCTGCTTTATTTCTTCAGACTCTATTCATAGTGAAACTCTAGACCAATTACTTTCAGGCTGTAGTTTGCTTTCCATTTTAATAAGGCATCCATCCACTTTGAGATCAACTAATACCCTGCCTGGAATATTCAGTGATGCGTTGGCATTCATATAGTTAAATGTTGTTAGGGAGGCATAATCTAAAACAGATCTACCCTTTCATATTAACTATTCATACTCTTTAGACTATTATGAAACTATTGTTTCAAGGTAATATTTTTGTCGATTTGTGTTAGACAATCAGCAGTTGCCTAGACACAGCAATCAGACAAGAAAAAGAAATGAAAGTTATCCAGATTGGAAGGCAAGAGGTAAAATTGTCCTTATATGCAGATGACATGATATTATATATCAAAAACCCTAAAAACTCCTCACAAAAACTACTAGAACTGATAGATGAATTCAGCAAGGTAGCAGGATACAAGATTAACATTCAGAAATTGGCTCCATTCCTTTACACCAACAGTGAAATATCAGAAAGGGAATGTAAAAAAACAGTAACTTTTAAAATTGCAACCTGCCAGGACTTCCCTGGTGATCCAGCGGTAGAGAATCTGCCTTCCAATGCAGGGGACACAGGTTCGATTCCTGGTCTGGGAACTAGGTTCCCACATGCTTCAGGGCAGCTAAGCCCACATGCCACAACTACTGAGCTTGTGTGCCTCAACTAGAGAGCCTGCGTGCCGCAAACTGCAGATCCCATGCACTCTGGAACCTGTGAGCCTCAACTACAGAGGCCACTTGCCTTGGAGCCTGTGCGCCACAACTAGAGAAGCAAAAACCTGCATGCCACAACTAGAGAGAAGCCCATGTGCTGCAACAAAGAGACCATGTGCCTCAATGAAGATCCTGCATGCTGCAACTAAGACCCGACACAGCCAAAAAAATAATAAATAAAATAAATATTTAAAAATAAATAAATAAAAATGCAACCTGCCAGATAAACTACTTAGGAATAAACTTCACCAAGGAGGCGAAAGACTTATATGCTGAGAACTATAAAACATTGACAAAGGAAACTGAAGATGATTGAAAGAAGTGGAAATATATCCCATGCTCTTGGATTGGAAGAATTAATATTGTTAAAGTGGCCATACTACCCAAAGCAATCTGCAGATTTAATGCTATCCCTATCAAATTACCGATGACCTTTTTCACAGAACTAGAACAAATAATCCTAAAATTCATGTGGAACCATAAAAGACCCAGAATTGCCAAAGTAATCCTTAGGAAAAAGAACAAACCAGGAGGCATAACCCTCCCAGACTTCAGACAATATTACAAAGCTACAGTAATCAAAACGGCATGGTATTGGCACAAAAACAGACATGTGGGTCAATGGAACAGAACAGAGAGCCCAGAAATAAACCCACACACTTACGGTCAATTAATCTTTGACAAAGGAGGCAAGAATATACAATGGAGAAAAGACAGCCTCTTTGGCAACTGGAGTTGGGAAAGTTGGACAGCCGCATGTATATCAATGAAGTTAGAACACTCCCTCACATCCTACACAAAACTAAACTCAAGATGGCTTAAAGACTTAAGAATAAGACATGACACCATAAAACTAGAAGAGAACACAGGCAAAACATTCTCTGACATAAATCATAGCAATGGTTTCTTAGGTCAGTCTCCCAAGGCCATAGAGATAAAAGCAAAAATAAACAAGTGGGATGTAATCAAATTTACAAGCTTTTACACAGCAAAGGAAACCATAAACAAAATGAAAAGATAACCTACAGAATGGGAGAAAATATTTGCAAATGATGCAACTGACAAGGGCTTAATTTCCAAAATATACAAACAGCTCATACAACTTGACAACAAAAAAATAACACCGGACTTCCCTGGTGGCGCAGTGGTTAAGAATCTGCCTTCCAATGCAGGGGACATGGGTTTGATCCCTGGTCAGGGAACTAGATCCCACATGCATGCCACAACTAAGGAGCCCACCAGCTGCAACTAAGAAGCACACGTGCTGCAACTAAATAAAAAGGAGCTGCTGAGCCGCAACTGAGGAGCCCATGAGCCACAACTAAGGAGCCCATCTGCTGCAACTAAGACCTGGTGCAACCAAAATAAATAAATAAAATTTAAAAAAAACACAATCGAAAAGTGGCCAGAAGGCCTAAAGAGACATTTCTCCAAAGAAGACCTACAGATGGCCAGTAACCACATGAAAAGATGCTTAACATTGCTAGTTATTAGAGAAATGCAAATCAAAACTACAGTGAGGTATCACGTCACACTGCTCAGAATGGTCATCATTAAACAGTCTACAAATAACAAATGCTGGAGAGGGTGTGGAGAAAAGGGAACCTGGTGGGAATGTAAATTGGTGCAGTCACTATGGAAAACAGTATGGAGGTTCCTTAAAAATCTAAAAACAGAGTTGCCAGGGGACTTCCCTGGTGGTCCAGTGGTTAAGACTCTGCGCTCCCAATGCAGGGGACCCTAGTATCCCACATGCCTCAACTAAAGATCCTGCACGCCACAGTGAAGATCCCACACGCGGCAACTAAGACCCAGCACAGCCAAATAAATTAATTAATTAAAAAAATAGAGTTGCCATATGATCCTGCAATCCCACTCCTGGGCATATATCTGGAGAAAACTATAATTCAAAAAGATACATGTAATAGCTGATTCACTTTGCTGTACAGCAGAAACTAACACAACATTGTAAAGCAACCATACTCGAATAAAAATTATTAAAAAAAAGATACATGCATCCGTATGTTCCTAGCAGCACTATTTACAATAGCCAAGACATGGAAACAACCTAAATGTCCATCAACAGATGAATGGATAAAGAAGGTGTGGTACATATACACAATGCAATATTACTCAGCCATAAAAAAGAATGAAATAGGGCTTCCCTGGTGGTGCAGTGGTTGAGAGTCTGCCTGCCGATGCAGGGGACACGGGTTCGTGCCCCGGTCTGGGAAGATCCCACATGCTGCGGAGCGGCTGGGCCCGTGAGCCATGGCCGCTGAGCCTGCGCATCTGGAGGCTGTGCTCCGCAATGGGAGAGGCCACAACAGTGAGAGGCCCGCGTACCACCAAAAAAAAAAAAAAAAAAAAAAAAAAGAATGAAATAATGCCATTTGCAGCATCATGGATGGACCTAGAGATTATCATAGTAAGTGAAGTAAATCAGAGAAAGACAAATACCATGTGATATCACTTATATGTGGAATCTGAAATATGATACAAATGAACTTATTTACAAAATAGAAACAGACTCACAGACATAGGAAACAAATTTATGGTTACCAAAGGGGAAAGGGAGGGAGGGATAAATTAGGAGTTTGGGATTAGCAGATACAAACTACTATATATAAAACTGATAAGCAACAAGGTCCTCTTGTATAGCACAGGGAACTATATTCAATATCTTGTAATAACCTACAATGAAAAAGAATATATATATTTAACTGAACACTTTGCTGTGCACCAGAAACTAACACAATATTGTAAATCAACTATACTTCAATTAAAAAAAAAGAAAAAGAGCATCTGGGGTAAGAGTTTACTTCACTGCCAGCTAGAGAGGGTTAGGAGCAAACAATCTAAATAAAACAAGATGAGTTCTCCGCTTACCAGGCTTCTTAAGCTGTTCTGACCAATTCTTTTCTCCAAAATATACCAGCAATTTTAAGTAAACTCAAACCAATTAAAAAATAAAAACAGGTGCCAACACTGAGATGACACAAGGGTTGGAATTATATAACAAGGATTTAAAAACAGCCATCATAAAGATGCTTCAGTGAATAATTATGAACACATTTGTAACTGAACTAAATAAATGAAAAGCTGGAAACTCTTGGCAAAGAAATAAAGGATATAAAGAAGAACCAATTGTTAATTTTAGAACTAAAAAAATACAGTAACCAAAATTTAAAAACTCAATGGATGAGCTTAATAGCAGAATGGAGAGGACAAAGATTCAGTGAACACAAAGATGGGACAATAGAAATTACCCAGTTTGAACAAGAGAGAAAATAGATTGGGGAGAGAAATTAGATGAAGACAACCTCAGAGACCTGTGGAATTATAATAAAAGATCTGACATTCATGTCATAAGAATTCCAGGAGAGGAAAAAGAGAATGGAGATAAAAAAGTATCCCGAGAAATAATGACTGAAAGTTTCTCAAATTTGGCAAGAGGTATAAATCTACAGATGTAAGAAGCTGAGCAGACTCCAAACAGGTAAACCCAAAGTAATCCACACCAAGACACATCATAATCAAACTTCTATACACTAAAGACAAGGAAAAATATTGAAAGCAACAAGAGAGAAATTAGACCTTACCGATATAGGAGAAAAACAATTTGAATGACCATGGATAGCTCATCAGAAACCATGGAGAACAGAAGGAAGTGACACAGCATCTTTCAAAGGCTGAAAGAAAAGGACAGTCAGCTCAAAATTCTTTACCCAGTGAAAATATCTTTCAGGAATAAAGGAGAAATCAGTATTTCTTAGATGAAGGAAAAATAATAGACTACCCTAATGGCTTAAGGGTACCTACTGCTTGGGCCGCAGACGCTACAGGCCGAAGATGAGGCAGGTCCCTGAGCCTCCCCGAACCTTTCTACAAAGAGGTCTCTGTCACAGAGGGCGGCTGAGAGGACTGAGGGGGACCTCAGAGCGTGTGCAGAGCGCATGCACCTGGCCCCAGGTGGGCGCTGAATCAATGGCGGATGTTAGTCGAAAAAAGCTGATAACGACTCAACAGTAGGGAATTGAACCTTTTTTTTTTAAATGAGAAAAAAGCATTGATTTTCGTCCCCAAATCATATATTGAATGCCTACTGTAATGCGATGCACTATTTTAGGTTCTTGGGACACAACAGAGAACAAGACAGGAAGATCCCTGTTTCTTTTGGAATGTACATTCTAGTAGGGCGTGAGACGGAAGTACAGATGAAGAATAAATGAATTTAATAGTTATGTTAGAGAGTGGTGAATGCTATGAGGAAAAAGTAGAGCAGGGGAATGGGGGATGACATTAGATAGAAATGCCACTGGAACAAATTGAGGAGTGAAATGGGGCAAAGCCATGAAGGAGGCAAGGGAGTGAGCCATGTGGCTATCTGGAGGAAGAGTATTTCCAGCATGTGAAAAAGCCAGGAGGGAAAGAGCTAGGAGGCCTGTGTGGTGGAAGAGACTGGTCAGGGGAGACTGGTAGGACATGAGGTCAGAGTGGCGGGAGGAAGTAGTGGTACAGATCAGGTTGGGCCTTACACGGCTGTAAAGACTTTGGCTTTACTCTGAGTGAAACAGGAACCTTTGCAAGGTTTTGAGCAGAGGAATGATATGTTTTGTATAGTTTTTAATAGGGTCATTCAGGCCGCTGTAGAGACTAGATTGGGAGGGAAACAGGGACACCTGTTACTAATAGATCAGGTAATGAACATCACTCAGCCATCAAAAAGGCTGACTTCAAAGTTGATGATGACAGCCACTGTGGACGTGCTCACATTTTCTTGCTGAGCCTGGTGAATATGCCAGGCTGTAGGGAGGGCCTACAGGTATCATCTCCTTTAATCTCAGGAAAACCTGCAGAGGGCAGTGATATCGCTGACCCCGAGGCTCAGGCCTGTCAGAGATGACTGCTCAATAAATACTTGCTACTTAAGTCTTTTATTTATTTATTTATTTATGTAAAATAAACGTAACAAAATTTTAAAAAAGAAGGACTTAAGGAAGTTCTTGGAACAGAAAGGAAGTGATAGAAGAAGAAATCATGGAACATCAGAAAGAATAATGGAAAGAGAAAAAATATGGGTAAATACAGTAGACTTTCCTTTCCTTGAGCTTCTAAATTATGTTTGACAATTGAAGTACTGTCCTAGTGGCTCTCATCTTTGTAGAGGAATTACTTAAGTTGGTTATATTATAAATGGAGTAAGAGTAAAAGGGACTTAAAGAGAGACGGCTTCTGTACTTCCTTGAACTGGTAAAATGCTGACCTCTATAGACTGTGATGTTATATATGTAAAGTATAATACCTAGAGTAACCATTAAAAGCTATACAAAGTGATACACTAAAAATACTGTAGATAAATCAATTTGCAGTTCTTTTTTTAAAAATTGAGGTATAATTAATATATAACATATTAGTTTCAGGTGTACAACATATTTGTATACATTGCAATACGATCACCACAGTAAGTGTAGTTACCATCCATCACCATCCAAAGTTGTAAAAATATTTTTTTCTTGTGATGAGACCTTTTAAGATTTACTCTTTTGGCAACTTTCAAATATATACTACAATGTTATTGACTATAGTAATCATGCTGTACATCACATCTTATGACTTATTTATTTTATGATGGGAAGTTTGTACCTCTTGACCCCCTTCATACATTTTATGCCTCCCCAACCACCATTCTGTTGCCTGTATCTGTGGTTTTGTTTTGTCTGTTCATTTCTTTTGCTTTTTATGTTACACATATAAGTGAAATCATATGTATTTGTCTTTCTCTGACTTATTTCACTTAGCATAACATCTTCAAGGTCCATCCATGTCGCAAATAGCAAGATTTTATTATTCTTATGACTGAGTAGTATTCCATTGTGTGTGTGTGTGTATATACACACACCACATCTTCTTTATTCATCCATCGATAGACACTTAGGTTGTTTCCATATGTTTGCTATTGTAAATAGTGCTGCGATAAATATAGTGGTGCATATATTTGTCAAATTAGTGTTTTCGTTTTCCTTGGATAAATACACAGAAGTGGAATTGCTGGATCATATGGTAATTCTATTTTTAAGTTTTTGAGGAGCCTCCATACTGTTTTCCACAGTGGCTGCACCAATTTACATTCCCATCAGTAGTGCACGAGTGTTCCCTTTTCTCCACATCCTCACCCACACTTGTGGTTTCTTGTCGTTTTGCCAATAGCCATTCTAACAGGTGTGAGGTGATATCTCATTGTGGTTTTGATTTGCGTTTCCCTGATAATTAGCAAAATACAGTTCTTGAAAAATGTTCAAGTAACCTACAGGAAGGCAGGAAAAAGAAAACAGAAAAAAAAAAACCCACTGAGAACAAAACACCCCACAAAATAGCAGACTTAAGCCCTAACATTTAAAAAATTACATACAGTATAAATAGTCTACATACCAATTAAAAGACAGAGTTTGGTAGAGCAGATATAAAAGCATAACCCAATTATATGATTGATACATGCAACTTGGATACACCTCAAGGGCCTTATGCTGAGTGGGAAAAAAACAATCTCAAGAGATCACATTTTGTATGAATCTGTTTATATAACATTCTCAAAATGACAAAATTATTGAGATGAAGAACAAATTAGTGGTTACCGGGGATTAGGGATATTGAGGGGAGGCGGTAGGTATAACTCTAAAGATCTTTGTGGTGATGGAGTAGTTCTATATCTTGATTGCACTGGTTCTTACATGGATCTACACGTGTGATAAATGGCATAGAACCATACACATTGTACCAATGTCACTTTCCTTGTTTTGTTATGTAAGATTTAACTACTAGGGGGAACTGGGTGAAGGTTACATGGCACCTCTCTGTATTATTTTTGCAACTGTCTGTTGCACCTCTATAATTATTTCAAAATAAAAAGTCGAAAAACCTATAGCAAATATCATATTCAATACTGAAACCTTAAAAATATTCCCTTTAAAATCAGAAAAAAATCAAGGATGCCAGCTATCATTATTTACATTCAAAAGTTTATTGGTAGGCCTAGCCCATGCAATAATATCAGACAAACAAAATATTTTAGGTTTAAAAAGAGAGAAAAAAATATAATTTTAGATAATATGATTTTCTACATAGGGAACTGGAGAATCAAGGCATAAATAATAGAATTGAGTTTAGCAGAATTATTAGATACAAGATCAATTTTCAAAAGTCAGCTGCATTTCTATGCAATAAAAATACCATTTATAATAGCAAAAAAGAGTGCCATAGAGAAATCTAACAAAAGATATATGGGACCATTTTGTGGAAAATTATAAAACAAGATATTAAAGGAGAAAATAAATGGGGAGACATGCTATTTTCAAGTATAGGAAACCTAAATATTTTAAAAACATACAGTCTCTTCATTTGTAGATTTAAATGTAGTTCTGATCAGAGTCGCAACATTAATTTTTGGGAACTTGCCAATCTGATTCTAAAACTTAAAAAGATTTGGTTATCATCTGAAAACCCATGTATATAATAGCCACATTAAAAAATCAAAGAGAAAAAAACCTTGTTATTTCAACTGATGCAGAAAAGAGTAGTCAAGGCACTGATGAACTAGGCAGGCGTCTCTTGCCTGGGTATCAAGATTTTAAAAATAACATTCTAGTTATAGAGTATTTGATATTTAAATGTGCACACATTATGACCAGTAAAGAAAAATAAAATGGATGTCAAATTTAGTACAGTATTCTAAGGTTAAAGTAGTGACAGCTGAAGCAGTCTTTGTTACTCTCTAGGTATTAATATCCAAATTCAGAATAAATTAGTAAAACTAGGCTACCAGGATTCTGAGGATTTTATTTTGCAAGTAACACCAAACACAATTTGATGTTTCTTTAAAAGTGAATTGTGCCGGAATTTTACTGAAATCTGGTGCATGTAATATGATCATCAAAACATTGTAATTTATGAAAATAGTTAATTTAAAAATGGTAACTGGAATATTTTATGTTTCAGTGTCCTTTCACATCATTTCTTTTACCTCCTCTTCCCCTCATTTTACAGAAACTGGATTGACAAAAATCTTCATTTTCCAGAACAGACAGAATTTTCATTTCTATCTGAAAACCTTGAGGCCTAAGATAGTTATGCTTTTTGTCTAAGGGCCCATGTAATGAAGTGTCAGAACCAAGTCTACAATCAAGACCTCCTTGTTCCTAGGCATTAGCAGCTGCAGCTTTTGCTCCACTCCCATGGGCTTAATGTAGCTTTTTAAAAGTTATCATTGAAATATTGGAATACACTCAGTTTTTAGATGGTATATCTTCATAATGACAAATACTTAGAAAAACATTTTCCTCTATGATTTCTCTCAAGGGCCTGTGTTTATTATTCAAGGGCTAGAGAAGACCCTGAATTAGCAATGATTCCATCCAATTCCAAAGAGATACTTATTGAGCAAACACCATGTAATTAGTCCATTTAAATAGAGCAAATAAACCTAAGACAAATTAGTAAAAGCAGACTTTTGTAGATATAAAATAGGAAAATAACTAATAAAACAAATTTAATGAGAACAACATTGGTAATAAAAGCATTTTTATTAGGAGATGATCTTAACCTGCATGGATTTCCCCTTGATATGCACAGTGTTTTGTGGATGTACCTGCATTTTTCTGGAGAGCAGGTGTGTAGCTTTTGTTAAATTATCAAAGGAGTCTGTAATTTTAAAGGTTAAGACTTTATTGTAACACAGTGATGGGAGAGAAGGCATATTGGTGCAGTTTCGTTGAGGAGTAGGTGATGATAAAAAAGATGGGCTATGCCTGGGAAAAACTGAAAAGGAACAAAATGTATCTACTTCATTTCTGGACTCTCCTGGTATCCTCTGTCCTCCCTTATGCTGTCTTTCCAAAGCAGGAGATTTAGAAAGATTTATTCTTGAAGAAATTAAATAGGAAAAGTTCTGGATTTAGGATACCACAATACCCTTGTTTTAGCCTTTTGCCTGACTAGCCCCCAGGACCTGGCACTCAAACTCTTAGAGATTTTGTGGGGCTAATGGATTTTGCCTCTCATTGGACTGAAATACTGCTCTGTACCTTTTTCTCATGTTGTTCCTTCTTCTCTTTGCCTATCTATGTTTTATCCATTTCCTTAATCCCAGTTCTACTTCTATTTGATAACAGCTTTGGTTATTAATCCCAACCGTACTCATCTGTCCTTTCTCTTTGGCATATTTTATCTTAACATTACATTTTGGTTTCTAAGTTGACAGTGAATTATATATTTAGCTCTTTTCCTCCATGTGCTTGCATTGTTTTTGCTGTCTCTCTCACCTTCCTTAGGGTAGTGACTATGTTTTTTTCTTTTTCTTCTCCTCCTCCAGCTGCCTCCATGGTGGCATTCTGGTGGAATGGAAAGAACTAGACTTAGAGTCAGACGACCTGAATCCTTTATCTAGTGCCATTATTTAATCCATGTGATGTTCCCAGTTGATTCTTAATGTGACCCAGCCACACAACCTCTCTGAGCTCAAGTTTCTTCTTACCTGTAAAATGGAGATAAAAAGGAAAATTGACATAAAACCCCAATATCCAAGAATAGGAATGGTCCATTTTGGTGTTGTCACATTACTGGATGTAAACTGTTGTCCTTTAGAACTCCACTGCCTTAGACATTCATGCTCTTCTACTGGAATCCCAACTTCTCTGCAACTTTCTCTAACCAGCTCTGCAACTTCGTTTCAGTCCCTCAAGATTCAAGTTGGGAGCATGTGATTGCTACACCTAGGTCTTTTGCCTTTGGCTTTTGCAGTGAGTCGTAGGGTTCTGCTTCCCGTCTCTCTCGGAATTTCTTCAGAAGAGGAAGAGTATTTTGGTACTAGGGAGCCCAAAGGGCAATTAGCCACCTCATCCATTTAATGCAGTTTTTCCTTCTTGTTTAACACCATTTTATACATAGTCGTTTTAATCTATAATTCCCTAATGACATGATGTTGAACATCTTTTCATATGGTTACTTGCCATCATTGTATCTTCTTTGGTAAGGTGTCTGTTAAAGTCTTTTGCCCATTTTAAAATCAGGCTGTGTGTTGTCTTACTGTTGAGTTTTAAGGGTTCTGTGTATATTTTGGATAGCAGTCCTTTATCAGATGAGTCTTTTGCAAATATTTCTTCTAGTATGTGGCTTGTTTCCTCATTCTCTTGACATTGTCTTTCACAGAGCAGAAGTTTTTAATTTTAATGAAGTCCAGCTTATCAGTTATTTCTTTCATGAATTATTCCTCTTGTATCTAAAAGACCATCACATGCCCTAGGTCATCTGTTTTCTCCTATGTTATTTTCTAGGAGTTTTATAGTTTTATGTTTTACATTTAGGTCTATGATCCATTTGGAGTTAATTTCTGTGAAGTCTTTGTCTAGATTCATTTTTTTTACATGTAAATGTCCATTTCTCCTAGCCCCATTTATTGAAAAGACTATCATTGCTACTACCATTGTATTGCCTTTGCTTCTTTGTCAAAGATCAGTTGACTACATTTACATGGATCTATTTCTAGCTCTCTATTCTGTTCCATTGATCTGTTTGTCTGTTCTTTTCCTAATACTATACTGTCTTGATTACTATTAACTTTACAGTAAGTCTTAAAGTTGGTTAGTGTCAGTCCTCCAACTTTGTTCTTTTACTTCAGTATTGAGTTGGCTGTTCTGGGTCTTTATCCTCTCCATATACACTTTAGAATCAGTTTGTCTGTATCCACAAAGTAACTTGCTAGGATGTTGATTAGGATTGCATTGAACTTAAAGATAAAGTTGAGAAGAACTGACATCTTGACAATATTGAGTCTTCCTATCCATGAACATGGAATATCTATTTCATTCTTTGATAGCTTTCATCAGTTTTGTAGTTTTCTTCATAGAGATCTTATACATATTTTGTTAGATTTATACCTATTTGTTAGATTTATATAAATGGTAATGTGTTTTTAACTTCAAATTTCACTTGTTCATTGTTTATATATAGGAAAGTGATTGACTTTTGTACAGTAACCTTGTATTTTGCAACCGTGCCATGATTGCTTATTTAGTTCCAGAAGGTTTTTGGTTGATTCTCTTAGATTTTCTACATAAATGATCATATAATCTACTCAACATAGAGGACCATGTCATATGCAAGAATAAAAAATTTTTTAAAGAAAAAAGTATAGAGAATAATATATTACATAATCGTGTACTCACCAGCTAGATTTAACATGTTAATGTTTTTCATATTAGTTAAGGTTAAAAAAATAGTATATTATGGATAAAGTTGAAGCATCCTTTACAGTCTCAATCCCTTCTCTCCCAAGATATAATCACTCTCAAAGTTGGTATGCAGTTTTTCCTTTCATGATTTTTATTCTAAAACTTGTATATCTATCCATCCATCCATTCACCCATCATACAGAGATATTCATTCCCTTATATTTTCTTCGGAAAATTCTAAAGCTTTGCTTGTCACATTTAGATAATTTAACATTTAATCAATCCCCTAATCTTTTGCTAATATAAACATTGCTTCAACTTATTAACTGGTATAAACTTCTTTCTGTACCTGTGGAATCTACCTATAGAGTAAATTCCTAAGTGTGGGATTGCTGCTAGGAGTTTTGATCTTTGACCAATAAATATAGTCATGTAAACACGACCATAGTTGAGATACAGACAGTTTCATCACCCCAAAATGTTTCCTTGAGTTTCTTTGTACTGCTGTACTTTCTATTATGGTTTTGCTTTTTCTAGCATGTTATGTAAATGGAGTCATAGAGCATGTAGTCTTGTGTCTAGCTTTTTCACTTAGCAAAATTTGCTTCTCAGATTCATTTTTTGTTGTGTGTATCAGTAACTCTTTCATTTGTATTGCTGAGTAGTATACTATTGTATAGATATGCCACAATTTGTTTATCAGGACATTTGGGTTCTTTCTAGGTTTTTGGCTGTTATCAATAATGTTCTTATGAACATTCATGTACAAGTATTTGTGTGGACATAAATTTTCATTCCTCTGGGGTAAATACTTAGAAGACTAATTGCTGGAATATATGATAAATATGTTTAACTTTGTAAGAAACTTCTAAGCTGTTTCCCAAAATGATTGTTTCATTTTGTGTTCTCATCAGCAATATATGAGAGTTCTAGTTGGTCCACATCCTCATTAATGCTTGGTTCTGTCAGATTTGTAAATTTTAGATCATCTAGTGGGTATATAGTGCTATCTCATTATGTTTTTAATTAACATTTCCTTGATGAATAATGATATTGAGCTTCTTTTCATGTGCTTATTTGCCACCTGTGTATCTTTTTTTGGTGAAGTGTCTGTTCAAATCTTCTGTCCAATTTTAAAAATATGGGTTCTTTGCTTTCTTAATATTGAGTTTTGAGATTTTTTTTATAGTCCTTTATCAGTCTTATCAGATACATTTTGCAAATATTTCCTCTTGGTCTATAACTTTTTAACAGAGTCTTTTGAGGAATACATGTTTTAACTTCTGAAAAAGTCTAGTTTATCAATTTTTTTCTTTTAAACTTCATGCTTTTTGTATCCAGTTTAAGAAATCTTTGCCTAATCGCCCAAGGCCAGTAAGATTTTCTCCTATGTTTTCTTCTAGATGTTTTATAGTTTTAGCTCTTACATTTAGTTCTATTAAACTAAATGTAATTTAGTTTAATAGGGATTGCATTAAATCTGTAGATTGCTTTGGATAGTATGGTCATTTTAACAATATTAATTCTTCCAATCCAAAAGCATGGGATATCTTTCCATTTCTTTAAATCTTCTTCAATTTCCTTTATCAATGTTTTATAGTTCTTGGTGTATAAGTCTTTCACCTCCTTGGTGAGGTTTATTCTTAAGTATTTTTTGATGTGATTTTAAAAGGGATTGTTTTTTTACTTTCCCTTTCTGATATTTCATTGTTAGTGTAAAGAAATGCAACCAATTTCTGTATGTTAATCTTGTATCCTGCTACCCTGCTGAATTCATTTATCAGTTCTAATAGTTTTTGCGTGGAGTCTTTAGAGTTTTCAGTATATATTTAGTATCATGTCATCTGCATATAATGACAATTTTACCTCTTCTCTTCCAGTTTGGATACCTTTAATTTGGACAGGAACTCTTCTTGATATCTGCTTATTCCCAGAAAGAAGTTACTTCTCACTCTTGTTTAAAACCTGTTGTCCTGGGCTTCCCTGGTGGCGCAGTGGTTGAGAGTCTGCCTGCCGATGCAGGGGACACGGGTTCGTGCCTTGGTCTGGGAGGATCCCAGCCGCTCCATGCCTCGGAGCGGCTGGACCCATGGGCCATGGCCGCTGGACCTGCGAGTCCGGAGCCTGTGCTCCGCAACGGGAGGGGCCGCGGCGGTGAGAGGCCCGCGTACCGCAAAAAAAACAAAAACAAAAACAAAAACAAACTGTTGTCCAGATCTGGCCTGTTAAGGTCTTCTTTTGGCATGAGTGGAATGAGAAAGTTCCTATGATGGGTTTTAAATAAGGAACATAAATAATTTAAACCTTAGAAAGTTATCTGACATGAAATTTGGTGCCGTAGGAGTAATTTAGTTCCCTCTACCTCTTTGTCAGGAAGCTGTAAGAGATTTCTGCATGGAGTATGAGATTAGATTGGATGACTTTTAAGGGCCCTTCTAACTCTCTGCATTCAAGCTTTGATCAGAAGTCCCAGCTTCTTTTCTCTAATGACTTAGACTTAAAAATCTAGTCCTAACTCTAGTGGCACATAGTAGTTACTCAATAAATGCTGGTTAAATAAATTAACTTGCAAGAATTCTTCACGGTGTCCTTTTTTTCTCTCTTGCAGTTAAAAGAGCCAAGTTCCAGGGTTCACCAGGTAAGGCCAGCCTTTAATTATTATGTTCTTCTCCCCATACTTGCTGTGATTTAAAAACATTCTTTCAAAAAATCATTAATTTCATTTGATTCATTGATTAAATTAGTTAAATTCACTAAGTTCATTAAATTAATTAAAAATCAATATGGGAAGAGATTGGTCAAGGGGGTACAAAGTTTAAGTTATGCAAAATGAATTATTTCTGGAGAGCTAATGTACAGCAATGTGTCTATGGTTAACAAGTATTGTATACTTGAAATTTGCTAAGAGGGTAGGTCTTAAGCGTTCTCAACACACACACGCGCACACACACACACACAGAAAATGCTAATTATGAGGTGGTGAGGAATGTGAATTCGCTTGATTGTGGTGATTATTTCACACTGTATACATATATAAAATCAAGTTGTACACCTTAAATATATACAATTTTTAATTGCCAGTTACACTTCAAAAAGTGGAAAAAAAACAGTGCTGTCGTAAAACATTAAAGAAATCTATATCAATCCGGTGAAAAGTTAGTCTCCTTACCTCTTGGCCAACTCAATTCTGCTTCTCAAAAGTAACTATTTTGAGGCTTTTATATACCTTTTCAGAGTTTTACTGTGTATGTGCATGTATACACTAATGGATCAGCTACACATGTCTTTGTGCAACCTGCTTTTTTTCCAACAACATACCATGAAAGTCTTTTCTTGTGTATATGTGTGTATACATATATCTGGTTCTTTCTTTCAAAGAGTTGTACACACACTACTATATTTAAAACAGATAACCAACAAGAACCTACTGTAAAAAAAAAAGTGTCCAGAATTTTGTTGTACTCTAGGTCCCTTATTGAATATTCAGGTCATTTCAATTTTTTTGCTATTATAAGCAATAAATGTTCTTGTGCATTTAACATTGCCTGCTTTTGAAAATGTATCTGTATGCTAGAGTCTAGAAGTAGAGAATTGTTGGGCCAAAGGTACGTATTTTAAACAAATTTGGTAGCTGCTGCCAAATTGCATTTCTGAAAAATTTTGCTTATACTCAGACCAAAAGCATATGGGTGTCTGTTTTCCCAAATCCTTATCAGCGTTAGATAATATGAAACTTTTTAATCTTTGCTCATCTGAAGGTGAAAATGGTATCTCCTTACTTTAATACACATTTTCTTAACTGAATGTCAAGTTAGTTATAAAGACTTACTCTAGTTCCTTCTGGGGGCAAAAGGAGGGTACTGTGGATTATGGGGAAAAAAACACGATTGGGAACCCAAGAAAATCTGAAAAACCAAATCTGGGTGCAACAGGAACTAAAGCAGTTTCTGGGCCTACTGCTCTCTCCAGTGGCTCTGGGTTAGGGCTTCTCTTCTTTCTGAAAAGCTTTTCTGCTCTCCTTTCTCATCCAGCAGGCTTTTTATGCTTACCTGTCTTGCACACACCCCATAGTGGCTGCTCCAATAGAATTTATATGCCTCTCCTTCAAGCTTCAGCACCAATCAATTGTTACTATTTCTTTGTTTTCCCTACTGAAAATCTTTTGAGAGGGAATCATATTGGTCTCAGCTTTTGGTCAGCTTATGAATTGGCTGGCTGCTTTTGGGTGGCATCTCCTTTTGGTCTGGTCAGCTATGGTTGGACATGGGGAATGGAGTACAGAATCCTGATAGAAAACAGCTTAGGGGTATACTGCATTGCTACTACCAAATATGGATGGGAATTCCCTCATGTGGGTGGGCTTGTATCCTCATATATCTTTGGTATAATTGTAGAATAATTGTAGGTATAAGACTACATAGTTTTTTATGATACTTAAGAGAAAGATTTACCTTCTGCTAGAAGTGCATGACAGTGCCCATCTTCTCACACCTTTAACATAGGTAATTGTTTTAAGCAATCTTTGGCAATTTGATGAGTCAAAAATGATAGTCTTTTTTTTTCATTTTATAAAATTATGATTAACTTCTTACATAGAGAAGTGAACTCTCAATTCAGTGTCCCTCATCATGGCTGATACAAAGGAAGTAACAAAATGTGCTGTGTTAAGTCTTAGGTCAGATTTCTGAGTTTTGAGATCCAGACCGCCTACCTTTGTTTGGTACTCAATTTATACTCTCGGGTTAGAGAATTTCCTTTTTCTGACTCTGTGATAATATATATATTTTTAATGTAAGTTGTGCTTTAGGCCAGGGTGAATAGATAAAGCTTGAAATCCATTTCCTTTATGAGGAGTTTTCCTCAATTCTTGTCCCTGTAAACAAATAGAGGTAACTCTTTCTTCTTCTGCCTTCCTTTAGCACTTTTTCGCTTTCTCTGTGGTACTTATTTCTTTATACATTTTATTAATTTGCATATCTTATCTTTCCTGTAAGATCAATTAGATTATTATTTTTTCAAACTGCAGGTGGGCTATAAAGTCAATTTAGTTAATTATGATTAATATTTTAAAAATTAGAATAAAAATATCAATGTATCACATCTTGTATTTCATAAAGCTTTTGTTTTTGTTTATATGTATATATATGTGTATCTACTGGTCAAATATAAAATATAGTCCTTAAATTTGAAAAACACTATTGTAGATTATGCTTTTGAAAATAGTGTGTGTTTTCTAATTTTTCTGTACCTCTCTGCTTAGAATGATGCTATATTGTACAATATATAATTCCATTTTTTCTTATATATACTGTAATATGGACATTACTTAATTCCAAGGGCTTTGTGAGACTGGATAACCATCTGAGCACTAAGTATTATATCTTTGGTTTGCATTTTTTCAAAGACAAATTTAACACATATGTGACCCTGAAAGTGCAAAATGTGAAGAGCACAACTGTAGCAGTCCGTGGCGATCAACCTTCCTGGGAACAAGATTTTATGTTGTAAGTACTTTGCAGCAGCAGCAGCATGCCTACAACATTTGACAATATTTCCAAGGTAATCACATTGGATTAAACAAGTAGAGGCTGAAGATTTTGTGTATATCTAAGACTTATAAAATACGTTAAATATTTAAAAACACATTTTAATAGCATGTTAAATATTCTTTTTGAAAACTAGAGAAAGGAACAAATGAGGTGTGTGGTAGGTAAAGTACATCTGCAGTTTTGTTGTCTCCCGATTTGTAATCTATTTTCAGAGGCGAATTATGAATTCGAGTAAACGCTCAGTTTACATGGGTGAAAACACTACCTAGTCAGATTTTCCTAGTGGTCAGAATTAGGTATAGTATAACATACTGAGCATGATATTAAACCTAACTTAATCTTTCTTTGATTCTCAGAAGGCTTCTTGAAGGAATGTGGTTATGCATGTGAGGACTGTGTTTGTGTTTCCAAGTCACCTGCTTTCGAAGATGAGGATGTCTGTGCTTATAATCCTTTTGCTTTATGGAGTAAAATTCTACCTTCATCTAATTAATAAAAATGAGTAAATATTAGTAGAATTGCTTGCATATGACACAAAGTTTAGTATATTATGATTGTAAGCTCTGGCTTTAAAAACTTGCTATTTCCTTTTTTCCTCTTAAATTTCAGCAATTTTTTTTCTGCTCTAGGAAAGGGAACAAAAATGTACAATATCATTTTGAAGGGCTGACCAAATCACTTAGCTTCTCTGAGTGTCAGTTTCCTTATCTGTAAAGGTCTACTCTTGCTTACAAGGTTATGCTTATTTTTTGGGAAGGTGGGCACAAGGGGGTCAACCAAGAAAATGTATTAAAATTGCAGTGAAATTTGTGATTGAAGTGAAATTGCTTTGCGAGTTTTATAGTCCATTTCAGATATAGGATGACTCTTTTTATGGGGAAACATTCCAATCCTCTGGGCTTTTAATATATTGCTTTTTATAGTACCATTTAGGAAACTTTATTATAATAGTTAAAGGTTAAGATTATGAGGGTTTGGGCTAAGACAGTAACAGAAGGATAGATAGAAAAGGATGGATAAAAGATGTTAAGGAGGTAGAACCAAGACTTGTCTTGGGTGATTGGGTGAGTGGTGAGCTACTCATTAGGATAGGAGACAATAATACATCAGTTATGAACAAGCTTATATTTGAAGTTCTTATAGGACAGGTAAGAAGAAAGTTACAGAAGATAAGTTAGAAACTTGAACCTGGTACTCATGGAAGCCGGGGTTGGAGAAATATTTTGGTCAGTTGAAGCCATAGGCATAGATGAGAAAGCTTAGGGAGAGTGTGTTGGGTGAGAAAAGGGCCTGGGGTTGAGCCTGGAGAGCACCAGCATTTAAAGAGGGGATAAAGAGGACTAGGAAGGAGTGAACAGAGAGCAAGAAGGAGAAACGAGATAGTAGTGTCCTGGAAGCTGAAGAACTGGGGCTTCAAGAAGAGGCTAGTGGTGTCAGATTTCTCACTGGTTGCCCCTCTCTCAAGATTATGAACCTCATTTATTCCTATCTGTTATATTGACATCAGAGTGAGACCATTTGTTTTTTCTTCACTCGTGTAAAGTCAGCTATGAACAGTTTTTTCAAGTCTCTTCCCTGTTAGCCATACCACAGTTCTGGCTGTGGTATATAAACTTAGCAATCCTGCTTTCTTTTGATTTCCAGTTGGCTGTAATAATCACTCGCTGTTATAACTGTTCCCAGCATGTGAAACATATCAATCTTCTGCAGTCTCTCATCAGCATAGTAGCTTTATTCTTACTTGTTTATTTTCCAGTTTCCCATAGCACTTACTCTTTCAACCCTACTGTGATATGTGTGACTTTTCTTCTGTCTCCCACCTTGAGATGCTGTGTGAATTTTGTCCTCTCTCCTTCTGCACACAGGTTTTATTAGCTACATTATCCACCTTACTGCTCCTATTCCTTATTCCTCCTATCCTGCTCTTCTGTCACTGGTAACTCCATTGCTGGTCACTTGTTCCCCTTTCTCCTTTTTTTTTCTCCCTATTGTATTATGTGGTAGTATCTAATATTCATTTTGGTACTTCTCATTTATCTTTAGTATTTCTTTGTCCTATTTCCAGGACTAGATTGTTCATTTCTTAGGGGCAAGGAGGGCATCTTCACTTACTGTGAATTTGCCTCGCTCAGAATCTTGTATACATGTGTGCACATATACTGTTGATTGAGTTAACAGAACAGGAACTTCCCCAGAGCTCTGGGGATGAGGCATAAACAGAGCTCTCTGACTTCTCTTAGTTGGGCCACTTGAGCAGATGTAGATAAGATATTTCTCACAGAAAATATCCTCATTGTTTGGGCTTTATTTCCCAGAGTTCCCTGAAGAACAGATTTTCTTCTTTATCTGTCCAAGTCAAGCTGTAAAGAAAGACCTCTGGCTGTTTCTTTTAGCTATTGGCTTGAGACGCTATTTAGGACTTGCTTTGGGAATATTGTGTACGTATCCCCAAGCAATTTTTCTTTTCCAGATTCAAAAGATTTGGGGTTGTTACATATATTTTCCCAAGGCTAATCAGTTAATTAGGCTGAATGAAACTGTGGGCCAAAAGCTCAGTTTCCCCCCTGTGAATGCCCTAACATAGTGGCTGGGTTTGGTCACCTACTTTTTGGTTTTGAACAGCTCTCCAGATAGCTTGGAAGTTTTTAGAGATGGGAGCTAGGTCCTATATTGTGTGTCTTCCCCAATGTACCAAGCCATATGAATTGTACATGTCAGTGAACATAAATGAAAAAAATGAACTCAGTACTTTTCTGTTCTGCTGTATTTATGTAAAAGGGGCAAATTTGCTTTACTTCACTTGTTTTCAACACACTTGATATGAATTTTATGGCTATAAGGCCACATCCCAAACTAGTGAATCTGAGAACATGTATCTTAATAGTACAACAGGGAAGCCAAGCTATCTCTAAAGCACACACTTGAAACTTCTACATGTGATGAATAGCTGTTGTTTTCCTGAGAATACCTTTCTGCTTTTCCTGCTGGAATTGGCCTTTTCTCATCTTTCTTGCATTTCCCCTCAAATAACCTTGTGTTTCCATAAGAGCTTTCTGGAGAATGTTTTTAGCATTAACATAAGCGTTTGCTTGTTTCACCTTAAGTCCATAATTATTTTTGAGTTAGCACTTCCAAGCTGATATTCTTCCATGTATGACACTGCTTTTGCTTAGTGGTCACCTGGCTCCCTGGAATAATTTCTTTTTAAATAATTTTTCCTAGTTATTATTACAGGAAAATCATTGTGTTTATCATTATCCTGTGATCATTTTGTTTATCAGTGACAGTACCTGCTTTAACTGATAATGAACTAGCACACTCCAGTATCCCTCACCTGCCTCTGACCACAAGTTCCCATCAAACTTAGATCTTCTCATGGGCCCTTTTACTTTTGCTTGGATTCCCTTTCATATTTGTCATAAAGAAGCCTTGCTTTCTCCTCATAGTTCCCTGTATCCAGAGGTATAAGTTGTAGGCAGTGCTAGTATTACAATAAAACATATAAAACTGTTGCTTAAGTTTGGAGATTGTAGGCAGACATTCCTGGCAGTAATGCCCTCATTGCTTGGCTTCATTGTTCTTGTGAAACTGTATTAGTCTAACAATGATTGTAGCTCCAAAGGAGAGGGGACAGACTGACAGAGGCATTTTTCTGTGCATACCCTACATAGGTTTCTGGGAACCTAAAGAGTGGTTGTAGGATTAGGGACATTTTGATTTTTCCCTGATGACAGGATCCTGATCAGGACATACTCAAGGTTTAGCAAAACAGGAGATGTAGATGTTTCTTTCATATTACCTGGTTTTCTAAAAAAGGGCTTTCTTCTTTCCTTCAGTGAGATTAGTCGTCTGGACCTGGGTCTAAGTGTGGAAGTATGGAACAAAGGACTGATCTGGGACACCATGGTGGGGACTGTGTGGATTGCACTGAAGACAATTCGTCAGTCAGATGAGGTCAGTCAGTGCATTGCCCATTTGGAGGTAGGGTTCTAGCCCTTGCTTCTCTGCATCCTAGCTCCATTCAGCTAATGTTCATCCATATATCTCAGATTTCTCTGCCCCCTTCCTAATTAGAGGACATAAAACCAGCTTACTCCTAATGTCACCGAGAGGTTCAGGGGATTTTATCTAAGGCCTTCCCTCTGCCCTGTGACTGAACTCAGAGGTGCCAGAGTACCTATTTAGCCTTATCAGGTAGATAGCCCCTTCTGAGTACTCTGTGTGTGTGTGGTGGTGGTGGGGTGGGTGGGATCAGCAGGGTGAAGGAGGGGAGTGCGAGGGAGGGGGAGAGAGGGGTGGGGGGAGAGGGAGAGAGAGAGAGAGAGAGAGAGAGAGAGAGAGTGAGAGTGTGTGTGTGTGTGTGTGTGTGTGTGTGTGTGTGTGTGAGAGAGAGAGAGAGAGAGAGAGAGAGAGAGGATCGATCTAGGATACCTGTGGCTTCTGCGTTCCCTCTAAGACACTGTTCTGAGAGGAGTCCCATTAAACTTCCTCAGCCAGCTCTTTGAGTCACCTATCCCAGGGACCTGATTTCAGTCTTCCTTCTTCCACATATAACCCTAACAGAGTTTAAGGAACTACAGGCTTGGCAATTGGTAATCACACTTGTCTTAATACACTATTTTCAAGACTGAATTTCCACTCCACTTTACCAGATTAGAACATAAGTCAGCATAATTTCCCTGTGACACTCACTTTGAATATTTTCACTGTGGTCCCAGTTCAGGTCAATTTAACTAGCCATGTTACTAGCTCTTTAGTGATTAGAAATAGTGACACATTAAGTGACATAGTCATTAAGTATTGTACAGATTAAATATTGATCCATGGAGATGCTTTGTTTTTGAGTTTAGCGCTCTGGAAATTCTATCCTCTGTGGGCTGGCAGAAAGCTGAGCACAGTGAAAGCTGCTCTCCCACCGAAGAGGGAGAACAGAAGCCACATACAGCAGAGGCAGGTGGTGACTCTGATGTGTTTGCCTCATTAGGATATGTGAGTGGCCCTCAGAAGCTCTCTGACAAGGAAAATGAGAGAAAAAGACCTGGCCCTTTAACCAAGAGAGGAGTCATGAAAGAGTGAAGTTTAATCTTAGATCTCTTTTCTAGGAAGGGCCTGGGGAATGGTCCACGTTGGAGGCAGAGACATTAATGAAAGATGATGAGATCTGTGGAACTAAAAACCCAACTCCCCATAAAATTTTGCTGGATGCAAGATTTGAGTTGCCTTTTGGTGAGTCTGATTAGATTTTAAAAAACATTTAATACTTTTTACCACATTGTTTGAAATTGTTTGTTAGTTGTTGTCTTACTGTGTCTTTTGTCAGCCATATCCTTTCAGGGCATTCTGTCTTCCACTCCATTCCCTGTAACACCTAGCTCAGGAATGTGCAAAGTAGACTCTAGAATGGTGCTCATTAAAGAATCCACACTGAAAGCATTCTTTTCAAGTCATTTAGTTTCTTATAACTATTTATTATAATAAAATACCTGCTTGTCAGAGAATATCAATGATTTATTCTTTTGATAATATTTTAACATTTATTGCCTTGAAGTGAATATATACCTTGTGATTTGTTAATTTAAGCATTGAAGTAGCACTAATAAATAGAATAGTAATTTACAAAGTAATTTTAAAAATCACACAAAAAGGGCTTCCCTGGTGGCTCAGTGGTTAAGAATCCACTTGCCAACGCAGGGGACAGGGTTCTAGCCCTGGTCCGGGAAGATCCCAAGTGCTGTGGAGCAACTAAGCCTGTGCGCTGAAACTACTGAGCCTGTGCTCTAGAGCCTGCCAGCCACAACTACTGAGCCTGCGCCTAGAGCCTGTACTCCGCAACAAGAGAAGCCACTGCAATGAGTAGCCCATGCACCACAACGAAGAGTAGCCCCGGCTCAACACAACTAGAGAAAGCCGACGCAGCAATGAAGACCCAACACAGCCAAAAAAAAGGAAAAAGAAAAAAATCACACAAAAATACATGTTCCTTATAAAAATTCAAATAGCATGGAAATGTACATGGATAAAAAGTTAAGTTTCTCTTCCTCCTTCTTTTGACCTCCTTTGCATTCCCCAGAAATAAGCCACTGTTAACTTTCTTGTGTCTTGGTTTAGGCACAAGAAATTTCTTCTCTAGAAATTTATTTTGACAAAATTTGGGTCATACTCTATGTACTATATATGGTGATAGTATTGTATAAACTAAAGCATATTATCTTGGACATCATTTCATGTTATACTTTAAGATCTATCTTGCTGATCTCAACAGCTGCTTTATGTCATAAGTTATCTAACCAATCCTTTTTTTTTTTGCAATCCTTTATTGATTGACATGTAGGTTGTTTCCAGTTTTTTTTGATATACCACTGTAATGAATAGCTTTATCTATGCCCATTTATGAATCTAGGATAAATTGCTTAAAGTAGAATTTAAGGAATAGGTCAAATCTACAAACAAGAAATAATGGAAAGGGTGTGGAGAAAAGGGAACCTTCCTATACTGTTGATGGGAAAGAAGATTGGTACAGCCACTATGGAGAACAGTATGGAGGTTCCTTAAAAAACTAAAAATAGAACTACCCTATGACCCACCAATCCCACTACTGGTCATATACCCAGAGAAAACCATAATTCAAACAACACATGCACCCCAATGTTCATTGCAGCACTACTTACAATAGCCAGGACATGGAAGCAACCTAAATGTCCATCAATAGAGGAATGGATAAACAAGATGTGGTACATGTATACAATGGAATATTACTCAGCCATAAAAAGGAACGAAATTGGGTCATTTGTAGAGATGTGGATGGACCTAGAGAGTGTCATATGGAGTGCAGTAAGTCAGAAAGAAAGAGAAAAACAAATATCGTATATTAATGCATATATGTGTAATCTAGAAAAATGGTATAGATGATCTTATTTGCAAAGCAGAAATAGAGACACAGACGTAGAGAACAAACAGTATGGATACCAAGGTGGAAAGCAGGGCAGGTGGAAGGAATTGGGAGATTGGGATTGACATATATACACTACTGATACTATGTATAAGAGATAACTAATGAGAACATACTGCGTAAAGCACAGGCAAGTCTACTCTGGGGACCTAAAAGGAAGGAAATCCAAAAAAGAGGGGATATATGTATATGTATAGCTGATTCATTTTGCTGTATAGTAGAAACTAACGCAACATTGTAAACCAACTATACTCCAATAAAAATTAATTAAATAAAGAATAGGTCACAAGGTATGTGTATCGTTACTCTTCCTAGTACTGCCAAGTTGCTTGTGTTAAAAAAAAAAAAAAGATTGTACCAGTTTATATTTCTGCCAACTATGTCTCAGGTGTCTCTTTTCTGCATATCTTTGCCAACATTTTGTAATTTCCCAATTTTTTTTTTTTTTTTTTTTGCGGTATGCGGGCCTCTCACTGTTGTGGCCTCTCCCGTTGTGGAGGACAGGCTCCAGACACGCAGGCTCAGCGGCCATGGCTTACGGGCCCAGCCGCTCCGCGGCATGTGGGATCCTCCCAGACCGGGGCATGAACCCGTGTCCCCTGCATCGGCAGGCGGACTCTCAACCACTGTGCTACCAGGGAAGCCCCTGTAATTTCCCAATTTTTAAATGTTGGTATCTTGTTTAATTTAACTTTATTCAGTTTTAATTTTGACTGTTTACTGATATTCATGTATACTAGTGTTGTTGCTGCTGTCTTATGATTTCAGTCTATTTATATCTTGTACCTTATGGTGATTTGAGCAAAAATGGCATGATTTTCCAGTAAGCTCAGAAATAACTAAACTCAGAGCAACTATTACTTCAGAAAAATAGAAAAGAAGACTTTCTTGTGTGTCTGTAGGCCAAGTTGCAGGTGAAGAGAAAAGCAATTGGAGTTCTTGCTTGTGGCTTAGTTGCTTGTATTCTTAATGCTGTGTTCTCAGCTATACTAGTCTGGAATGGAGTTTCTGTCTTGTTGAATTGGGAGGGGGGTGGGTGGGGATGGGTCTTGGTTCAAATACAGCA
The DNA here is from genome assembly GCF_964374135.1 of Grampus griseus. Lineage (NCBI taxonomy): Eukaryota > Metazoa > Chordata > Mammalia > Artiodactyla > Delphinidae > Grampus > Grampus griseus. The sequence goes on along the minus strand of NC_139000.1, from coordinate 37,065,629 downwards.
GAAATTGGCTATTCTTAAAGTTGTAGTAGATTTTCTTGAATATATATTTCTTCATTTGCTGTGTGCTCTTAGGACCATCTCTAGAGACTTTAAATGGTTTTTTTTTTCTGATTTGGCAAAAAAAAATAATAAAAAAAAATTAAAAAAGAAAATCAAACGTACCCATATATTCAGCACAAAAGAGAAACACTGAGACAAAATATGGATCAGGTCAACTTTGGTGACATTTAAACAGGTACACTTTTTAGTAATCCACATGAAGGAATCAAATACAGTCCTTTCTCCTTTGTCCCTCCTATCCAAAATTTCACCTCCTTCCCCTCAAACCGCTCTTCAGCAATTGGTGGCAATATTTCAAAGTCTTATAATAAAACCTTCAAGTAATTTACTACCTAATTTGTACAGCACTCCTCAGCCATAAAATGGTTTACTTTGCACTTGTTGAAAATAAGTGAGAGAGGAGGAAGAGCTGCTCTGCTGCAGTCTATAAGTTCTGATGTAGAACAAATTCACCAAAATACATTGTTAAGTAGAAAACAGCAAGGGACAGTGAATGTGTTAGAATATGCTACTATTTGTGTTTTTAATAGGGGTTGGGGGTCTACATATATGCTTATAGATTCAAAGACTGACCCTGGAACGATATACAAGAAAGCATTAATTGTGGTACCCTATAAGAAAGAAAGATAACTGATTTGTGAGGGAGACCTAATTTTCCCTGAGTAACTTTTTAAACCATTGTGCATGTATTACTTACCTCACCCCTCAAAATAGTTTTAAGGAGAAAAATACAGAGCTACAAGGATGTTTATTGCAGTACTATTTATAATAGTACAAACTTTGAACAATCTAAGTACCCAACAAGAGGAGTGGTTAAATATATTACAGTTTAAATTAAAAGCCCAGGCTCTGGAGCCAAATCAACTATGATTTTTAAATTTTTATTTTATTTTTCTTTTTGGCTGCGTTGGGTCTTCATTGCTGTACGCGGGCTTTCTCTACTTGCAACGAGCGGGAGCTACTCTTCCTTGCGGTGTGTGGGTTTCTCATTGCGGTGGCTTTGCTTGTTGTGAAGCACAGGCTCTAGGCGTACGGGCTTCAGTAGTTGTGGCCCATGGGCTCTAGAGTGCAGGCTCAGTAGTTGTGGCGCACAGGCTTAGTTGTTCCGCGGCATGTGGGATCTTCCCGGACCAGGGCTCGAACCCGTGTCCCCTGCACTGGCAGATGGATTCTTAACCACTGTGCCACCAGGGATGCCCACATTTGATGTTTTTAAAAGATGTTGCATTTTTTTTGGAAGTTGTTATAGTCCATCTTAAATATATACAATGAGGGTATGTGTACCATTTTTCTTTACTCTTTTTTTATTGTGGTAAAATACATGTAACATAAAATTAACTATCTCAACCATTTAAAAGATACAATTCAGTGGTATGAATACATTCATAACGCTGTGGAACCATCACCACTATTCATATCCATAGTTCTTTTCATCTTGCAAAACTGAAATTCTATACCCATTAAACAGTAACTCCCCATTCTCCTCTGCCCCCAGCCCCTGGCAACCACCATTCTACTTTCTATCTCCAATTTTGACTACTCTAAGTACCTCATACAATTGGAATCATACAGTATTTGTTTTTTTGTGACTGGCTTATTTCACTTAGCATAATATCCTCAAGGTTCATCTATGCTGTAGCGTATGTCGAAATTTGCTCCCTTTTTAAGACTGAATGATATTCCCTAGTATGTGTATATCACATTTTGCTTATCTGTTCATTCATTGATGGGCACTTAGGTTGCTTCCACATTTTAGCTATTATGAATAATGCTGTGAACATGGGTATGCAAATATCTCTTTGAGATTCTGCTTTCAGTTCTTTTGGGTACATACCCAGAAGTGGAATTTCTGGATCATATGGTAATTCTATTTTTAATTTTTTGAAGAATCATCATACTGTTACCCATAGTAGCTGTACCATTTTACATTCCCACCAACAGTGTACGAGGGTTCCAATTTCTCCACATCCTCGCCAACACTTGTTATTTTGTTTTTTTGGGTTTTTTCCCCTGTTTTTTTGATAGTAGCCATCCCAATGGGTGTGAAGTGGTATCTCATTGTAGTTTTGACTTGTATTTCCCTAATGATTGAGCATCTTTTTATGTGCTTTTCGGCTATTTTTATATCTTCTTTGGAGAAACATCTATCAAGTCCTTTGCCCATTTTTTTTTTAACATCTTTATTGGGGTATAATTGCTTTACAATGGTGTGTTAGTTTCTGCTTTATAACAAAGTGAATCAGTCATACATAAACATATGTTCCCATATGTCTTCCCTCTTGCGTCTCCCTCCCTCCCACCCTCCCTATCCCACCCTTCCAGGCTGTCACAAAGCACCGAGCCAATATCCCTGTGCCATGCGGCTGCTTCCCACTAGCTATCTACCTTACTACGTTTGTTAGTGTGTATATGTCCATGACTCTCTCTCGCCCTGTCACAGCTCACCCTTCCCCCTCCCCATAACCTCAAGTCTGTTCTCTAGGAGGTCTGCGTCTTTATTCCTGCCTTACCCCTAGGTTCTTCATGACATTTTTTTCCCTTAAATTCCATATATATATGTGTTAGCATACGGTATTTGTCTTTTTCTTTCTGACTTACTTCACTCTGTATGACAGACTCTAGGTCTATCCACCTCACTACAAATAGCTCAATTTCGTTTCTTTTTATGGCTGAGTAATATTCCATTGTATATATGTGCCACATCTTCTTTATCCATTCATCCGATGATGGGCACTTAGGTTGTTTCCATCTCTGGGCTATTGTAAATAGAGCTGCAATGAACATTTTGGTACATGACTCCTTTTGAATTTTGGTTTTCTCAGGGTATATGCCCAGTAGTGGGATTGCTGGGTCATATGGTAGTTCTATTTGTAGTTTTTTAAGGAACCTCCATACTGTTTTCCATAGTGGCTGAACCAATTCACATTCCCACCAGCAGTCCTTTGCCCATTTTTGAATTGGGTTTTTGTTATTGTTGAGTTTTAGGAGTTCTTTATATATTCTGGGGATTAATCCCTTATCAGATATATGATTTGCAAATATTTTCTCCTATTCTGTGGGTTACTTTTTCATTCTGTTGATACTGTCTTTTGATGCAGAAAAGTTTTTAATTTTAATGAAGTCTAATTTGTCTATTTTTTGTTGTTGTTGCCTGTGCCTTTGGTGTCCTATCCAAGAAATCACTGCTAAATCCAGGGTTGTGCAGTTTTGGCCCTATGTTTTTTTCTAAGAGTTTTCCAGTTTGGGGTCTTGCATTTAGGTTTTGATCCATTTTCTGTTAATTTTTCTATATGATGTTAAATAAGGGTCCACCTTCATTTTGTGCATTGTAGATACTCAGTTATCCTAGCACCATTTCTTTCTTTTTCTTAAATTAATTTTTATTGGAGTATAGTTGATTTACAATGTTGGGTTAGTTTCTGCTGTACAGCAAAGTGAATCAGTTATACATATACATATATTGACTCTTTTTTAGATTTTTCCCATATAGGTCATTACAGATTATTGAGTAGCGTTCCCTGTGCTATATAGTAGGTCCTTATTAGTTATCTATTTTATATATATGTCAATCCCAAGGTCGCAATTTATCCTTCCCCGCCCCATTAGTAACCATAAGTTTGTTTTCTACATCTGTGACCCTATTTCTGTTTTGTAAATAGGTTCATTTGTACCATTTGTTTTTTAGATTCCACATATAAGTGATATCATATATTTGTCTTTCTCTGTCTGACTTACTTCACTCAGTATGACAATCTCTAGGTCCATCCATTTTGCTGCAAATGGCATTATTTCATTCTTTTTTATGGCTGAGTAATATTCCATTGTATATATGTACCACATCTTCTTTATCCATTCATCTGTCGATGGACATTTAGGTTGCTTCCATGTCCTGGCTATTGTAAATAGTGCTGCAATGAACATTGGGGTGCATATATCTTTTTGAATTATGGTTTTCTCCAGGTATATGTCCAGGTGTGGGATTGCTGGATCATATGGTAGCTCTATTTTTAGTTTTTTAAGGAACCTCTATAGTGTTCACCATAGTGGCTGTACCAAGTTACTTTCCCACCAACAGTATAGGAGGGTTCCCTTTTCTCCACACCCTCTCCAGCATTTATTTTTTGTAGATTTCTTAATGATGGCCATTCTGACTGGTGTGAAGTGATACCTCACTGTGGTTTTGATTTGCATTTCTGTAATAATTAGCGATGTTGAGCATCTTTTCATGTGCCTCTTGGCCATCTGTATGTCTTCTTTGGAGAAATGTCTGTTTAGATCTTCTGCCCATTTTTTGATTGGGTTGTTTGTTTTTTGATATTGAGCTGCATGAGCTGTTGGTGTATTTTGGAGATTGATCCCTTTTTGTTCACTTTGTTTGCAAATATTTTCTCCCATTCTATGGGTTGTCTTTTCATTTTGTTTATGGTTTCCTTTGCTGTGAGAGCTTTTAAGTTTCATTAGTTCCCTTTCGTTTATTTTTGTTTTTATTTTCATTATTCTAGGAGGTGGATCAAAAAAGATCTTGCTGTGATTTACGTCAGAGTGTTCTGCCTATGTTTTCTTTCTTTTTTTAAAAAAATTTATTTTTTTTTAAAATAAGATTTTATTTATTTTTGCATTTTTAATTGAGGTATAGTTGATCCACTATGTTGTGTCAGTTTCAGGTGTATAGCAAAGTGATCCAGTTAAAATACATAGACATCTCTTTTTTTTCAGATTCTTTTCCCTCATAGGTTACCACAAAATATATAGTTCCCTGTGCTGTACAGCAGGTCCCCGTTTTCTGTCCATTTTATATTTAGTAGTGCCAGCACCATTTCTCTTTTTTTTTAAAGTAAATTTATTTATTTATTTATTTATTTTTGGCTGCATTGGGTCTTCGTTGCTGTGCACGGGCCTTCTCTAGTTGTGACGAGTGGGGGCTACTCCTTGTTGTGGTGCACGGGCTTCTTGTTGCGGTGGCTTTTCTTGTTGCAGAGCACGGGCTCTAGGCACATGGGCTTCAGTAGTTGTGGCACATGGGCTCAGTAGTTGTGGCTCACAGGCTGTAGAGTGCAGGCTCAGTAATTGTGGCAACGGGCTTAGTTGCTCCGCGGCATGTGGGATCTTCTTGGACCAGGGCTTGAACCAGTGTCGCCTGCATTGGCAGGCAGATTCTTAACCACTGCGTCACCAGGGAAGTCCCAGCACCATTTCTTGAAAGGATGCTTTTCCCCATTGAATGTTCTTGGTACCCTTGAAAAAAATCATTTGATCATATATGTAAGGGCTTATTTCTGGGCTCTTTATTCTCTTTTATTGGTCTATATGTCTGTCTTTATGTCAGTAGCATACCGTTTTGATTTACTATAGCTTTTTAAAAAAATTTATTTATTTATTTTTGGCTGCTTTGGTTCTTCATTGCTGTGCATGGCTTTCTCTAGTTGTGGCAAGCAGTGGCTTTTCTTCGGTGCAGTGTGCGGGCTTCTCATTTCTGTGGCCTCTATTGTTGCGGAGCACGGGCTCTAGGCACGTGGGCTTCAGTAGTTGTGACACATGGGCTCAGTAGTTGTGGCTTGCGGGCTCTAGAGCTCAGGCTCAGTAGTAGTGGTGCATGGGCTTAGTTGCTCTGTGGCATGTGGGATCTTCCTGGGCCAGGGCTCGAACCCGTGTCCCCTGCATTGGCAGGCAGATTCTTAACCACTGCGCCACCAGGGAAGTCCTACTATAGCTTTTTAATAGGTTTTGAAATAAGAAAGTATGAGTCCTCTAGCTTTGTTCTTCCTTTTCAAGAATATTTTGGGTATTTGGGGTCTGTTGAGATTCCATATAGATGGGGTTTTATATTTCTGTAAAAAAAATATTGGGATTTTAATAGCGACTGTGTTGAATCTTTCAATCATTTTAGGAGGTATTGACATCTTAACAATATTGTCTTCTCATTCATTGGGAATAATAATATATTATTTTGGTTTTTGTGAAGATTCAAGATAATGTTCATGGCAAGAACCAAGCCATCAGTAAAATTAGTCCATCACCACCACCCTTCTAACTTAGATTGTATGATTGAATAAAGTATTATCAACCTATGATTAAATTATTAGCCTGGTAATGTGGTTTCTTCTTTTTTGTGATAGATATCCCAGAGGAGGAAGCCAGATATTGGACCTACAAATTGGAGCAAATCAATGCCTTGGGAACTGACAATGAGGTAGGAACTGTTTTTTACAATGTAAAGAGTGTCTTTATAGGACGCTTTAAGGGAGTGACTCAGGAACATGTTGAAGAATGAAAGAATTTAAACTGCATTAGCGAAAAAAGGTAGCTAGAAGATTGCCTATTATTAGAAAGATCTGTCTGCTTTTTCTTTTCTTCCCATTGTCCCCCAGAAGTGGCTGAATTGGCCCTAGTCTGGCTCTAGACTGTTGGGGAGCAAGCTTATACTAGGGAATCTGTCCTCTTGTTACACAGATGAGCAGAAGCCTTTTTTTCCTGCTTGTTCCCAGATTTTTGGATATGTATCCTTATTATGTGCTCTTTTTAGGAATGTTTAGACTATTGCATTGCTTAGTCCTGCTGTCCTAACTTATTTCCAGAGATGAGTTTTGTGCACAGAATAGAACACAATCAGCTCAACCTGGGCCAGCAAGAATGGGGAGTGTTTTTGTTGGTGGTGGTGGAGGGAAAAGATAAGGTTTTTAATTTAGGGCATGTTGGGCTATTAGAAAATTTGTCTGGTAAGCAACCTGTTAGGAAACATCTGGTAAGCAACCTAATGTGAGAATCTGAAGCTCAGGGTATGATGAGGTCGGGTATAGAGTTTGGATTTATCAAGATATTTGTAGCAAGCTCACTCAGGTAAAGTATGTAGAAAGAGTATTGAAGAACAGGGACAAAACCTTGGGAAACATCAAAGGTAGAATCCTGAGAAACAAAAGAGACTGAGAAAGAGCTGCCTGAAAGAGAGAGTAGGCGAACCAGAAAAAGGTTTATGGAACAAAGGAAAAAAAAAGTTTTGAGGCAGAAATTCTTGACAGTGTGAAATATTACCGAGAGCAAAGAAGATGAGTAATGAAGTGGAGCCATTGGATTTGTCAATTAATGGTCAATATCCATAGGTTAGTACAGGAAGCCAAAATGCAGTGATTTGATGTGTGTGTTAGTTTCCCAGGGCTGCCAAAACAAAGTACCACATACTGTTGGCTTACAGCAACAGAAATTTATTCTCTCACAGTTCTGGTGGCTAAAATTCTGACATCAGGTATTGGTGGGATCAGTTCCTTCTGGAGGTTTTGAGGAAGAAGCTGTCCCATGCCTTTCTTCTACTTTCTGGTGCTTCCTAGCAGTCTTTGCTGTTCCTTGGCTTATAGACACATTATTTCAGTCTCTGTCTCCACTATCACATGCCTTCCTGGGTTGTGTCTGCCTGTCCTCACAGTACGTTGTCATCTCTTTTTGTGTCTGTGTTCAAATTTCCATTGATTTTTGTGGGGGCACCAGTCATTGGATTAACTTGATTACATCTGCAGAGACTCTATTTCCAGATAAGGTCACATTCATAGGTACTGGGGATTAGGATTTCACAACATTATCTTTTTTTGTTTTTTTGTAGGCAGATTATATCTTGCCTCTCTTTTAGTGATGTTAAAATTACACAGTGGATTCAACTTGGTGTCAGCCTATTTCATCCATTTTAAAGTGATCCCACAAGCCTTTTACCTAATGGTTTTAGCAGCAAATAATAATCATTATTTTATTAGGGTTGCACAATGATGATTTTCTAATTATATCATCTCTTCAGCATTTATTATCTATGATTTGTCTGCCTCATCAGCTGTTTGGTTCACTTGAAATAAAGTCCGTGCAAGAAAAACATTCTCTTTAGCAATTTTCAAAATAATGAGTGTTGCATAAGCAGCTTCTCAAGGTGACCAGTGAGTTGTTTTCTTTTTTTTAGTGGGATATTATTATCAATTTATGGATTTTGATATATTTGTGTTTCAATCCATTGCAATCTTTATTCTTTTTGATACTAAACTCGTTTCATCTTTGGTTAGTGGGAGCGTCTTCCTTTCTTTTTTCTATTTTTATCATGAAAAAATTTTAAACAAATATAAAAGTTGAAGGACTAGTAAAATGAAACCTGTACACTTATCTCCAAGATTCAATGATTATCAAAATTTGGTCATACTTGCTGCAAAACCATTTTAAAAACACAATGTAGAATCTTATCTTTTTTTTTCTTATGGTGTGCAACAGTTCCCATCCACAGCAGCCTCTTGGGTCAAGACTGGCCTAGGGATCTACCACTTGACAGAGTGGAAATGTATCACTATTTATTACTTTTCCTACTCATGGAAAATTAGGTTTTCACTATTATAAATGCATGCTTCAGTGAACATCTCTGACCCTGTTTCTCTCTGCTTATGTATGGGAGATTCTCTGGCTATATACCTGGAAATAGAATTGCTTTGTTGTGGAATGTGCTCTGTGTAACGTTACTGGATGTTGCTAAGTTGTTCTCTAAAATAATTATACCAATTTATATTCCACTTTTTCTGCTGCTCTGTATCCTTACTGATACTTGTTATTGCCAGATTTAAAATTTGTGCTAATCTAATGAGTTTAGAGCTTTATCATTTAAATTTGCATTTGTCCATTTATTGGTGACATTCATTTAGTCATTTATTCACCAGATAACTTATTGAACACTGTGTACCAGGCCCTGTCGTAGGTGCTTGGTATACATCAGAAGTTAAAACAAAGACCAATGTCCTCTTGGATCAAATAGGAGGAGACAGACAATAAGCAGGAACCTAATAAATATAGTTAAGCATCAAAAGATGAGAAGTCTTCTAGGAGGAAAACCTATTCTCTCCATTCACTTTTTACACTTCTTTTGTTAGGTTTATTCCTAATCATTGTGAATGGTATATTTAAAAATTACACTTTCTAATAGGTCATTGCTATCTATATAAGGCAATGCTGCTCGATTTTTTTTTTTTTTAGTATTGATCTTATTCACCAACTCTTATTAATTCTACTAGTTTAGAGATTCCTTTGGGTTTTTTAGTTTTTGCATCTTTGAATAATAAGTTTTTATCTCTTTTCAATCCTTATGTCTTATTTTTTAAGTGAAATTTTTACATATGTTTTTATTAACAGACTTAAATATTAAGCAGTTTGTAGAGAGGGCTTCCATATCACATCTTACCCGCCCCCTCCCTCTAGTTTTCCTTATTATTAGCATTTTACATTAATATGGTACATTTATTACAATTAATGAGCCAATATTGATATACTATTATTAACTAAAAGTTAATATTTTATATTTCTATTTATTTTTGTTTTATTAAATAAAAATCCTTAGTTTTTTTCAAATTTCCTTAGTTTTTATTTCATGCGTTTTTTCAGTTCCATTACCCCATAACGGACACTGGGTTACATTCAGTTGTAATATCTCCTTCGGCTTCTCTTGGCTGTAATATTTTCTCAGACTTTCCTTGTTTTTGGTGACCGCTTATTTTTAAAAATTCATTGTGTAAAACATCCTGTGTAATTTTTAATGGTGAGAGTGGGGAAGCCTTGTCTTTTTCCTGACTATAAGGGGAATGCTTCATAAATCTTGAAGTATGATATTTGCTGTAGATTTTGATAGGTACCCTTTATCTGATTAAGGAAATTCTATTTTCTTTCTGATTTTCTAAGATATTTTGTCATGAAAAAGTAAGGGATTTTATCAAGATCTTTTCTGCATTGTTTGATCACATAGTTTTTCTCCTTTAGTCTGTGTGGTGAATTGCATGAATAGATTTTCAGATATTGAACTGTCCTTTCATTTAAAGTCCTTCTGGTCATGATACATGAAAATTTATATGCCAGCATTCATGCATATACGTACATATTCACACAGAAATATAAAGACTTATTTATGATAAATAAATGTCATATGATTTGGTTTGGTAATCTAGGATTTTTGCATCTGTATTCATAAATGAGATTGGCCTATAATTTTCCTTACTTTTACTACTTTTATTTTCTTGTACATAGGTATTATGGATTTTTTTCCTTAGCTCTCTTAATATTATTAATTAGGCTCTAGCTGGTCTTCAGCATTCTGCTTTGGACCTGAAAGAGATTCATTAAATACGTCTGCTGGAAATATCTACTCTCATCTATTAAGTCTGAATTCTTCTAGTTTAATGCTTAAAGTTTTATGATTTTGTCACTCTTGTGCCTGTGTACTGCCTATAAAAATCACCATTATTTATAATAGTTATTATAACCAAGTCCCTTTGTTACTTTGGAGTGGGTTGTTTAGCCTTTAAGAAGTTTTGAACTTTTTTATGATTGATAGTTTTACTAATACTATTATATTGTTTAAACTGTGCCTGATCCTTCCCCGAAGTAGTAATAGCACTGTCTACCTCTGATATTTGTATCGTAGTTTGTTTCTTGTAAAGTACTTTATATATAAAAGTATATTTATTTACAAAAAGTGTTTTGTATTTTGTATCCAACCACTTGAAATGCCCTTCACCACTAACACTCATGTGTAAACCACCATCAATTTTCATCTGGATAATTGCAATAATTAGTCTTATTTCCCCTCTGGTTGCCTATAGTTCTTCTCACACAGCAGCCAGAGTGATTTTTAAAGTATAATGAAGTCATATCCCTCTAGTGTTTAAAACTTTACATACCTTCTCAATAGACTAGAGTAAAATCTAAACTCTTTACCATGATTACAAACTCTATTCCCCCAGTGCCTGGAACAAGGCCTTGCACATAATAGGCACTCAAGAAATATCTGTTGAATGAATGACTCCTTCAGTGTTAGAAAAACTCTGTCTTGCCCAGAATCTTACAATTTATTAATAAATGGCAGAGTCAGGATGAAAACTCATATTTGCAAGTTATATTTGCAAGTTGCTAGACCAAGTTATGTTTTCCCAATCCTCCAATGGGCTCTGAACCAAGCCATTTTTTCTTCCAGACTCTGTGTACCTGTGTTAATTTGTTTATACCTTTTTCTTTTTGTTTTGCCTTTCCAAATCTTGTCCGTCTTCAAGACTTGAACTTAATGTGGCTCCCTTTTATAGAACTTTCTTTCTATGGCTTCAGTACTCTGTTTTTAGGTGGTGATAGTGGTGGGTTGTGTTGGGGAGGTTAGAGTATAACTGGGAAGGGGACACTAGTAAATACCAGATGCTTATGTAAGTAATTTCACTTCCCACGTGACCTTGTGAGGGAAGAAGCCTCATCTTTTTAAAGATGGAGAAAACTCAAGTCTCAGAGAGATTTTCAGTTCTACCACCCAAATGGGGAAATCTGTATATTATTTGAGTTTTCTAAGTCCTCTGAACTTCTAAGGCTAAGCCTTCTACAGCTGCCTGGTAGAGCTGGAATGGTGCCCAGGTGCCCTTGGTCAGAACAGCCTTCCTGCTATCCTGCTTTAGCCTGTTGCATTGGGCCAATGCCATATCTGTTAGTCTGGCCTGTATGTCAGGATCACACAGGGAAATCAGCAGCAGGATGATCGGTTTCTGTTTGATAAGAAATTTGACTCTAGTCAAATGCTAAACCTTTTTATAGGTAGCTATAGTTTTTTTGTTGTTGTTTTGTTTTTCTCCTTCTTTACTTGGGCCTCTTACTATGTTTTTTTTTTTTTGTTTGTTGTTTTTGTTTATCCTTTCTGCCTCTAGTATTCTAGTCAAGAAGAAAGCCAGAGGAAACCATTGCCTACTGCTGCCGCCCAGTGTTGTAAGTGAGAAACTTGTCTTTGAATCTTCTTAATCACAACTTTCTGTCAGTTCTCTAAATGTGGCTTATTTTGAGTTGGGGAGGTTGGAGATGTGGTATGTATAAACAGGAGATATTCCAGAAATATACCTTATTCAGGCCCATACTGCCAATGGCTATCTGTCCTTTAGCTTTAAGAAGAGATCTTTTGGTTTTGTGTGGCTATAGGTAGGGCAATGGTATTCTTTTTTCTCCATTTGCCTGCTTTTACCCCTGGAGGAATGTTTTCTCCCATTCTGTCCCCATTTATCTGTTATTATCCTTTAAGGCTCAGTTTAAATGTTACCCCCTCTGGGAAATCTTCATGCTGTTTCCTCCTTCTCCACAGTCTAGCTTAGATCTTTCTCTGCTTCCATCGTATAACCTATCATATGTTATAATCTATGTATATTTCTTTGACAAGAAAGCAAAATTTTTAAAGATATAGAATCTTCCATTTGTATTCCTAGTATCTGGCTCAATACCTGATACATAGTATAGTAAGCCTCAGTAAAGTTTGATAAACGATTAACTGAGTGAGAGAATTTGTCATTTCTTCTGAGATTAACTTATCCAGACCACACATTTTACTTCTTGAAATGAGCCGTGCATTGTTGGTATATTGGTATCTTCTCAGCTTCTCTCAGAAGAGCTTGAAGAGATACTGAAGGACTGACTTGAAATCAGTTCTCTTTCACTTTTTCAACCTGTGGGGGTGGGTGTGCATATGTTGTGTTTCTTTTGTTTTGCTATAGTGTTTCTGAATCAATGCCAAACTTTTAGCAACTGCAGGTTGATAGTGGTGGTGATAGTGGTAGTAGTTATTGTAGTAATACTAGTAATAATAAGAACCACAGCAGCTAACGTATTTTGAGGTTTTATGGTATGCCAGATGCTGCTGTAAGAGCTAAAATTTACTAACTTATTTAATCTTCACAACAACCCTAAGACATAGATTTTACTGTTTTCCTCATTTTTAAGATGAGGAAACTGAGATGGAGTTATTTGCCACAGATCACATAGGTAGTAAGTGGTGAAGTAAATATTCAGATATAGACAATCTGACTCTATAGCCTATGCATTGAACCACTATGTTATACTACTTCCTTCATATTGTTTCTGAAAAGGAAAACCTCCATTCATGGTTTATAAATCCATTGGTTGCCTTCCATTCTATTGGCTACTTACTTTCCTGATAAAAGTAAGACCACTGGCAGAGGTCAACACTTTTTCTTTATTTAAGGAAAACCTATTTTTCATATGACTTATTACTTTTGTTTTTGTCATTTAGGAACTAGGATTTATCAAATATTTAGGGTCATGGGAGACCACAAGAATCTGAATTGACGACCAAGTTGTGAATTAAAGTCTATACGTCATTTCCAAAACTCATTGTAATGAGCTAATTTTGAGTTTTTAATCTTTTAAATCTTTTTCCAGGACTGCTAATGAGAAGTGAAATAGAACGATTGATATTTCTCTTGCCATTCCTTCCTGGGTCCATTTGATGAAATGCAGTTCAAGTGATTAAAGAGCAAATGCCTAGAGGGCAGGAGGAAATAAGAGACTATAATAATCAGCACGTTTATTAATTCTCTTACATTTTTTATATGTTTACCAGCTAATTTGTTTTTATGTGCATAGACTATTCCTGTCTTTTGACTACTCTCTAATATATATATATGTATTTTTTTAAACTATTTTTAAAATAGATCTTTATTGGACTACAATTGCTTCACAATACCGTGTTAGCTTCTGTTGCACAACAAAGTGAATCAGCCATATGCATACACATGTCCCCATATACCCTCCCTCTTGAGCCTCCCTCCCACCCTCCCTATCCCACCTCTCTAGGTGGTCACAAAGCACTGAGCTGATCTCCCTGTGCAATGCAGCTGCTTCCCACTAGTTATCTATTTTACATTTGGTAATGTATATATGTCAATGCTACTCTCTCACTTCGTCCCAGCTTCTCCTTCCCCACCGTGTCCTCAAGTCCGTTCTCTACGGCTGTGTCTTTATTCCTGTCCTGCCCCTAGGTTCATCAGAACCATTTTTCAAAAAAGATCTTGCTGTGGTTTATGTCAAAGAGTGTTTTTCCTATGTTTTCCTCTAAAAGTTTTATACTGTCTGGTCTTACATTTAAGTCTTCAATCCATTTGGAGTTTCTTTTTGTGTATGGTGTTAGAGAGTGTTCTAATTTCATTCTTTTACATGTAGCTGTCCAGTTTTCCCAGCACCAGTTATTGAAGAGGCTGTCTGTCCTCCATTGTATGTTCTTGCCTCCTTTGTTGTAAATTAGGTGCCCATTATGTGTGTGGGTTTATCTCTGGGCTTTCTATCCTGTTCCATTGATCTGTATTTCTGTTTCTGTGCCAGTACCATACTGTTTTGATTACTGTAGCTTTGTGGTATAGTTTGAAGTCAGGGAGCCTGATTCCTCCAACTCCGTTTTTCTTTCTCAAGATTGCTTTGGCTGTTTGGGGTCTTTTATGTTTCCATACGAACTGTAAGATTTTTTGTTCTAATTCTGGCTGTTGGTAGTTTGATAAGGATTGCATTGAATCTGGAGATTGCTTTGGGTAGTATAGTCATTTTCACAATATTGATTCTTCCAATCAAAGACATGGTATATTTCTCCATCTGTTTATGTCATCTTTGACCTCTTTCATCAGTGTTTTATAGTTTTCTGAGTACAAGTCTTTTGCCTCCTTAGGCAGGTTTATTCCTAGGTATTTTATTCTTTTTGTTGCAGTGGTAAATGGGAGTGTTTCCTTAATTTCTCTTTCTGATTTTTCGTTGTTGGTGTATAGGAATGCCAGAGATTTCTGTGCATTAATTTTGTATCCTGCAACCTTACCAAATCCACTGATTAGTTCTAGTAGTTTTCTGGTGGCATCTTTAGGATTTTCTATGTATAGTATCATGTCATCGACAAATAGTGACAGTTTTACTTGTTCTTTTCCAATTTGTATTCCTTTTATTTCCTTTTCTTCTCTGATTGCTGTGTCTAGGACTTCCAAAACTATGTTGAATAAGAGTGGTGAGAGTGGAAATCCTTGTCTTTTTCCTGATCCTAGTGGAAATGCTTTCAGCTTTTCACCATTGAATATGATGCTTGCTGTGGGTTTGTCATATTTGGCCTTTATTATGTTGAGGTAGTTTCCCTCTATGCCCATTTTCTGGAGAGTTTTTATCATAAATAGGTATTGAATTTTGTCAAAAGATTTTCCTGCATCTATTGAGATGATCATATGGTTTTTATTCCTTAATTTGTTAATGTGGTGTAGCACATTGATTGGTTTGCGTATATTGAAGAATCCTTGCATCCCTGGGTTAAATCCCACTTGATCATGGTGTATGATCCTTTTAATGTGCTGTTGGATTCTGTTTGCTAGTATTTTGTTCAGGATTTTTGCATCTATGTTCATCAGTGATATTTGTCTATAATTTTCTTTTTTTGTGATACCTTTTTTTCTGGTTTTGGTATCAGGATGATTGTGGCTTTGTAGAATGAATTTGGGAGTATTTCTCCCTCTGCAATTTTTTGGAAGAGTTTGAGAAGTATTGATGTTAGCTCTTCTCTAAATGTTTGATAGAATTCACCTGTGAAGCCATCTGGTCCTGGACTTTTGTTTGTTGGAAGAGTTTTAATTACAGTTTCAATTTCATTACTTGTGATAGGTCTGTTTATATTTTCTAATTCTTCCTGGTTCAGTCTTGTAAAATTGTGCCTTTCCAAGAATTTGTCCATTTCTTCATGGTTGTTCATTTTATTGGCATACAGTTGTTTGTAGTAATCTTTTAAAATCCATTGTATTTCTACAGTGTCAGTTGTGATTTCTCCTCTTTCATTTCTAATCATATTGATTTGCATCCTCTCCTTTTTTTTCTTGGTGAGTCTGGCTCAGTGTTTATCAATTTTGTTTATCTTCTCAAAGAACCAGCTTTTAGTTTTATTGATCTTTGCTATTGTTTTCTTTGTTTCTATTTCATTTATTTCTGCTCTGATCTTGATGATTTCTTTCCTTCTACTGACTTTGGGTTTTCTTTGTTCTTCTTTCTCTAGTTTTTTTTTTTTTTTTTTTTTTTTTTGGTACACGGGCCTCTCACTGCTGTGGCCTCTCCCGTTGCAGAGCACAGGCTCTGGACGCGCAGGCTCAGCGGCCATGGCTCATGCGCCCAGCCGCTCTGTGGCATGTGGGATCTTCCTGGACCGGGACACAAACCCGTGTCCCCTGCATCGGCAGGCGGACTCTCAACCACTGCGCCACCAGGGAAGCCCTCTCTAGTTGTCTTAAGTGCAGGTTTAGATTGTTTATTTGAGATTTTTTTGTTTCTTGAGGTGAGATTGAATTGCTATAAACTTCCCTCTTAGAACTGCTTTTGCTTGGTCTCATAGGTTTTGAGTCATTGTGTTTTCATTGTCATTTGTTTCTATGTATTTTTTAAATTTCTTCTTTGATTTCTTCAGTGATCTCTTGGTTATTTAGTAGTGCACTGTTTAGCCTCCATGTATGTGTATTTTTTGCAGTTTTTTTTCCTGTAATTGATTTCCAGTCTCATAGCGTTGTGGTCAGATGCTTGATACGATTTCAATTTTCTTAAATTTTCCAAGGCTTGATTTGTGACCCAAGATGTGATCTATCCTGGAGAATGTTCCATATGCATTTGAGAAGAAAGTGTATTCTGACACTTTTGGGTGGAATGTTCTGTAAATATCAATTAGATCTGTCTGGTCTACTGTGTCATTTGAAGCCTGTGTTTCCTTATTTATTTTCTGTTAGGATGATCTGTCCATTGGTGTAAGTGGGGGGTTAAAGTCCCCTACTGTTATTGTGTTACTGTCGATTTCTCCTTTCATGGTTGTTAGCATTTGCCTTATGTATTGATGTGTTCCTATGTTGGGTGCATAAACATTTATAATTGTTATATCTTCTTCTTGGATTGATCCTTTAATCATTATGTAGTGTCCCTCCTTATCTCTTGTAACAGTCTTTATTTTAAAGTCTATTTTATCTGATATGAGAATTGCTACTCCAGCATTTTTTGATTTCCATTTGCATGGAGTGTCTTTTTCCATCCCGTCACTTTCAGTCTGTATGTTTCCCTAGATCTGAAGTGGGTCTCTTGTAGACAGCATATATATGGATCTTGTTTTTGTATCCATTCAGCCAGTCTGTGTCTTTTGGTTGGGGCATTTAATCCATTTACATTCAAGGTTATTATTGATATGTATGTTCCTATTACCATTTTCTTAATTGTTTTGGGTTTGTTTTTGTAGGTCTTTTTCTTCTCTTGTGTTTCCTGCTTAGAGAAGTTTCTTTAGCATTTGTTGTAAAGCTGGTTTGGTGGTGCTGAATTCTCTTAGCTTTTGTTTGTGTGAAAAGCTTTTGACTTCTCCATCGAATCTGAATGAGATCCTTGCTGGGTAGAGTAATCTTGGTTATAGGTTTTTCCCTTTCATCACTTTAAATATATCCTGCCATTCCCTTCTGGCCTGCAGAGTTTCCACTGAAAAATCAGCTGATAACCTTATGGTGATTCCTTTATATGGTATTTTTTGTTTTTCCCTTGCTGCTTTTAATATTTTTTCTTTGAATTTAATTTTTGTTTGTTTGATTAATATGTGTCTTGGTGTGTTTTTCCTAGGGTTTGTCCTGTATGGGACTCTCTGCTTCCTGGACTTGGGTGACTATTTCCGTTCCCATGTTAGGGAAGTTTTCCACTATAATCTCTTCAAATATTTTCTCAGACCCTTTCTTTTTCTCTTCTTCTTCTGGGACCCCTGTAATTCGACTGTTGGTGCGTTTAGTGTTGTCCCAGAGGTCTCTGAGATTGTCTTCAGTTCTTTTCATTCTTTTTTCTTTATTCTGCTCCTTGGCAGTTATTTCCACCATTTTGTCTTCCAGCTCACTTATTTGTTCTTCTGCCTCCGTTATTCTGTTATTGATTCCTTCAAGGGTATTTTTCATTTCAGCTATTGTGTTGTTCATCTCTGTTTGTTTGTTCTTTAGTTCTTCTAGATCTTTGTTAAACATTTCTTGTATTTTCTCAGTCTGTGCTTCCATTCTTTTTCCAAGATTCTGGATCATCTTTACTATCATTACTCTGAATTCTTTTTCAGGTAGATTGCCTATTTCCTCTTCATTTATTTGGTCTTGTAGGTTTTTACCTTGCTTCTTCATCTGTGACATTTTTTTGCTGTCTCATTTTTTTTTAATTAAAAAAAATTTTTTTTTAATGAGCTGGATTGTGTTCCTGTTTTACTGGTTTTTTGGCCTGAGGCTTCCAACACTGGAGTTTGTAGGCTGTTGGGTAGAGCTGGGTCTTGGTGCTGAGATGAGGAACTCTGTGAGACCTCACTCCGATGAATATTCCCTGGGGTCTGAGGTTCTCTGTTAGTTCAGTGGTTCGGACTTGGAGCTCCCACCGCAGGAACTTCTGCCTGACCCTGAGCTGGCAAAAAAAAAAAAAGAGAACAATAACAAACTAAAAAATAAAATTAGACTAGGAAACTAACAGATGTGTTAGAAAGAATGTAAAAATAAAAATATAGATGAATCAATAACCGGAAGGTACATCAGTACCACAATAGTAAAAAAGAGGAGGAGGGAAAAGAAAAAAAAAAAGGGTTGTGGGGGAAGGCCTTGGCTGTGGAGGGTGGGGCCTAAGCAAGGGCGAGGTTTGGGTGGGGGGTGGGGCCAATGCTCAGGACTCACGGGGTTGGAAAAGGCTCTGGGGGCTGTGTGGAGTGGGGTTTAGGCTCAAGGAACAGTAGGGGCCCAGGTGTGCCCCCCACCCCTGCTCTCAGAGGGCAGGGGACCTCACCTGGGAGCCCAGCAGGCTTCCTGGGCTCGAGTGGGTGGGGCAAACGCCCTCCTCTCTCGCCATTCCAGTATGGGGTCTGGGAGGGCCCCTCCTGCCTGCCTCTCCTGATCTTCCCGGCCTCCCTCCTATGCCCAGAAAGACCCACACAGCCTGGAGGGGGCTTGGAGGGCAGGGGATGCCCTGGGAGCTCAGTAGGCTCCCTGGGCCCGATTGGGCGGGGCAGTCGCCCTCCTCTCCTCTTTCGCTCCTCCGGGATGGCCCCTCCCGCCTACCTCTCCTATTCTCCCCTCGGCCTCCTTCCTGTGCCTCCAGGACCCACGTGGCCTGGACGGGGCTTGTGGGGAAGCAGCTTGGGAGCTCAGCAGTCTCCGTGGCCTGAGTGGGCCAGACTCCCTCCCACCTGCCTCTCCTGATCTCCCTGGCCTCAGGGGCACTGATCTTGTCTGGCCTCCACTTCTCCTCTCCCCTTGGTCCCCCTACATCCTACCGGCTCACTCTGGGGTTCCTCCCATCTCCTTGGGGGTCAGAGTCCCCCACCAGCTGCCAGCAGGCACCATAGTTGTGGGGAGACGCTCTCTAATACATTTTTTTTGAAAAATTTTAAACTGTAAGTTTAAAAATGGAAGTGGCATTTACCCTTTACTAGATTCAGTAATTAACATCTTGCCACATTTGCTTCTCTTCCTCGCTACCACTCTTTCCCATTTCTGTCCCCCTATATACATATGTAAAAATACAAATGAGTATTTTCTGAATCATTTGAATATAAGCTTCAGACTTTATGACACATCAGCATGTGTCTCCTAAGAGATAGAACAGTCTATATAACTAAAATACCATTATCAGAATCAGGAAATTTAACATTGCTACAATAATATCTAATATACAGTTCATATTCAGAATTCCACAATTGTCCCCCAAGTATTTTTATAGCCATCCTTCCCCACCAGCGTATGATCTAATCAAGAATCACACATTTTTATTTGGTTGTCCTGAATCTTTAACTCCTTTAATTTAAAAAAAACTTGCCTTTTTAGTCATTTATGACACTGATTTTTTATTCAATCAGAAAAATATTTTATTCTAATTATAATGTCTACTGCAGATGGCAGTGTACACTAGTATGGGTTTCTGGGAAGCCACTTGGCAATACATACCAAGAGCCTTTAAAAATTCATGACCTTTGATTCAACAGTTGAATTTCTGGAAATTTGTCCTAAATAATCAGGAAATAGACAAGAATTTGTATAGAAAGATGTTCACTGCAAAATTATTTAAATAGCAAAATTTGAAAATGACTTAATAGTTAAGCAACAGTAAATGATAATAGTCATAAGATTTGAATATGCTTTGAATAATGTATTGGGGAAATTTTCATGAAACTAAGTTAAAAAGTATATAAAACTCTTACCCTCTGTATATGTGTATGTGTATATGTATATATGTATGTACATATGTAACTTAAGAGTTTTTGCATACCCCTAAAATTCATATTTTGAAGCTCTAGCCCCCAGTATTTGGAGATAGGGCCTGTGAGGAGATGATAAAGATTAAATGAGATCATAAGAATGAGGCTCTAATCTGATAGGACTGATACCCTTTTAAGAAAAGGAAGAGACAACAGAGCTTTCCGTGTGAGGACATAGCAAGAAGGTGGCCATCTGCAAGCCAGAAAGAGAACTTTCATCAGGAAGCAAATCAGCCAGCACCGTAATCTTGGACTTCCTAGCCTTTAAACTTGTGGGATACAAATTTCTGTTGTTTAAACCACCTAGTCTGTGGTATTTTGTTATAGCAGCTGAGCAGACTAGTACAGATTTTGGTGCTGAGAGGTGGGGTGCTGCTGTTACAAATACCTAAAAATGTGACAGTGGCTTTGGAAGTTTGGGTAATGGGCAAAAAGGCTGGAAGGATTCTGAGGTGCATGCTAGAAAGAGCCAAGGTTGCTATGAAGGGACTCTTGGCAGAAATATGGATATTAAAGGCTGTTCTGGAGAAATGTCAGATGGAAATGAGGAACGATTTATTGGAAACTGGAGGAAAGGTGATCCTTGTTATAAAGTGGCAATGAACTTGGCTGAATTGTTCGAGTGTTTTGTGAAAGGTAGAGTTTATAAGTGATTAAATTGGGTGTTTAGCAGAGGAGATTTCTAAGCTAAGCAATGAAGGTGTGGCTTGGGTCTTCCATACTGCTTGTAATAAAATGCAAGAGTAGAGGGTTGAATTGAAGAAGGAATTGTTAAGTAAAAAGGAACCAGAACTTGGAGATTTGGA
Source organism: Grampus griseus (assembly GCF_964374135.1). Classification (NCBI taxonomy): domain Eukaryota; kingdom Metazoa; phylum Chordata; class Mammalia; order Artiodactyla; family Delphinidae; genus Grampus; species Grampus griseus. Next base: position 37,044,704 of record NC_139000.1, on the reverse strand, counting down.
AATTCTTAGCCTATCCTTAGCCTATATATTGTGAAAAATGAGAAATCTTGTTCTGAAGAAAACACTAAAGAGATCATGGGTGTGACTCATGGACTAAACCAGCCATCAGCAGAAGCCAGGAATAGAGATGGAATTATACCAGCAGAGACATTGCCAGTTTCAACTAAAGGGGACAGAGAAAGAGGAATGGAATGAAGGAAGGCTGTTGGATGTCTTGGATTCTACAAGACTAGATCATAGAGTTATTTGACTGTAAACGTGTGCTATTCTTTTTTTTTTTAAATGGTTTGCTGTTTTTGTTTAATTTATTTATTTTTTGTTTTATTTTATTTTTGTCTGCATTGGGTCTTCATTGCTGAGCGTGGGCTTTCTCTAGTTGCAGGGAGCGGGGGCTACTCCTTGTTGCAGTGTGTGGGCTTCTCATGGCGGTGGCTTCTCTTGTTGCAGAGCACGGGCTCTAGGCACGCAGCCTCAGTAGTTGTGGCACACGGGCTCAGTAGTTGTGACCCATGGGCTCTAGAGCGCAGGCTCAGTAGTTGTGGCGCACGGGCTTAGTTGCTCCGCGGCACATGGGATCTTCCCGGATCAGGGCTCGAACCCCTGTCGCCTGCATTGGCAGGTGGATTCTTAACCACTGCGCCACCAGGGAAGCCCACGTGTGCTATTCTTGAGGAAAGGCAAGAGTGACCCGGAAGGTGATTTGGAGAATATCAGGGCTGCCAGTCTGAGCACAGGCCCAAGGCACAGAGATGTTTCCTTTTGTTTCAGAGGGTGGCCACCACAGAGAGCTATGGGGCCAAGGCCACTCTGAAGAGCTGAGTGAGTGACAGTGCCACCCCAGTGGAAGGTGTGTCATTGAACAGAAGAGAATTATTCTCTAGCCTTAAGATCTAATGGAATTTGCCTTGCTAGGTTTTGGACTTGCTTGGGACCTGTCACTTCTTCTTTCCTGTTTCTCCCTTGTAGAGTAGGATTATCTTTTTGTCCCACCATTGTATTTTGGAAGCACACGTTTGGTTTCACAGGTTCACGGCTGGAGAGGAATTTTGCCTCAGGATGAGTCATAACTGGATTCTTACTCATATATAATTTAGTTGATATCTAAATGAGTTTTTGGACTTTAGAGTTGATGCTGGAATGAGTTAAGACTTCCGGGGCTGATGGAATAGAATGAATGTATTTTACATGTTATAAGGATATGAATTTTGGGGGGCCAGAGGCAGAATGCTAGGGCTGAATTGTGTCCCCTTAAAATTCATATGTTGAAACCCTAACTCCCAGTGTGATTGTATTTGGAGATAGAGCCTGTGAAGAGGAGTTGTAGGTTAAATGAAGTCATAAGGGTTGAGCCCTAATCTGATAAGGCTGGTGCCCTCTTAAAAAGAGGAAGAGACAACAATGCTCTCTGTGCCATGTGAGGATACAGCGAGAAGGTAGCCATTTGCAAGCTAGGAAGAGAGTTCTCACTGAACTCTGCTAGAATCTTGATCTTTGGCTTTTTGGCCTCCAGAGACTGAGAACATTAATTTCTGTTGTTTAAGCCACCTAGTCTATGGTATTTTGTTATGGCAGTCCGAGCAGACTAATATACTTATTGTAAATTATCTGTACAATCTAGGAGAATACCTAGAAAGAGAAGCACTAAAATACTAACCAAATTTGTCTCTGATATGCGGGATTATGACTTTTTAAACCCCTTTTTTGCATTTCTTATATTTTCTAAATATTTAACAATGTACTACTTTTAATAGTTAAAGGTTATTAACAAGAGTAATGGAATAGTTGAATCCTTGTTCTAGATGTGGGTTTGCTGCTGTCTCTCTGAGAGACTTTGGAAGTCTTTCCATTGTCTATTTCAATTTCCTGATGTGTAAAATGGGAGAGTTGGTCTAAATGATCTCTAGGACTCTTTTAGCTGTAATATCATGGGACCCTATAACTTCCTAGTCCTGAGATTTCTTCATGTGGGTGGTCCCTCCACTATCTTCTCCGCTACGGTCAGTTCTTTGCATTCACTCGTGACATGTCTTCAAAATATTTTCAGAAATCACTGGGCTACTGCTCTAAAGAAACTCTTACTCTTATCTTTGATATGAAAGTTTCTTTGGCCCCAATTACGTCTTAAAAATGATGAGATTCTTTAAAAGTATTGGGGTGAACTATATGCTTCTTCCCAATGTTTTCTTTGGGGCCAAACATTTCTGATGGTGAATTTAACATTCAGTAAAAACACTTCGCATTCACATTTATCTTAGGATATTTTAGTCTCCTTTGGTAACTGTAATATATGTAGATATGTCATAGGGTGATATTACATTATGTCCACATGGTTTTTTTTATCCCCTGTGTTATTGCTAGTTCTTGTTCCCATTACTTCAGGGAAAGATATGGAAGGCAAGAGCTGAAGAAATGGTCTTCGGGGCTTTAGTAACTGAAAGCCTAGGACTTGAGGGGAATGTTCAAAATGTTTTGAATAACTATTATGGGAGGAAGTAGAGATTCACCATAATCTCCCTATTCCTGAGTAAGAGAAGCCTTCCTTGACTTGAGTGAGAGGAGACAAGGTTGACCAGAGTAGACACATTGGGACCTTGTGTCTACTTTCTGGGTGGTGCTAGTGAACAGTAGGACTCCAAAGAGGGAATGGCTGGATGCTATCTCTAGGCCAGTGGGTCCCTATTGAGATTCCCATGCTCTAACAAGTCGCACATGCTGCAGAATGAGTCCTGGGCTCTCTAGAAGTAGCAAGTGAGACTCTGGTTCTAATGAAGCCACTTGGGCAGGATTAAGAGAGGTCTCAGGTGTTTTCTGTGTACTAAAGACCAAGGACTAGAGGCCATGTGGGATATTTCAGTGAATGATATTACACAAAGACATACCTATGCCATGAGCAGTCACTTCACTGCAATGTCTTATTCTCACACCAAGTCAGTATTTGGAGCAGTCTTCGTGGATAGGTAAGACATACATTGAGATTCTGAAGATGTTTCTGTTTTCTAAGAACAGTAACATCAGTCCTCTTAGGAGAGGTCTTGAGCATCTCTTTTTGGTTGTTGCTGCCTGTCTGGTTGATACTGCTTGATTCTTCCTGTCCTCTCTTGGGTAGGTGAATGCTTGTTCTCTCATTGAGGTACATTTATGACTCTCCAGAAGTTACCTCAGAGTACTTTTCAGGGTCCAGTTCCTGGATGTGAGAGATTGCTCTGGTTCAGCCTCTTTCATCCACTATTGACTTCTTCCACCAATAGATGTACTTAGTTTTGCTCCTGCTGGTATCTTATCACATAGAGGCTTTTTTTTTGTTTGTTTTTTCAGAGGACAGGCTCTAGGCGCGCGGGCTTCAGTAGTTGCAGCATGCTGGCTCAGTAGTTGTGGCTCGTGGGCTCTAGAGCACAGGCTCAGTAATTGTGGCGCATGGGCTTAGTTGCTCTGCGGCACGTGGGATCTTCCCAGACCAGGGCTTGAACCCGTGTCCCCTGCATTGGCAGGCGGATTCTTAACCACTGCACCACCAGGAAAGCCCATAGAGGCTTTTTGAATGGGGGGAATATCAAGACAGCTTAGGCGCAACCACATTCCACAAAATTTATTTGACTCCTGAGGAGCTCACTTATTCTTGCTCTGAGAAACAAAGGCAATTTCATTCTATTCTCTATATCCCAGCTCTGCTTCGTCTATCCAGTCCTCTTTTTGTCTACTTAGGTAGGTACAGGGTTCAGATCAGCAATTCTTCCACCCAAGTAGACCTCCAACCTGTCTGGCTCCCATTCTTGCAAGCAACCCCAGTCTTTGTGAGTCTTGGAACTTCTCCTCACTTGGAATCAGAGAGGAGAAACAGGAGAAGGGACTGTGTAACCTCTCTTCACCAACAAGTGCTCTCCCAAAAGGTTGTTTATTCCCATATCAACATAAACATTCTGCTGGATAGCTGACAAGAATCCAGTTAAATTGCCTTTCAAAATTTCCTAAAATTTGGATTCGTCTGATTGTTTCTTCATAATTAGTTCTGGTTACTGCAGAGCTGATATCAGTTTGTCCCTTTGTTTGTGATGCTTATGTTAATTATTAGTTCAGATGATGTTATCCAGATCTCTCCAGTATTAAGGTATTTTTTCCCCTTTGTAATTAATAAGTAAACTGTTGGGGTTAGGTGGGTAATACTTTGAGACTGTGTGTATATAACCTATTTTCTCATAGCCTTTCATCTATTAATTTTAGAATCTATTATGATTATGGCCTAAATTTATTATTATTCAATACATTGCTGGTCACAAAATGATGGTTTTCTATCATGCCTTTACATCGAGTAGCGGTCAGTCTTTTTTTTTGTTTCTGGGTTCAAAACCCTCAACCATTTTTTTATTAATTTTTATTGGAGTATAGTTGCTTTACAGCTGTCAATCTTCTGTAAAGAGCTTTCCCTCCTCTCCTCTCCTCCTTTTTTTTTTTTTTTTGCGGTAGACGGGCCTCTCACTGCTGTGGCCTCTCCCGTTGCGGAGCACAGGCTCCAGACGCACAGGCTCAGCGGCCATGGCTCACGGGCCTAGCCGCTCCGCGATATGTGGGATCTTTCCAGACCAGGGCATGAACCCATGTCCCCTGCATCGGCAGGCGGACTCTCAACCACTGCACCACCAGGGAAGCCCACGGAAATATTTTTAATAGTGGGTCTCGGTGGTAGGATTGTGGGTAAATTTTGTTTTTTCTTTATACTTTTTTGTACTTTCTAAATTTTCTCCAAATGCATTTATTTTATGATAATTTAAAAACTAATAAATATTTATTTTAAAAAATGATCTCAGGCCTGACAATATCTATATTGGCAGGTCATTGTAGATTTACTTTTTTAGTTTGGATTTGAGATTTAATTGAATGATGGTTGGTTGTTGAGTTTGACACAGTTTTTAGTTCAACAGTACTAGTGATTCCTTCATTGAGAGTTCTAAGTAGCTCTTAAAGTTGTGTCTCTTCTGTTAGTAATATCCCTAAGGTCTCTCCTAATAAATTACTGTGGCTGAAATAAGTTTTGGGGCCTGTTTTTTCATTTGTAATATGACCTTTAAGCAAGCTTGAAATTTTGATTGAGATACAGCCCATCATTGATGTTTCAAAGAGATTTCTCCGATTGTCTATGAAAGGTTTGCTTCACTGCTTTTGTTACAATATTGCCTATTAATAGTGCCGTGTCAGATCATAAACCAAAATTTCCTGAGTATGAATCAGTCTTTTAAATTAGTAAAATAGGGCATAACTCAACGTACTGTTTAAAATTTTTCTTAAAGAATGCATCAGTTCAGAACAGTTGGATGTTAGTCACATGCATGAATAACAGTGACCAAACATTCAGAAGCATTGTCAGTAATACAGTTTGCCTACCTTGTTATGATATCTTATTTGACCACCACTAACTTCAAAAGGATTTCTTTCACAAACATGCCCAGAAGAGACATGTTTATGTAAAATGTCTTGCCCTTTTTTCCTTTTCAACTCTTAGTGTTATATTTCCTGGTGATCCATCGTGCTGATATTACGGATCCTTAGGAAGCATGAGGTGTTAGTGCTTCCCACTACTCTTAATCCATCAGGCCTGACATGCTGTATCCCTAGTCTGCACTACACTCAAATATTCCTCTTATGTCATATTATTCTTGGTCTCCATCTAAAACTGTCCACTGCCATGCTATGACTTGTCTTATTTTTAATATTCTACCTGTTTGGGGAGGCAGAGAAATAGGCCATTCTATATGTATACCAGATATTCCTCACCTGAAGGATTAGATTACTGCCTGCTCTACAGATGATGGTGTAATTCCCCTGCTAGAATCAACCAAATACAAAACTCTGGGCAGGTTACAGCCAATGCTGCTATTAGTTCCATTTCTCTACCTACCTCAAACGAGACTAGATTTACGCTTGTGGGGTATTCTAGTTGCCGCTCGATGAGGAACAGGACTTGTTTTCCTAGTCAGGTGATGGTGAACTCTAGCAGAACATGAAAATTTTTTTTAATTAATTTATTTGTTTTTTATTTTTGGCTGTGTTGGGTCTTCGTTGCTGCGCATGAGCTTTATCTAGTTGAGGCAAGCAGGGGCTACTCTTCGTTGTGATGTGCAGGCTTCTCATTATCTTGGTTTCTCTTGTTGCAGAGCACGGGCTCTAGAGTACAGGCTCAGTAGTTGTGGTGCATGGGCTTAGTTGCTCCACAGCATGTGGGATCTTCCCAGACCAGGGCTCGAACCCGTGTCCCCTGCATTGGCAGGCGGATTCTTAACCACTGCGCCACCAGGGAAGCCCAGAACATGAAATTTTGTCCACCTCTTTCTGGTGGGTCCATGCCACAAGGAGTGGACCCAATTGACGAATACTCACTGTGTCAAGGCATGATCATGTACAGCAAACTATGTCACTATCTGTCACTCTAGCACTTTACCAACTTTACCAGCTTGAGAGGACTTGACACTTCTGACCATCAGACCTAACTATCTTGCACAGCTCCAGATAAAAAGGAAGCTTGGCTGGTACCAGATCCTGTGGTCTGTTCTTTAGCAATTTGTTTTCTGTATTACTTATTTTCCAGATGACAGTAGCCACCATGCTGATAGCCCCTGCCTATCAAGAGATCCATCTGTTAGAGAACTTAGTGACCTCACAGTCACAACTAGTATTAGCTTTCAAGAGCATGTAGTAGGTAAATCTTTCTTGAAGGAATAAAGAATCCCTTACCATAACTTTTGAAGGGACAGAACCCAGCCTATCCTCTATATCCTTTTGCAGTGTCATGTTGCTGTTCCATGGCAGGCCCCTTCAAGACATTAGCACAAATGGTATAGATCAGGGGTCCCCAACCCCTGGGCCACGGACCAGTTAGGAACTGGGCTGCACAGCAGGAGGTGAGCAGCAGGCGAGCAAGCGAAGCTTCACCTGTATTTATAGCCACTCCCCATCACTCACATTACTGCCTGAGCTCCGCCTCCTGTCAGATCAGTGGCAGCATTAGAGTCTCATAGGAGCTCAAACCCTGCTGTGAACTGCACATGTGAGGGATCTAGGTTGCCCGCTCCTTATGAGAATCTAATGCCTGATGATCTGAGGTGGAGCTGAGGCAGTGATGCTAACACTGGGGAGTGGCTGCAAATACAGATTATCATTAGCAGAGAGGTTTGACTGCACAGAGACCATAATAAATCAATTGCTTGCAGACTCATATCAAAACCCTATCAGTGAGTGGCAAGTGAAAACAAGCTCAGGACTCCCACTGATTCTGTATTATGGTGAGTTGTATAATTACTTCATTATATATTACAATGTAATAATAACAGAAATAAAGTGCACAATAAATGTAATGTGCTTGAATCATCCCAAAACCATCATCCCCCCACCGGTCTGTGGAAAAATTGTCTTCCACGAAACTGGTCCCTGGTGGCAAAAAGGTTGGGGACCACTGGTATAGATGATCTTATTTGCAAAGCAGAAATAGAGGCACAGAGAGAACAAACGTATGGATAAACAAATGTATGGATACCAAGGGGGGTGGGTAGGATGAATTGGGAGATTGGGATTGACATATTGGGATTGACATATATACACTACTGATACTATGTATAAAATAAATAACTAATGAGAACCTACCTATAGCTCAGGGAACTCTACTCAATGCTCTGTGATGACCTAAATGGGAAGGAAACCCAAAAAAGAGGGGGGATATATGTATACCTATAGCTGATCACTTTGCTGTACAATAGAAACTAAAACATTATAAAGCAACTATACTCCAATAAAAATAAATTTTTAAAAAGACATTAGCATGGTCTGCTAGAACTTCTTTTTTTAATTATTAAATTTTTTATTTTATTTATTGAATTATAATTAACGTACAATATTATATTAGTTTCAGGTGTATAACATAGTGATTTGGTATTTTTTGTTTGTTTGTTTGGTTTTATTTTTTTTTTTGCGGTACGTGGGCCTCTCACTGTTGTGGCCTCTCCCATTGCGGAGCACAGGCTCCGGACGCGCAGGCTCAGCGGCCATGGCTCACGGGCCCAGCCACTCTGCGGCATGTGGGATCTTCCCAGACCGGGTCACGAACCCGTGTCCCCTGCATCGGCAGGCGGACTCTCAACCACTGTGCCACCAGGGAAGCCCGATTCAGTATTTTTATACATTATGAAATGATGACCACAATAAATCTAGTTACCATCTGTCACCATACAAAGTTGTTATAATATTATTGACTATATTCCCTATGCTGTGTGTTACATCCCTGTGACTTACTTATCTTATAGCTGGAATTTTGTACCTCTTAATCCCCTTCACCTATTTCATCTATCTCCCTACCCTCTTCCCCTCCGGCAACAACCAGATTGTTGTCTGTATCTATGAGTCTGTTTTTGTTTTGCTTGTTCATTTGTTTTGTTTTTTAGATTCCACATATAAGTGAAATCATATGGTATTTGTTTTTCTTTGTCTGACTTACTTCACTTAGCATCATGCCCTCCAGGTCCACCTGCATTTCTGCAAATGGCTAGATTTCATTCTTTTTAATGGCTGAGTAATGTTCCATTGTGTGCATGTATGTGTGTAAATATATACACACCATATATATGTGTATACACACACATACCCCCCACATCTTCTTTCACCATTTGTCAATGGACACTTAGGTTGCTTCCATATTTTGGCAATTGTAAATAATGCTGCCCTAAACATGGTGAATTAGTGTTTTTGTTTTCTTTGGATAAATACCCAGAAGTGGAGTTGTTAGATATTTGGTAGTTCTATTTTTAGATTTTTGGGGAACATTTGTAGTTCTCTTTTTAGATTTTTTGGGAACTGTTTTCCATGGTGACTGCACAAATTTACATTCCCACCAACAGTGCACGATGGTTCTCTTTTCTCCACATTCTCACCAACACTTGTTTCTTATCTTTTTGATAGTAGCCATTATGACAGGTGTGAGATGGTATCTCACTGTGGTTTTGATTTGCATTTTCCTGATGATTAGTGATGTTGAGCATCTTTACATGTGCCTGTTAGCCATCTGTATGTCTTCTCTGGAAAAAATGTCTGCCCATTTTTAAATCAAGTTGTTTGTTTTTCTGATATTGAGTTGTTAGGATTTCTATTAACTTTCTAAGCAATGCCCTGCACTGAAATTGGGGTGTAGGTGCCCAAGGTAGTCCTGGGAGACCGGAGAAATTATTAAACTCAATCCTGTACCTCAGTTTCCTCTGGGACACTGCCACCCTGCCTTTAAATACAAATTTATCCACTCCTCAAAACCATAATATAATACTTATGCGATTCATAAGTTCAAGGCTTTATAAGTGGGCTGTTTAGTCCCTACACCAGCTGACCTTTAGCTCTATCCATTGCAGTGTTACCTCATAAAAGAAATGTTTTAACTCTATAACTTTCACAGTTGTTTTTGTCATAATGTGAATTTCAATATATATCATGGATTTTGAGGGTTCTGTTTATTGCCCTCTAGGTTAAAATTCTGCTTTCTCAAGTCAGCTGTGATTAAAAGTTGCAGAATATATTGGTTTCCTTGTTAGTTATGAATTCTTGGTAGCCACTTTACATGGTATTGGGAAGAGCAGCACGGAGAGATTTTTTTCAGATCTCCCAACCAGTTATCTTTTTCTGCATCACTTATTTCTAGGAAGTGGGTGAACTGGGGTTAAAACTTCTGTTTGACTCTAAGGTCCATGTTCTTGCCACTGTACAACCCCTTGATGGCAAAAATCTCATGGGACCTATTGGGTTAGCCAAAAAGTTCATTTGGTGTTGTTCCGTAAGATGGCTCTAGTAGTGCTTAGCTGTCTTTAACTTCTTTCAAAACAATTTTGTTAGATCGTATTGTGACAGCTGTCATATCAGCGTGCATTTTTTAAAAAACATCAAAATTGGTGAATTTTTGGGTAACCATTTTAATATTGAAGATGGAAGAAAACATTTTCAGCATGTTATGCTTTATTATTTCAAGAAAGGTAAAAACACAACTGAAATGCAAAAAAAAAAAGATTTGTGCAGTGTATGGAGAAGGTGCTGTGACTGATCAAACCTGCCAAAAGTGGTTTGCGCAGTTTCATGCTTGAGATTTCTCTCTGGACAATGCTCCATAGTCAGGTAGACCAGTTGAAGTTGATAGCGATCAAATCGAGACATTAATTGACAACAATCAGTGTTATGCCACGTGGGTGATAGTGGACACACTCAAAATATCCAAATCAAGCGTTGAAAATCATTTGCACCGGCTTGATTATGTTAATCGCTTGGATATTTGGGGTCTACGTAAGTTAAGCGAAAAAAACCTTCCTGACCATATTTCCGCATGCAAATCTCTACTTAAATGTAATGAAAACGTTCCGTTTTTAAAACAAATTGTGATGGTTGATGAAAAGTGGATACTGTACAATAATATGGAACAGAAGAGATTGTGGGGCAAGAGAAATGAACCACCACCAACCACACCAAAGGCTGGTCTTCATCCAAAGAAGGTGATGTTGTATATATGGTGGGATTGGAAGGGAGTCTTCTATTATGAGCTCCTTCCAGAAAACCAAACAATTAATTCCAGCAGGTACTGCTCCCAATTAGACCAACTGAAAGCAGCACTTGACAAAAAGTGTACAGAACTAGTCAACAGAAAACACATAATCTTCCATCAGGACGACGCAAGACCACATGGTTCTTTGATGATCAGGCAAAAACTGTTACAGCTTGGCTGGGAATTTCTGATTCATCCACCATATTCACCAGACATTGCACCTTTGGATTTCCATTTACTTCAGTCTTTACAAAATTCTCTTAATGGAAAAAATTTCAATTTCCTGGAAGATTGTAAAAGGCACCTAGAACAGCTCTTTGCTCAAAAAGATAAAAAGTTTTGGGAAGATGGAATTATAAGTTGCCTGAAAAATGGCAGAAGGTAGTGGAATAAAAGGGTGAATATGTTGTTCAATAAAGTTCTTTGTGAAAATGAAAACTTTATCTTTTATTTTTACTTATAAACCAAAGGAGTTTTTGGCCAGCCCAATATTTTGCTGTTCAGAAACACATTGGCTACTGCCTTTTTATTTTTTAATTAATTAATTAATTAATTAAAATTCATTTTTTGTCTGTGTTGGGTCTTTGTTGCTCTGCGTGGGCTTTCTCTAGTTGTGGCATGCAGGGGCTACTTTTCCTTGAGGTGCACAGGCTTCTCATTGCGGCGGCTTCTCTTTTTTTTTTAAATTTTTAAAATTATTTTAAACATCTTTATTGGAGTATAATTGCTTCACAATGGTGTGTTAGTTTCTGCTTTATAACAAAGTGAATCAGCTATACATATATCCCCATATCCCTTCTCTCTTGCGTCTCCCTCCCTCCCACCTTCCCTATCCCACCCCTCTAGGTGGTCACAAAGCCCTGAGCTGATCTCCCTGTGCTATGCAGCTGCTTCCCACTAGCTGTCGGTTTTACATTTGGTAGTGTATATATGTACATGCCACGGTGGCTTCTCTTGTTGCAGAGTGCGGGCTCTAGGTGCGCGGGCTTCAGCAGCTGTGGCTTGCGGGCTCTAGAGTGCAGGCTCAGTAGTTGTGGCACGTGGGCTTAGTTGCTCCGTGGCATGTGGGATCAAACCCTGTCTCCTGTATTGTCAAGTGGATTCTTAACCACTGTGCCACCAGGGAAGTCCCTGCCTTTTTATTTTAAAATTAATTCATTCATTGAATAGATAGTATGTATACTGGTACCAAAAATTTTAATGTTAAAAGGAATACAGAAAAAGGTGTCCCTCCCATTCCCGTACCCAGCCGTTTGAACCCTCTCCTCACAGTCATCATTAGCAGTTTCTTATGAGTCATTTGAGAGGTTTTACACTTGTCTAAACATACATATATACATGAGAGATATCTTTTGATTATTCTTTCCATCCTTTGAATTGGTCTTGCGTACCATTTACTACAATAAAATTTTCATAGCTGACTATATTTGAGATTTGAATACTTCTTGATCAGTGACCCTTTTGGATTCTTACTATGTTTTAAGAATTTATTGAAACCATAGGGAAGTAGATGGCTTACCTTCTGGGTTGCTTTCCAGGGCAAAAGTCTGTTTCCCTGAAATCCTGGCCTTGAATACAATAGGAATATTTCCTCTGTCCTCATTCACCCTCCTAGAATGACTTTCACACATTTGTTACTGGGTTAAGAACTTCCTGCAGTTTATTTTCATAGAATGTGTTAGTTTCCTCACAGAGTTTGAATTCTTGGTAGTCACTTCGCATGGTGTTGTGAAGAATTTTTTTCCAGCATACTAAATCAGTGCCTTTTATTTTAAACTTAAAAAAAGAGAAACACATTTTCACTACAAAAATCTTAAAATGATTCATAAATGTATAATAGAGAAAATGAAAAAATTCTCTGTAATACCCCCTGTCCAATCTACTATGAGATAACTACTTTTCACAGTTTAGTGTGTACTCTTCCAACATTTTAATTTTTTTAAATTAAAATTTTAATTATGCATTATTTGAATATGTGAAAGAATACATGTAATATATATAAGTTTTGGAGCATAATAATGGAACTACTACCCATGAGCCCATCACCCATTATTTTCCAATAGAGTTTAGTAATGTACTCTAAACTTTCTTAGACTTTCCATTGCTCCCCGAGTGACAGGATTTTTTTTTCTCCACAAGCCTGGTGAATTTCAGGAGGTAGGGACATGGTCTTCTGTTTCTTTTGGAATCTGCACAGCTATTAGTCTCACTCTCTGATGTGTTAGATACCAGGGAATGAAGCCTGGTTGTTTGTGTCTGAGAGACTTCATCCTACCTGGATTTTAGGGAAAAACAATTTGGCCTTTCTGGGGGAAAAAAAGGAAAACAGTTATTATTGAAAAAGAGTGTAATTTGTAGTATTTGCTGGATGATAGCATTCTTTTTTTGGAGGGTTGGAAATTTATTTTCTCCAGACCTTGTAGATTCCTGGGATCCTTCTGTATTTAAGGCTGCTACACTCATATTCTGGTAACTGAGATGTGAGGTCGACAATAGCTAAAGCTTTGTCAGCTATATTGTAAGGTAATTTATAAGCATGAGGGTGCTCATGTTTATCCTTAGTAGAAATGAAGACTTTTTAGCAGATGCCAGACAGAAAAAGAATTGTCATATTTTCCTTAATTTCTCTTGTAAAGCTTTGAGACTCCAGACAAGCTTTACAGAAAAGAAGTCCAAAGCTCCTAAGTACAAGTTTATCCATCACATCTTTTTGTTTCTTCCTTCCTAAAGGTTTCTCTATTTTCTTGGAGTATTCTTGTTCTTACTGAGTAGATACATAGACCAGAGAGTATATTTGTGGGGTCCAAGGAAGAATTAATGGGAGGGGGGGAAAGTTGGGAGACCTGGCTCATAAACTAGACACAGGTGAGAAGAGGACAAATACACAAATGTAGCACCTTGAGTGTTATTTAACTAATGACCTTGAGTGTTATTTAACTAATGACCAGTAATAACCTGGAAAGAGAGAGTATAGTGCTGAGGTGGCACGGAATAAGCAAATAGTAAAGAATGGCATAAGTGTGTTCAAAAAGGCTTTCCAAGGAGATGAGTTTAGAGATGACTTTTAAGGAGCTAATTGAGATGTACTGATTGAAAGGAGAGCTTGTTCGTAGTAGGATAAATGAAAAGTATGGGGAAAGGATTTCAAAAATGCCAAATTATATGCTGAGCATGTTGGCTTGGAGGGAGTAGAGTGATGTCAAAGTTGTACTTGCTAATCTGCAGAAGGAACTGAGTCCCTCTGCTGTACACAGTTTTCTTCAAAGAGTGAAGATATTCACAGCTGGCCCAGTTTGGCAGATTCACTCTTTTGGGAGCCTTTTCTTTTATTTCAGATACCTAGTGTCCTTGTCACATAGCATCCTCTCTCCTTTTAAATCTGCTGTAGGATTGAAAGTTTTGTGCCACTTAAACTTTTTGTGGCTATGACTAAAGACCTATTTCTGTGAACAGTGGAAGCAGAAGAGCAAGCCTTATGTCACTGATTACTTTCACTTATTTATCAAGGACTACATGCCCTGAAGGAAAGTAGGATTGCATGGCCAGCTGGCCTCTATCCTGCAGATTCTCCCACCTCATCACTTTCCTCTTTACCCCTTCTCATTTCTCAGATCCCAGAAGACAGAGGTCTAACGCATATTCATTCTTCGCCATTTTTCTTCCACTATTTACCACTTTTATCTGAGTCTCCTATTCTGGCTCTTGTTAAAGCATCCTAATCATTCTGGTGTTCCCTAGAGAACTGATTCTTGATTACCTCAAACCTAGGGCTAATTCCTCCTGTCCCACTTTATTATTTTTTTCCCAAAGAACCACATGCATAAGGTTCATTTTTATATCAAAAGATACAGTGCATGCTATGAGGCACAGTTTTTTTTCACTGCCCTATCCTTTAGCCATTCAGTTTCTGCCCGGAAGCAACCACTATTGCCATTTACTGTATATATACGTAAGTATATACATATACTTACCACCCTCACAAATGGTAGTATGCTTTGCACCGTGTTACATGCCTTGCTTTTTTTCACTTAACAATGTATGATATATACTACGTGTAGGGATCCAGTCCCTATTAACATGGACATTTTAGAAATCAAGATGAAATTCATTCACATAATATTAACCATTTTAAAGTGTATAATTCAGTGACATTTAGTACATTCTCAGCGCTGTGGGGCTCTCACCTCTATGTGAATCCAAAACGTTTTCATCACCCCTAAAGGAGCCCTGTGGGCTTTAAGCAGTCACTCCTTGTTCCTGCTTAATGCCATGTCCTGGGCAATCACTAATCTACTTTCTGTCTCTATGGATTTACCTATTCTGGATATTTTATGTAAATGGAATCATAAGTACATGACCTTTTGTGATTGGCTTCTTCAGTTAACATGTTTTTAAGATTCTTCCAGATTGTAACACATATCAGTTCTTTATTCCTTTAATGACTGAATATTCCATTGTATGGATATACCACCTTTTGTTTTTCCATTCATAGTGGATGGACATTTGTTTTTTACCCCAACTTTTGGATATTGTGAATAGTGCTGCTGTGAATAGTTATGTGCAAGTATTTGTTTGAATGCCTGTTTTCAATTCTATTGGGTATATACTTAGGATTGGAATTGCTATTAACAGACATTTAAGTTGCTTCCAATATATGCTGGTACAGTGCTTGCAGTTGATCTCATTTCACATATATGATTTCATACATGTATACATATTGGATGAATAGCTAGTAGTGAGATTACTGGGTCAAAGCATTTTACATTTAACAATGCATTTAACATTTTGGAAGATACTACAAAATTGTCCTCTCTAGAAGCTGTACTATTTTCACCGCCACTAGCAAAGTATGAGAGTGCTTTCTCCTCCTTGGCCTTTAGTTATAACCAGCCTTCCTACTAATCTTGTTGCAGAGAGCCACAAGCAACTGTTCCTGTGCCGCGATTCACTCAGAATCTTCTTCCTGCTTGCCTGCTTAGCCTGTCTTTTCTTCCTCTACCGTCTTGGGCCTTTTATTTCCTGACTTCCTATTTTGTCTCTTGATAACTGGGCCCTCCTCTTTGTTTGGTGTCCTGTTCAAATTTCCTTCTCTGGTTTATCAACTTGTGTTTCTGCTTATATTTTAAAATTTTGGACAATTCCTTTCAGTTTGTTTTCAGTAGTAATACCTTGGAAATAGAGAGGGAAGTGTTAAGGAGGCAAAGAAGCAAATGGTTAAGGATGGCATGTAGTTTGTTCAGGAAGGCTTTCCAGGGAGATGAGTTTAGAAATGACTTTTGAAGAAGCTAATCAGAATGTACCGGTTGAAAAGAAAGATATTCATAGTAGGATAAATGAAAAGTATGAAAGGAGAATTCAAAAGGTAATCCACTCCACTCTCTCACTCCTGGCCAAGGAACCTCTTCCTGGCTGGAACTACTCTTTCCTGGGTAGTGGGAGTAAAGTAGTAATCCATATCTTCTGGTATGTTTCGTCCAGGACTCGGACTCTCAGACAGGAAAATATACTAGTTACGGCCTCCTTAGAGTGTAGGGAGTCTTATTTTAGTAGTAGGGCAGTGCAGTGGGTCTAGGACTTCTGTCAGTAAGAGTGGGTGATGAGTTATACATTGTACATGTGGTATTGGTGGGAGCAGTTGATACTGATGCTAATTATAGGTGCTGGCAAACTAACAAAGAAAAGAGAGACTATAACAATATGGTTTGGCTGTTAAAAATAATCTTAATTGTAGTCTTCTGACTCATTTATTTACTTCTATCCTGCCATCTTCCAGAAAGAATTTGATGTGGCTAATTGCAGTCATTACATCAACTCATTATCATTTCTGTTCAATTACTATGTTACACAATTATGCATGTTAAAAATGTCAGGTTAATGTATCAAAGTTTTATTTGATTACAACATTTAAGTACCTAATCTGGGCATAGTGTGTGTTGTGTGTATATATATATAGATAGTTAGATAGATATATGAGTGACTGTTATTCCCATAAAAGCATGGTCATCTTATGGCTTCTTATTATAGATTTTATTGGTACAAAGTGGTAAGAAATGAATTTGATTGATAAAATATGATTGACAGAATTATGATAGACATGAACAATTGATAGACTTGTTCATTACACAAACAGTTATTGGACACCTCTTCCTCATGCCAAGAATCATGCTAGGCACTGGGGGTATAGAGATTAAAAGTCCTTGATCTTAAGGAGCTCAAGTCCAGAGAGGAAGAAACATGTAGCTAGTACCATGTGATAAGTAAATGGTAGAGGAGTATAGAGGAAGAAAACTTAATCCAAATTTGGGATGGTTAGGAATAGCTTCTTAGAGAAAATGATATCTAAATTGAAAAAAAAAGTTTAAAATCAAAGTCCATATGTTTCATTATGGTTCACTCTTTGTGTTATACATTCTATGGGGTTTTTCTCTTTTTTTCTTCCAGTTTTATTAAGATATAATTGACATACAGCACTGTATAAGTTTAAGGTGTATAGTGTAATGATTTGACTTACATACATCCTGAAATGATTATCACAATAAGTTTCGTGAATGTCCATCATTTTGTATAAATACAAAATAAAAGAAAAAAATTTTTGTGACGAGAACTTAGGATTTACTCTTAACAGCTTTCATATATAACATAGAGTGGTGTTAATTATATTTATCATGTTGTGCATTACATCCCTACATATTGTATGGATTTTGAGGAATACATAATGACACATATCCACCCCGATAGTATCATATAGAATAGTTTCATTAACCTAGAATTCTCCTGTGCTCTACCTATCCATTCTCCCCTCCCTGCAAAACTCCAAAATAAACTGAGCTTTAAAAGATGAGTCAGAGTCAGTCAAGGAAAGGAGAAAAGAGTTCATGGTACTAGGACACTAAGATGAAAAAGCATAACTTAAGTATGTTAAATTCTGGGTGGCTTGAAGGCAGGAGATAAGAGTGGGGAAGGGGTTAGAGATGAGGCTAGAGAGGCACAGAGTGCTCATGTCAGGAAGGGTTTGAGTGCCGAAGCAAGCTGTTTGTATTTTATCTTGAAGACAATGGGGAACCTTTGAAGGCTTTATGCAGGAGAATGAAGCAACCAGATGGTGGTGGTTGTAGTGATGTGAGCAGTTTGCTTGATGCATTAAAAAAATCTAATTGTAGAATGAATATATATATATATATATATAAACCTCATAAAACAAATATTTATTTTAATGAGTTAATATAAGGCAAAAAATAGACCTTTGCCAGGCACCCCAGAAAGCCCTCCACATGCCTTTTCCCAATCACAGTCTCCTCCTCTGTAAAAATAACTACTATTCCGACTTTATGATAATAACTTCCTCGATTTTGTAAATGTGCAAATGGATCCCCCCTCCCATATTATATATTCTTTTAGTACCTCTATGTATTTACCTTTCCGACATCACTTACTCGGTATGTATGATTATTTGATTAATATTTATTTTCTTCTCTAGACCATAAATTTCATGAGTAGGGAAAATGCTTATCTGTGTATCCCCAGTAACTTTGCTCAGTAAAATTAGTTGAATTAATGCATTTCTGTTAAGTGGAATTACTGAGTTAAGGAATATGCACATTTAAAATTTTGTTAGATATTGCCAAATTATACACTAGAAAGATTGTACCTGTTTATATTCCTGGTGTTGATACTCCTTTTCTCACATCCAGCCATACTGCCCTTTCACCCTCCCCTCCCCGTGTCCCTGTATCGCTGAGTCCTTTTCTTCTACAGAGAATTTTGGGCACATTCCAGCTTTTGTTTTAGGTGCTTAGGATATATCAGGAAGCAAAAAGACGAAGATCCTGGGTGGCAGGAGGTAGACAATAAACATAATAATTATACAGGATGTTAAGAGAGTGGACCAATAAAAGAGTAGATGGTGAAAAGCAATTGGGAATGCTAGAACTGAAATTGAATTATAATTTTAAATAAGGTGGCTAGTATACAAGCTACAGTGAGATGACTTTTGAGTAAAGACTTGGAGGAAGTGAGGGAAATAACAAGTTGGCTGAAAAAGGGTAACAAGAGGTCTGCTGGGGGTGCTGTAATACTGTTTCTTGATCTGCGTGCTGGTTACTTGAGTGTGTTCACATATTCTTTGAGCAGTACGCTTATCATTTGTGTACTTTTCTGCATTTTATACCTCAGTAGAGCTTTCATATTAAAAATGAATTGATGTTGAACATTTCAAAATGCCTTAATAGTACTTGCCTAGTTATTCATGGGTATTTTCCTTTGACTTACAAACAGCGATGAATGCATTAATCAATTTCTATTAATAAATCATTTTGCCTTCCTTTAATTTACTTGATTATGGTAAAAGTATTTTTTTAAAGCATTCTTTTGATGTAATGCTATGTTTGATTTGCTTCTATTTTATTTTGGATTTTTGTATCTATATTCACAAGGAAGTTTGGTCAATAGTTTCTTTTTGTTATTCCCCTATGTCAGGTTTGAAGTACTTTTCTTAATTATAGGTTCTTTACTGTTTTCCATGGAAAGAAATCTACTGTCTCGAAAAAGGAAGGGAATAATTTCTAATGTTTGACTTTATTGTCCTTTGTGAGCTACCTGGTAATTACTACAATTTAGTAATTGATAGGTGAGTCCTGTCACTGCTATTCTAGACAGATGGCTGTTCACTTCAAGTCTAGGGCTCAAATCTCCTGTCATTTCATTGTCATAGAAAAATTGACCATCACTGGACTATTAATTGGTGATGTAATAGTTGTTTGGGGGTGTTTTGTTTGATACTTATGGACCTTATTTTTTTAATGTGACTATTTCTGATTTCTTACGTTTTCCACTAGAAACAGGATGAAATAGGCAGAAGCCTGTGTTGCTGTAGCCTAGTCAACAGGGATAAGTGCAGAACCTTTGCCTTACTGGAAAGAGGATTCATTTTTAATTGGATCCTGGACCTGCTAGAATTGTTTCATTTCCCTGTATGATCGCAGTGAGCTGGTCTCCAAGCTCAGTAGGATAGCTCATCTGGCTGTCTCCTTCCATCAGCGCAGGAGCACTGTGCTTCTGTTTGAGAGACTGGTTTTTTTCATATAGCAAATCCTGTAGCTGTGTTTTTCAAAATGTAATTCAAGAATCATTTGGCATTAGTTGCTTATTGAAAAGGCAGATACAACAACAACAAATGTAGATGCCCAAGCCACTCCAGGCATTTTGAATTAGAATCTATGGGAGTATGGTCTAGGAATCTACATTTTAAACAAGAGGCTCAAGTAATTCTTCTTAAAATTTAAAGACACTGCTTTCTAAGATTAAGAAGAACCTGCTTTTATTCAGTTGTTAACTTCTTCAAGTATAGGATTTCTGTGCCGAGCATTGGAAGGACCAAAAGGGAGTATAAGATTGGATCTTCCACTCAGGGAACTTACAACCTAGGCTAGGGATGGGATGCATAGGACTAAGGCAAGCAATAAAATGAATCAAATTCTAAGGCAGGTGTTTTTAAAAAATCAACTTTGTTGAGATATAATATACATGCAAAAGATTCACCCATTTGAAGTGTACATTTTGATTGGTTTTGATAGATGTATATACCAGTGAAACTACCACCATGATCAAAATACAGAACATTTCCATTACCTCTAAACATTTCCTTATGCTCTTTGCATTCATCCTTCTCCCAACCCCTGGCTTCAGGCAACCACTGATAGGCTTTCTATCACTATAGATTAAATTTGGTTTCCTAGAGTTTTATATAAAATAGAAACATACACCATGCAGTCCTTTGTGTCTAGCTTCCTTCACTCAGCAGAAGGATTTGAGATTCTTCCATTTTGTTGAGTGTATCAGTAATTTGTTTCTTTTTATTGAGTAGTGTTCTATTATATGGGTATACCACGTTTTGTTTATCCATTCACTTGTTGATAGGCACTTGGGTTTTTTCCAGTTATTATAATTAATATGAACATTCACATGATCGTGTGTTTTCACTTCTCTTGGTTAAATACCTAGGCGTGGAACGGCTGGATCATATGGGTTGGTGTATGTTTAGCTTTTAAGAAAGAGACGGACGGTTCTTATTTTGATTGTTAATAGAGACACTGTACTAGAGTCGTTGCTCATTGTTTAAGGAGAGTTGTTTAAGTGGAACTTATGAATGAATTCCAGTTATATAAGGGAGGATAGGGAATATTTATTGAGTAATTACCATTTGTCTAGAACATGGTAATTAAATGCTGTGATTTTTCAGTGCTTATGCAAACCTGAGAGGTAAGTGGTATTACTCTTCACTCTTTATAGATGATGAAGAGAAGTGTAGAGAAGTTAACCAGTCTAAGGTTACACAGCTAGTAAGAGATGGCTTTGAATTTAGGTTTATTTGGTTCCAAAGCTCAAACCATTTCCATTACACCAAGAAGGAATAGAAGTGAAGGATATTCCAGCTTCAGAAGTTGGGGGACAGATAGGAGAAATTGGGCTTATTCATCTCTCCATCTCCTGAGTATGGCAAGCATAGGAACTATGACAATCTGTTTGTCATAACAGAAACTTTGTTTTGCGGGACTGGTTAACAGTGAGCTTTGATATTTATTTGGTATCAGATTATAGAGGGGTTTGAAAGCCAGGGAGATAAATATACTCCTTTATAAAGAGTTGTAAGTTGTTAAAAGGGTAATGATGTGATTAGAAGCTGGATTTAGGAAAATTCGTCTTGTTGCAGTCTGCTAAGTAGATTGAATGGGACAGAGATTAGAAGGTCTTAAGTCCAATCAAAAATCTGTAATAATTCAGGCATGAGGTAATAAGTTCTTTGATAAGGAGAGTAAAACCTATGAGGAAGGGACAGTAGGAAGGAGACTTAAATAGACTTAATTACTAAGCTTGTTGACAGATTGGACACGGGAGATAAAGTAGAGAGGAATTTTAGGAATAGTTTTGAAGTATCCAGAGTTCCTTGGTTTTGGACTTGTCGTATACTTGGTATGCTAATATATCTGAAGAGAGCTCATAACATTGTAAATAAAATGTCATTGCCAGTAGAGGCTCTAGTTTTCTAGACAGCCTTTCTCTTAGCATAAGGTGACACTGAGCTAGAGGGTAATTGGTTATTCATTTGTTAAGTATGTGAGCTTGAAGAGGTTTGAAGCTCCAGGGAGGTAGGAAACATTAGCCTGTTCATTAAAATTTCCAGTTTGACACTCATTTGATATGTGTGAATGCCCAGTTTGAGAATGTTACTGGTTTTCTAATACGCTCTTAATGTACTTGGAGGTTTTTCTGCAGCTCGTTTGGCCAGTATCTTTTCTCTGCTTACTACCTTTTTGATGTCCTGTGATAAGTAATACCCTCCACCTTGCTTACGTTGAACATTTTACTGCATGAATTGTAGAATGTCTTGATGTCTCCATTTTCCACTGCGTGTGCTTCCTTCCATTTGCTTCTGAACAGACTGTGCTCTAGCTTTCATTCATTAAAATTTGTCATAAAAATGATGCGTAACTTTTTTGTTTCTAAATTCAGTACGACTTTCTCAGTTTTATTTTGACTGCTCTGTAGCACTGCTACTTGTTAACCACTCACTCCTTCCTTGAAACCTTGTTTTCCTGACTCCAGGGACCACAATGCCATGGTTTTCTTCCTCTCTAGCTTCTTTGCAGACTCCTTTGTGGACTCTTCCTTTTTTTAAAAGTCAGATTTATTAATGTATAATTTACATATAGTAAAATTCTCCCTTTTAGTGTACAGTCCTATGAATTTTGTCAAACACATACAGTCATGTAACTGTAACCACACTCAAGATATAGAGCAGCTCCATCAACCCTAAAAATTCCCTTAAACCCTTTGTAGTCAACTTCTCCCATTCTTGGCCTGTGACAACCACTAATCTGTTTTCTGTCCCTAAGTTTTGCCTTTTCCAGAAAGTCATATAAGTGGAATTATATAATTTGTAGCTTTGAGCCTGGCTTGTTTCACTTATCATAATGCATTTGGGACTCATCTACGTGTGTCACTAGTTTATTCCTTTTTATTCCTGAGTAGTACTCTACTGTATGGATGTACCATGGTTTGCTTACCTATTCATCAGCTGAAGGATACTTCTGTTTCCAATTTTTAGTGAATATGAATTAAGCAACTGTAAACATTTGTATATAGGATTTTGTATGAACATGTTTTTATTTCTCTTGGGTAAATATATAGGAAGGGGATTGCTGGATTGTATGGTGTGTGTATAGCTTCATAAGAAATGCCCAGATTATTTTCCAAAGAGGCCTACCACTTTGCATTCTTGCCAGCCACGTATGAGATTTCTAGATGCTCCATAGCCTCTCCAACACTATATTGTCAGTTCTTTTTTTTTTTTGGTCTGTCTGCTTTTTAAATGTGGCTGTTCTATAGCTTCCCCCCTTCTCCTATACACAGTCTTTTTCTTATCCTATACTCTCTACCTCATTGTTTTTATTTAATTTTTATCTATTCAGTTACAAATATTTGTTGAGATTCTGCTTTGTACCAGGCACTGTTTAGGCACTAAGGATATAGCAAGGAACAAAGAAGAAAAATTCCTGTCCTCATGGGAGCTTGTGTTCTGAAAACATCCAAGTCTTCTGCTCCACATCTCTTTTCTCATATATCCAGCTGTCTACCAGACATAGTCATTTGAGATGTCTCATAGTTACCACAAAGCCGATAAATACATCTAACATTAAATTCATCATCACCGCTTTGAACCTTCCCCTCTTTTGTATTTCTTTTAATGAATGATGTCATATCCACCCAGTAGCTCAAGCTAAAAACCTGGGCAATATTATCTAGGCTTTATTTTCCTCACTTTCCACATTCAGTTACTTATCAAACCGTATTGACTTTACCTCCGACGTATCTTATGAATGTATCTACTTTTCTCTGCTCCCTCTGCTACTTCCTTAGTTCAAGCCATCATTAGGTCAGTGCAATAGCCTCTTACTAGCCTCCCTGACACGTCTTCAGTCTACCTACTGTACCAACCAGTGGCCACACTGTACCATCATTCTCTTTCTAAAATGACAAATCTGATCCTGTCTCTCCCCTGCTTAAAAGCTGTGATAGCTCTGTATTATCCTCCAGATAATTACAAACTCCTAACATTACTAAATTTCTAAACATACATGTACTTAAGACTCACTTTGATCAGGTTCTTCCATAACCCTTCAGCTTCTCATTCAGGTAACGCTGGAACTATTTTCAGTTCACTGAATGGGCCTTTGAATGTATAATTTCTTTTCCTGGAACATTTCCGCCCTCCTTTTCTTGGTTCTTATGCCTAGCAAAACCTAACTATCCACAGTAATTGTTCTACTGACTACTGATATGTTTTAGTGCTTTTTTGGGGTGAGGAAGGAAACTTGGCCTAATTAAACTGGTGTTATTTCTCTTACAATGGTACCAGGCTGAAGTGAGAATAGGGAACTAGTTAGTCAGAGAGCATAACTGTTGTTATTTTCATGGTTTAGGGATGGACCCAGTAGATGGGATCAGATTATTTGTTTGATTTATTCATACAAGAGATATTTATTGAACACCTACTATGTACAAGAAACTGCTATGCAGTGCTGTTGGGTGTTCAAGAATGAGGCTGTGTAATGCAAAGAGAGCACTCTTTGGGCCCAGAGTTTCAGTGAGACGCAGCATTGTCACTTGCCTGAAGCCATCTAGCTTGATAGGTGTATTTTGAAGTTCTATGTGATTATTTTTCAGTTTTCTTTTAAAAAGAAACAAGGTAATTACCCTCTAATGTTTGCTATGGCAACTGCACTATAGCCTAGGAGAATTTTTATCCTCCACTCCATGGTTAGAAAGTTAAATAAATTATTAAAAATTTAAAAATTGCACACTAAACTAACATGAGAAGAAAGAGATATAGGTGGTAGGAAAAAGGTGAGTACATAGGAAGAAAACTCTCCCTGTGTAGTTACACAGCCTGTGACTGATTTGTAATCCCATTTTCCCAGGATTGGGAGTTAACTCAGGTAGTGAAACCAGCCTGTGTTGGAATCATTCAGTGCTTCCAGAATTTTGCGTCTTAGGGCAAACATTTAATTAAGGTAGCTGCACCCTCAGAACTCTGAGGACTTTTTAACCCAGACGTTGTTGATCCTTCAGCTGGTATTACAACTGTTGGAGTGTGCTGATCTTCCTGCTACCTATTTGTTAGGAACCTATAAGGCAAGCAAAAATCTGGCAACATGACGAAACAACAAGAAATGCAAATTGCTTACTCTTTTCTGGGGACCTGTGCTAAGTACTTTACATGGATTTTCTCTTGTAATCCTTACAGAAACCAATGAGACTCATATTATTATCATTCTCAAATTACAGATGAGGAAACATCTATAATAACCTTTTCAAGATCTTATAGCTAGTACATGGCAGAGCCAGAAGAATTTAGCTTTGATTTCTGTATCCATATTCTTAACTATGAAGCCACATTATTCCTTGTTTCTTGGGATAAAGGCCCATTTTTAGTGATTTCCTTGTCACCTTAGTTGCCTCAAATTCAGTTCAGCTGTGGGATAGGATTTAAATTTAATTAATATTGAATTTTTTAATCTTGAAAAATGAGTAGGAATTGTTTTCAGTTTTCTTCTGTCAAAGCCTCTGTGTTTTAATGGATTTTATTAAAAAGCTTATAGGCAATTCAGAAAAAAGTGGCTATCTCTGCGCGCCCAATAGGCTACAGTGGTTTTTTGTTTGTTTGTTTTTTTGGCTGCATTGTGTCTTCTTTGCTGCATGTGGGCTTTCTCTAGTTGCATTGAGCAGGGGCTATTCTTTGTTATGGTGTGCTGGCTTCTCATTGCGGTGGCTTCTCTTGTTGCAGAGCACAGGCTCTAGGTGCGCAAGCTTCAGTAGTTGTGGCTTGCGGGCTCTAGAGCACAAGCTCAGTAGTTGTGGCGCATGGGCTTAGTTGCTCCACGACATGTGGGATCTTCCCGGACCAGGGCTCGAACCCCTATCTGCTGCATTGGCAGGCGGATTCTTAACCACTGCGCCACCAGGGAAGTCCCCGCTACAGTGTTTTATTACATATTGGAAGACTAGAGATTAATACCGTTCTTTGGCTTTTTTTTTTTTTTTTTTTTTTTTGTGGTACGCGGGCCTCTCACTGTTGTGGCCTCTCCCGTTGCGGAGCACAGGCTCCGGACGCGCAGGCTCAGCGGCCATGGCTCACGGGCCTAGCCACTCTGTGGCATATGGGATCTTCCCAGACTAGGGCACGAACCCGTGTCCCCTGCATCGGCAGGCGGACTCTCAACAACTGCGCCACCAGGGAAGCCCTGGCTTTTTTTTTTTTTAAGAAGATGTTGGGGGTAGGAGTTTATTAATTAATTTATTTTTGCTGTGCTGGGTCTTCGTTTCTGTGCGAGGGCTATCTCTAGTTGTGGCAAGCGGGGGCCACTCTTCATCGCGGTGCGCGAACCTCTCAGTATCGCGGCCTCTCTTGTTGCGGAGCACAGGCTCCAGACGCGCAGGCTCAGTAGTTGTGGCTCATGGGCCCAGTTGCTCCGCGGCATGAGGGATCCTCCCAGACCAGGACTCGAACCCGTGTTCCCTGCATTAGCAGGCAGACTCTCAACCACTGCGCCACCAGGGAAGCCCGCTGGCTTTTATTTTTTAATTTTTAAATTTAATTTAATTTTTTGATTCTTTAATTAATTAATTTTTGGCTGCATTGGGTCTTTGTTGCTGTGCACAAGATTTCTCTGGTTGCAGAGAGCAGGGGCTACTCTTACTTGTGGTGCGCGGGCTTCTCATTGCAGTGGTTTCTCTTGTTGCGGAGCACGGCGTCTAGGTGTGTGGGCTTCAGTAGTTGTGGCTCACGGGCTCTAGAGCGCAGGCTCAATAGTTGTGGTGCATAGGCTTAGTTGCTCCGTGGCATGTGGGATCTTACCGGACCAGGGCTCGAACGTGTGTTTCCTGCATTAGCAGGCGGAATCTTAACCACTGCGCCACCAGGGAAGCCCATTCTTTGGCCTTTTAACTTTCAATAGAGAGCAGCAAAATTGGATGTCATCACTCTTGGGTAAGGGAATCACTCACTTTCCCACTGTAACCAGGTCTGAGCTTCTCATAGATATATTGCAGTAGATTCAGGTTTGGTGAACATAGAGATAAGGAAAGGTTTCTTAGAAGCTGATTAAATTTTTCTCATTTTGAATATGGAACAGTATATTAGCTCCTCAGTGATGTTGTTCTAAGAGAGACCTCAGCCAGAAGGAGGTTTAAAAGAGTATGGAAGCAGTAGGGTTTTTTTTTGTTTGTTTGTTTTTGTTTGTTTGTTTGTTTTTGCGGTACGCGGGCCTCTCACCGCTGCGGCCTCTCCCGCTGCGAAGCACAGGCTCCGGACGCGCAGGCCCAGCGGCCACGGCTCATGGGCCCAGCTGCTCCGCGGCACGCGGGATCCTCCCAGACCGGGGCACGAACCCGCATCCCCTGCATCGGCAGGTGGACTCCCAACCACTGCGCCACCAGGGAAGCCCAGTAGTTTTTATTTTTATAATTTATTTTTTAATTTTTTGGAGGCACTATGTGCCATGTGGAATCTTAGTTCCCCAAACCAGGGATCGAACCCGTGCCCCGTGCATTGGAAGTGCAGAGTCTTAACCACTGGACTGCCAGGGAAGTCCCCGGAAGCAGTAGTTTTTTGTTATTCTCTATACAGTGAATTGCAGAGAGCAAGAGTACTTTGCTTGGTAGAAGGCATATGCCCTCTACATGTTATGAAAAATAAATGGAATACAAGTAGGGTAGGCTCAAGTAAGGTAAGGTATATAATAATTGGTGGGATGGAAAATGTTCTTTGAATTTGTCCTAAAATTGTCTATCACTCTTCTTCTTTGCTACCACTTGTGGTTTTCTTAGGTCACTGGACCTATTTGGGCTGGGGAGACCAACAGAGTACGTAAGAATTTGAATACCTTATAATTTTCTTGATCATACCCTTTAACATACCCCCTCTGACTATGAAGCTGGATATTCATGCATATAAGCATATATAATTCCATTCCCTCCTCTTCCCCTACTTGAATCTCAGGAGACAGTTACCTGCAGTGGGAAGTTATATCCTTTCAGGCTGGTTTCCTGAAGACTGTGTGTGTGTGTGTGTGTATGTGTGTGTGTGTGTGTGTGTGTGTGTGTGTGTTGTGTGTGTGTTTGTGTGTGTGAGAGAGAGAGAGATTTCATTTCAAACCAAAGTTTCAGTTATAATCCTGACAGGATCTCCTGATTTTTCTTCCCCAGAGCCAAGTAGTACCGTCAGCTACCTTTTGGAGGAAACTCTCTCCTTTGGTCTCTTAGCTAAGGAGTGCAGTGACTAGAAAGAGAAAGTTCATCCTAGGAGGGGTCATTGGTTTTGTGATGTGAACAAGAGGCTGAGGACGTGGTTTGACTTTCCTTGGAGCAGGCCAGCTAGGCTGAAGCCCAACTTTGTTCAACTTTGAGCTAGAGAGTGGGCATCTAGTTCTTTCCAACAAGATTCACAGCCCTAGGCTGACATTACTGTCTGTGTTACCTATCTGACAGGGGAGGTGGGTGGGTTGACTGAGTCCCAATGATTAGATATCCAATAGATACTAAGAGAGGCCAAATTTTGTCCTGTCACTAGAATTTCTTATGGGGCATGTACTTTCTGTCATCTGAATCCTGGGTATTTGCACCAGGAAACTACTCAAAGGCAGCCTAAGAGAGCTCAGATAACTTAAGGTTTTCAAATAGAAAAAAGTAAGCCATGAAAAAAGAAAAAAAAGGTTTGAATTCTGTTTCCTTCTCTGAAAATTCTCCCTGTATTCTGGATTTAAAGATGGGGACTTAATCCAGGAGCACCACATACTAGAGAGCCTTGTTGTTCAGTATTTCATTCTGTTTTGTTTGAGTGCCTGCTTTCTGCCTGGGGCCCATGTTTGCCCCAGATTAAATTACTTTCCTGATCCTACTCTTCCAGGTTTATTTTCTCTCATTCCCTTCCATGTCCTTTCATGTACCTGCTAAATGAGCTACAAAATGTTTTACCAAAATATATATAGCCTTTCCACCATCAGGCCTTTACTCATGCCATTGCTTTTGTCCAGATTCCAGAAGGTATTCCCCCGCCCCCCATCTTCACCTATTGAAAACCCTCCAGTCTTTCAGAGTCATATCTTCCATAATGATTTCCTTGTTCACCCTAACAGGAAATGACCTGACCGTCAACTCATACAGCACTTGGTTAGTACTATTCTCATGATAGATACATCCTTGTATTTGTATCCATATTTTCTCTCTGCTATTAGACTGACTCTATATGCTGAGTCTTCTGTGTTGTTTAGCCTTCACTGATAGGTACTCAATAAATATTTGAATGAGTAAATTTTCCCAGCCTTTTAATTTCAAGGGACTTTTCAAATTTTGCCCTCAAACTAGCTCACAAGTCCGCCTTAAGCTGAGTAACCAAACCTGTACTCAGTCTGTCTTTCTCAGTGAAGCCAGAAGTTTTCTGTTCTAGGTGAAATACTACTGTGGGGTAGAGTGTAGAGCCAGTAACAGACTGTCGCTGCTACACTGAAAGTACAATTCTTTCATTCAAGACTTTTCCTTAATTTGCCTCTTTAGTTTCTAATCAACTTTGGTGGTGCTAGGAGATTTACTTTATGAGGAAACTAGGGATGGTATAGGGGGAGAAAAGCTGGCTGTTGCCCTTGACCTACCCTTTTTTTGCTCCTGTCCTTTGTCTCACCTCACTTCCTCGTATTTCCTTTTTCCTGTCCCCTCCTACTTTTCATACTCTCTTTTCTTCTACTGCTGGCCTCTTCTTTCCACAGGCACTTTGTTTCTTTTTTTAAAAATAAATTTATTTATTTTTATTTATTTATTTTTGGCTGCGTTGGGTCTTCGTTGCTGCACGTGGGCTTTCTCTAGTTGCAGCAAGCGGGGGCTTCTTCGCTGCAGTGCGCAGGCCCCTCATTGCGGTGGCTTCTCTTGTTGTGGAGCACGGGCTCTAGGTGTGCAGGCTTCAGCAGTTGTGGCACACAGGCTCAGTAGTTGTGGCTCACAGGCTCTAGACCGCAGGCTCAGTAGTTGTGGTGCACGGGCTTAGTTGCTCCGAGGCATGTGGGATCTTCCCGGACCAGAGCTCAAACCCATGTCCGCTGCATTAGCAGGCGTATTCTCAACCACTGCACCACCAGGGAAGTCCTGACACTTTATTTCTTAGTATTTGCCCTTTATTCCTTCAGTGTGGAAATGTGTCCGCCTTTAGGAATTTTTGGAATATTCCCCCCCTTAGCTTAACAGAATAAAGCAGAGCATTATTAAGGAGTAGTAGGTCAGATGCAGTGAGAAACTAAGGGTCTATCCAGGTAGTTTCTGGCTCTGGATCCTGGGCTCCTACCTCTGGCTGAGCTACCCTCTTCTGGACTCATAAGCAGTAGGATTGTCTATCACTGCTGCTTCTTTGGAGACTAAATCTTGGTTCTCTAGATTATAAACTAATAGCATATTCTCCTACCAGAGTTTAAATAGACTTTTGGCTTTGTCTCTTTTGTTGCCTCTGCCCCCTCATCTGTATGCATGAATAATCCAGCGCTGACTTCTTCACACTTACTCCTTCCATGAGTTCAGAAAGAATTAAGTCTGAATGGCATACTGGTTTTTGTCCCTTGATCCTTTCTAGTCTTCAGAACAGCAAATGCATCAAGGTCTAAAATCAGTACCTCCAAAGTCTCTCTTTCCTAATGTGTGATCAGAGTGCTTTGTAATCAGAATGCTTTGCATCCCCTATGTTTGATTGGTATTGTTCCTGACCATTTGAAGCTTAGCCTCTTTCTCATACTGATTTTTTCCCCTGGAGTTCTGATCATTCTCTTCTTTTCTCATGTTCACATGTTGCCTTAAACTCAAGTGGGAAAAACTTGTAAGATCTTCTTACCCCTACTCCCAGCTGTAACCCCAAGTGTTGTCTGGAACCCACATGTTGTGTGTTCCCTGTCTCTTTTAGTGGGATTATCTACCAAGTTGTCTGATGTAGAAGCCAAGGGGTCATTTCCCTATTACCTTCCATTTGTCCCCAGGTTGTATTATTTCTGTCTGGATTTTTTTCTCTAGTTCATTAACTCTTTTCTGTTTCCACTGTGTCA
Organism: Grampus griseus; assembly: GCF_964374135.1. Taxonomy (NCBI): domain Eukaryota; kingdom Metazoa; phylum Chordata; class Mammalia; order Artiodactyla; family Delphinidae; genus Grampus; species Grampus griseus. The sequence continues at coordinate 37,014,020 of NC_139000.1, read as the reverse complement.
GTATATGTTCTTATCTCCTACTTGTAAAAGCCTAATTTATGGTCATTAGGAGGCTTCCACTGTCCACATTGCTACCAAGATTTTTTTAAAATTCCTAATATGAGGAGTCCATCATCTGCTAAAAGTATCTCCATTTTGGATGGTGAATGTTCCTTTTCCTTATTGTGAGCCTAATAGAAACTTGGCAAGAAAGAACATATGGGACCTTATTAATTATACACATATGGATATGGTATCAGAAATGACTTCTATATAAAATAAACTACAGCACACTATTAGGTTGAATTCCTTTTCCAAGCACAGTGTTGCATATTTTTACTTTTGCTTGGAGCAGGATTTGTAACTGTGGTCATTTTAGCTAACATCAAGAAAAAACTGTAGCTAGTCAGGTGCTGGCCTGAAAAGCAGAAATAATTCTATGAAATTGTAGTCACTGCTGTTAGATAAACTAGGCTGCATTGTCAGTAAGACCCCATTGACAGTGCACATGTTTTCCTCTTCTTCAGCCCAGGCTTGGGATGGGAATTCTGAGCCCAGAGTGTGGGTGCTCGACAGAAATTATTAGAAAAACCCAATGTTGCAGCAAGACAGTAAGACTGCTGCTGTTCTCAGCTGCATCTAGAACTTTTAACTTGACTTCTAAGTCTTGGCTTTGACCTTCCTGATTTCTTGGACCAGCTTCCGATGGGGGACCTGCTTATTTGATTCAACCATGTGTTTTTAGAGTCTGAAAACACCATGCTAACTTTAAACAAAAATTTCTCTTTTCTAAGAGATGGAAAAACTGTTTCTCCCCCTTTTGCCCCATTTTGGTAATAGTACAGGGGCAGAATCTATTTAAGACATTTAAAAGCAGATTTTTACTAGGGTTATGATAGCTTAGAGAAGCAGAATTCCAGAGAATTCTGCATTGGGAAAATGCAACTTGGAACTCCTCTAAGAATCAGCACTAAAATTAAACCAAATGTCTTATCTCATTCGATAAGGAGAGAGACTTGTGGATATTGAGACAGTTTTTTGCATGACTTGAGGTCACTGGGCTCATGTGCAGCTCAGTTTGCTCTTGTTCTCAAGGTCCAGGCTTGTGGCTACAACAGTTAGAAGCAGAAAAAAATTCTGAAGAACTAAGTAAAGCTGGGGTGCTTTGACTGACTCTGCTTATTCCACAGCTTTTGAAGATCCTGATAGTGCCGTTGATGACCGAGATAGTGACTATCGCAGTGAGGCCAGCAATAGCATCCCACCTCTTTACCATACGACTTCCCAGCCCAATGCTTCTGTGCACCAATTCCCTGTGCCTGCGCGATTGCCACAGCAGCTGCTGCTTCAGGGCAGTTCCCGGGACTCTTGCAATGACTCTGTGCAAAGTTATGACCTCGATTATCCAGAGCGGCGGGCCCTCAGGTGGGTATTGGGAACAAAGCACTTTCTCTTCCTAGTATGCAGGTCCCAGGATGCAACTGACATCAAGGATTTGGGTACCTTAACCTGAGGTGACAGAGGAAATATAGCAGTATGGTGGATCAACCTGCAGCCATTTTATGTAGATTCTGTCTTTTTTTTTCCTCTTCCATATGTTCACATTTATGCATATCCATCAGTAAGAACTTTCTTTATGATCATCAGGTGAGGGCAGGCCCACTTGGGGTGGATGGCTGAAAAAAGCCTGCTCATCTCTCTGCCCAGCCAGTGATTTTGATACACCTTTCACCAAGATTAAAAGAAGAAAATCACAGATGTTACATGCTTGGATAATTCTTCCTACCTAAATATTTCCCTGGGAACTTCAGAAGAAAACCAATATGATCTCACTATAGCAGATTCAATACTTTTGCTGGACTTAAAAAAAGAAAACCTTTTTATTAATTTCTTAAATACATAAAACATTTACATGTAAAAATATATTAAGGTGTGCTACGTACTATACAGCAAAGAATTTTCCACCCACACCTGTTGTCCTCCTCTACTGCATCACCTTCCTGTCTCCTAGTTCTCTTACCACCCTTGTTTCTTATTACCCTTCCGTAGACCATCATCATATATTTATGAGTATAAAAGCAAATACATACATATATGCTCCCTACTCTTCACCCAACTTTAAAAAAAATCAGACTTAAAATTTAGAGAAACAGTACAATGAACACACATATTCATGTTGCCTAGACTTGCCAGTTGTATTAACATTCTGTTACATTTACTTTATCTCATTCTCTCTAATATATGTTTATATACACACACATTTTCTTTTTTTGGCTGCATCACATAGCTTGTGGGATCTTAGTTCCCCAACCAGGGCTTGAACCTGGGCCCTCAGCAGTGAAAGCACAGAGTCCTAACCACTGGACCTCCAGGGAAGTCCCACACATACATTTTTTTTTTCTGAACCATTTGAAAGTAAGTTGCAGATACCATGTTACTTTACCAGGAGGTACTTCAGCATGTAACTCCTAAGAAAGAGGACTTTCTCTTACATAACCTTAATATTATGATCACACTCAAGAAATTTGACAATACAATGATATTATTTAACATATAGACCATATTTAAAATTTTCCAGTTGTCCCAATAATGTTCTTTATATATATTTTTTCCTTTTTGATGCAGGATCCAATTAAGGATTATGGTACATTACATGTAATTTCCCTGTTTCTGTAGTCTCCTATAACCTAACAAAATTCCCATACTTTTTTTTTTTTTCTTTTTGTCTTTTGAGGCACTAACATTTTTTGAAGAGTCCCAACCAGTTTTGAGAATGCCTCTTAATTTGGTTTGATCTGATTGTTTTTTCATGTTTAGAATCAGATTAAACATTTTTGTCAAAAAACACTGCATAGATGTTTCCTTCACAATGCCTCAGCAGTCACATTTTACCTTGTCTCATTATTGTTGACGTTTAGTTTGATCTCTTGGTTAATCTGGTATACATACTAGATTTCTGCAATGTAAAGTTACCTTTCTTTTTGTAATTAAGGGTCTCTGGGATGATACCTGAGATTGTGTTAGTATTCTGTTTCTCACTCTTGACGATTTTTAGTGACTAAGTGACCACTTTGATGTTGTTTCTGTTTCCTAAATAAATGCTAATGGCTGTTAGATCTATAAAAGAACACATTGAGCTGACAAGCTCCGAGTCTGCAGGCCTTCTTTCCACCCCCACCTCAGTACCCAGGAAATAGGCAGTCTCTAACTTCAGTGAAAGTAAGGTTGGCTGTCTTCTGTATTCACTGACTTAAGTTGGGCGTGTAGCTTCTGATTCTGTAATCAGTATAGGGAAAGGTTTTCATTTCACTGTGATCCTCAAAACATATAGCCTTTAGATTTCACAAACGACAAATTATGATGCTTTAAATAATTTTCTCTTTGTGGTACTATAACAGGGTTTGACTTATGGTAGTCAAAGATTATTTTTATTATCTTTTATACATATATATATTTTTAAAAGTAGTATGTTTGACTATATTCTTGGCTGTACTGCCTAAAATACAACCTTCAGCAAGTTAACAGCTTGGCGGCTTTTCAGATCCAAATTCATCAACAAATTTAGATTTCTTGAAATCCCTTGATATATTTTTATGGATTATTTAACAGTTCTAAACTTTGGCATTGTAAATATATTCTAAATATTGATGGAATATGTTCATTTTGTTTGTTTCTTTCTTTCTTAGAAAACAAAAGGATCCTAAATAGTTAATGGTAGCAAGTGAAGTATTTTAAAGTTGTTATAGGTATTCTTTTTCTAATGTGGAAAAACTTTTTCACTACATTGCTATAATACTGATGTAAGAACATGTGGATTTCCTTATCTTGTCTTTTCAGTCTGAATGGTTTTATCAAATTGATAATTTTATTAATTTTAGTTTTCTCATTGAATATGTACTAAATCTTATAATTTTTCTTCCTTTTCCCTGTTTTTCCTTTTTTTCTTGCCTTACTATTCTTCCATTTTTATCTCTTTACATCAGACAAGGCTTACAGGTTCAAAATGACAAAATTAGGATTATTTCATATTTCTCTGATGTTGACTGTGAAGAGCAAGAAGGTATATATGAGGAGATAGAGGGGAAGATGTCACAAGAAGCTCTAGAAAACAGTAACATAAACTTAAAGGACGAAGGGGTAAAAGATGTGAGAACTCTTTCAAAAACTGATAAATATTACAGCCAACAAATACAACCAAAGTATAAGAATTGGAAAAAGATACCATCTCAAAGCCAAGAGACAGAATTCTCTACTGCCTTTAATTATGACCTTAAGTTTGAAACATCTACTTTCTCTAGATATCCTCAGAAATATGATACAATAGATAGGAGAAGGAAAAAGACACCCTTATATAGTCCTTTTGAAGGCAGTGAAAAAAGCCAATATGATGATAAATCAGGAACTAAGACTAACTTGAAAAGTACATATCCTAACACTGAAAATTGTAACCTTTGCCACGTTGAGAAGAAGGAACAAAATTACCCAGTTTTGCGTCCCTACAAAAATGGATTTGTGGTTAAGAGTGGCATGTGGACCACTAACTTGGAAAGTCATGATTATGATCTTTCTGGTTGTTCTAAGGACTGTGAAAAGGCATCTGGCTTAAACCAGCATGTCACTAATTTCACTCCATTAGATATTCTTGAAGATTCTGCCAGCAGTACTTCTGATGAACTTCTGGGTTCCCCCGTTTCTGATAAGCAGGAAGATTTACTGTCACCAACATGTCATCCATCCAATGTCCATCATATTGGAGGTTTTCCAGAAGAATATTATAGAGCAAATCCTGCATTCGCATCACAAAGGATGAATTGTGCTACAGACACACTTGGAAATCTGTCTGGGTGCCCCATGGAAGAGATGACCCCTTCCTCTATTGAGGAACCCAAGGAGGACTGTATTGATACAATGGATGAGCTTCAGTGTTTGGTAGAAACAGTGTCAGAATATTTAGCAGAGAAGGAAGAGGAGATTAATAGATTTGGCTCCCTTTCAAAAACTAAAGAAACACTTAAACACAATAGTACTGTTAATAATGCAGAACAGAAAATGCCAGGGGATCAAATACCATCTTTAAACATTGCCAAGAATGACAAGGACAAAGCCATCTCTTTCCCTGAGCTGAATGGAGTAAAATGTGCTGTTGGTTCTTTATTCAGTTCACTCACAGAAAAGGTGGGTTCAGGCACAAAGCATCTAACAACCTCTGTGGAAAAGCTGGTTTATTTAGTTCCAGAGAAAACAGAAACTCTTAATCAGACAGAGGCGATTAATTCGCCATCTAGACCCAGAGCAAAGTCAGTATCAGAGAAGGGTCTTTCCATACAATCTCCATCTCCATTATCTTCTCAAACAGTTGACAATAAGGACGTTGGCAAACATGACAAAACCTCTGAAAATGAGCACATGGACAGTAAAACTGGAAGTTTAAACTTTCAGGATCCAACAGAAACTATTGGAAGGGACTCTGCTTCACAGAGTCAGAGTTCAGTTATAAAGTCTGTTTGCAGCATGCTAAATCCATTAAAAATCTTTTTGGAAAAGGATGAAACCAAAAAAGATGATGACCGGAGCAAGCCAACGAGAAAGGAAAACTTTGTTGCGTGTGGTTCGGAGTCAAATCAAAGGGAAGATACCCTTGGCAATGACAGTAACATTGTCACTTTGGATAGGAGTGATAGAGAAACTCCTCACTACCAAATGCCCCTAAGTGAGGATTTGTTGTCTTCCCAAGCAGCCATTGAACATTCTAACTTAGCTCATTCTGCAAATGAGAAAGATGATGTTGCGAGTCCGTTGGAAAGAGAACCCTGTACAGATCTGTCTCTGTTACCAGATCAACGAAAAATATGTGCCAAAGATACTTTAGGACATCATTGTGAAGCTGACAGCAGAACTGCAAATAAAGAGCCATCTTCAAAGCCATTAGAGGGGGACAAAATTACTGGTGATGATGATTTCCTTGAGCCACTCAGAAAATCCTTTAGCCAGTTTTTGCTCACTTCCCCTGAGACCTATTCAAAGGAGACTTTGTCAGACTCTATGAAAATTCACCAGTTGGAGGAAGATGGATGGGAAAGGGGCCCTAAGAAAGGTGGGCATTCCTTTTCCTTTAGTGGAAAATTAGATATTCCAATTTTCAAAGTTCTTAGTCATTCTGAAAAGCAGCAGGATGTAAGAGAGAAAGGAAGCATGCTCCCTTTGTTTAAATTTTCTTTCACTGACAGCCATAAAACTGTCAATGACCAGAGTTTTCATGGCTCAGCAGTAACCACTGATGAAGAGATCCAAAGAAATTGCCATGCAAATGCCAAACTTAGTTCAATAAAATCTAGTTCAGTTCCAAATATTCATAGTAATCTAGGGAAATGTGATATAAAGACGTCTAATAAGAGTGACCAAATAAATACTCCTGAAGATGTCACACTTAATAAAATAAAGTCTTATTCGGCTCCAAATATTATTAATGATCTTGGGAAATTTGGAAGTATAGAGGAATTACACTCAAGTGACCACACAGCAATAGAGAACTGTGAAAGAGATACCTTAAACATTCCTGGAGTTGTGTCCAAAGAGCATATACCTTCAGATTCTTTAGGAGAAAGTAAGAATTTTACACAAGTGACATCCTCAACAGTACCAGACTCTTCATTAGCATTTACTTCTACCATTTCGAAACCCACCTTGGTTGATGAAATGAGTGATGACAAACTTGTAGATAAAGCTTCCAAGAAAAGAACCCAAGGAGGCCTCCTTTCTGGCCTGTTTAACAGGTTTTCTTCTCTTGAAAACTTGTCTAATCAACAAGAATTAAATGTGAAGAAAGATGACTCTCCTCACAGGAATAATACACTGAGCTTATTCTCTGGAATATTTAACTTGAAATCAAATAGCAGTATGACTGATTGTAAGCCAGATGAAACAAAGTCCATGTCTTTAGGTGACCTAAAGGGTTTGAATGGAAAAAAACATTTATCCTTGGATGAGATCCCTGTTACTTCTGAGAACCAGAGGAACCATGAAAAACAGGAAACTTCTGGCTTCATAAAAAGCTGCTTATCTTTACCTAAAGAAAACATACCATTATCTGATGCTTGGGTTGATAGCCATTATTGCCCTCCTACATGGAAAAACCAACGAAGTGAAAAGAATTTCCCCTCTTCTGAGAACAGTGTACTTCACTGCACTCCAACTGCTCAGCAGGACCTATTAGAGAAATCTTTGGCTAAGAGGCAGACACCACACCATGCTCTTGAGGCAAAACTACATGAAAATTCTAACAAGTTAAATTCACCTGTGCTAAATACTAACATTCTTAGTCAATCAAACCACTATCAGGCTTTTGAAGAGATGAACAATCCTTTCTCTTATGAATGGGATCCTGATATAAAAGATTTCTCTAAAAATTCCAGAAAACTTCAGCCAGTTTATTATATGTTGAATCAAAATACATTTCCATCAGCCGATGTTTTCTTGTGGCCTGACTCAGAAAATCCAGCAATAAATTTTTGCCAAAAAGATCAAAATGCAAATATCTTGGAGTGGAGAACAAATCTGAACAGTGTCGTTTGGTGTGACTTACTACATGAATCATTCAACCAGTTAGCATTTAATGAAGATTACTTATTGAGAGGTGATATGTGGGCAGCTAACTCATTATATGGAAATTCTGGTTATCTTCCAATTAATGAGACTAAGAAGGCACTAGAAGAATTGCCCATTGACTTAAGTTGTTCTTCAGGTTATGAGAAGAGTACATGCCCCGTAGCTGATCTAGACTCATTAAGAATGGATGAAAACTTTGTTTATTCAAGTGTTTGTTATGAATACCAGGAATGGTTGTCATGTCTTGAAAATGGAGTGTGGTGGCCATCGGAGGATGGAGATTATGGATATTTTATGTTCCACGATGGTCAATATATCTATTCTTTCCTTACTGATTCTACTGGGCAGTATGCATATTTATTTATACCTGATTGTTCTTATGAAGAGTATTTGAGTTGTGACTTACAGACAAATGATCTATCAAATATTACATTAGATGATAGCACTATTCCTGCTTACAGTTTTAAAGTACTTGACAGGGAAGATGAATTACTGTGGTATGTTGAAGAGGAACCAATTGATGACCCTCTTGATTTATCTGTAGTTTTGCCAAGAAGTGAGGGACCAATGTATCTAAATTTAGGAATGTTTTCACAAGTACTTGAAAAGTCAAGTTATGGCCAAAGGGATCAACCATTAGATTTTTCAGGCTATACTCCTCAAAAGTCAAAGGGAGATTTTGTATCTTTTAAAGAAAGCCTGGGTGGTTCTGAAGACTCTGAGTGTATATTGGATCTCAGAAATCAGTCCCGAACGATTGGTAATCATGTCTTAAATAAAAATCAAATGATAAAGGGAGATAAGAATCAGACTCTAGCGAAGGATTCGTCAGTTAACCTTTCCAGTTTCCAGTGGATCCAGTCTTCTTCTGAAGAAGCTGCCTCTTTGGTTCATCCTGAAAATAAGACTAACATCCCACAGCAAACAGAAGAGATGTCATCATTGAACAAAGTGACTTCGTTATTTTCTGCTTTGGGTGCTTCAACTGGAAGTACTTTGAATTTTGATAAGAATGAATCCTTAGAGTCTTCAGCCATGCAGAAAATAGATCAGCAGTCAAACTTAGCAGAGATCACAAATGATGGTCTTCAGTCATTAATCTTGAGTAAGCAACTAGAGAGTAACTCCCAAAATGAGGAAGAAAGTCTTCTCAAGAAGGATTCAGAGAGACAAATGGTATCCAATGTTCAGCGACCAGAATTTACTAAAAATATGAAGAAAGAATTCCCTTTAAATAAAAGCGTTCATGTGAAAAAACAAAATTTGTTAAAATCTGTTTTCCAGGTAAACCAAACAACTTCTCAGGCTCAATCAGATATAGAAGATGACAAGATGATTACAGCTGATTCTGTTTCAATTCCTCTTATATCACAGTTTAGTAGGGATGAATGCAAGAATTGTGAGCCTCCTCAGGACCAGTCTTCCAAAGAGTCTGAGACAACATTATTTAAAAGTGCACTGAAACTCTTTGGTCGGGGAGAAGACTCTTCAGTAAGTGCAGTAGCAAACGAGAAACAGGAATCTCGATTTTTGAACTTCTTTAAAACCCAGGTGAATAAAGAAGGATCACCAAATTTAGAAAAGAATGGTGATAAAAATAGAAAGATATCATCTCAGGAAAAGAATGAATCTCCTGGTGTTTCAAGTGTTTTTGGTTCCCTTGGGGATTTCTTTAAAACCAATGTATCTCCTAAACAGACAACTGAAAATATGTCTGTTTCTTCAATGACTAATAAGGATGAGGTCAAGTCAAGTCCTAATCCTGCACATCTAACTAAACAGGATGTTGGGAACTTTCCTGCTGCACCAGTTTCCTCTAAAGGGAAGGTTCGAGTTAGAAATCTGAACAAGCAGACTACTATTGATGACAGTGAGCTAAAGGAACCATCAATTAGGGAGATCCAGGGTGATCATTTGACTGACGAAGAGGCACCCTCCAGAGACCACCAACTCTACCAGTCACCAAATTCATCTTTCTCAACAGGTTGTCTCAAAGAATCCTCCAGAGATTCTTCAGTAGAGACTAGTGGTGTGTCTACAGTGACAGAAGTTCCAAGAAGTGATAAAATATCATTAGATATTCTGAGCAGAAGAAATTCAAATGAACAAGATCATTTTTCTGACAAAGACCAGAGTTTTTCAACTGCCACAACATCTCCATCCCAACCAGAATTACCAACCAGAAAGAGTATATTTTCTTTCCTGACTGGATCCGAAAAATCTGAGAACAGAGCCTTTACTACTCTACCAAGAACCACATCTCAAGGAGAAGGGCTATTCACACTTCCTTCCTTTTTGTCCACTGCTAACTCAGGCAGCAAGAAGAATACCTCTCTTAATAGCTCTTTCAGTTTCTTCAACTTGTCCTTTTTGGATGAAAAGCAGCAGACTCCTGGGGAAAAACACAGCCTTTCAGCTGTTGCTCCAGTGACTTCCCAGCCCTGTAAGAAGCCAAGTGTTTTTGTAGACATGAGTAATACAATGACTAGAGAAGATTCTAATGACATTAGAGGTAGCATAGTCCCGGAGGTAGTTCATGAACAGCAAATGGCTCCTTGTGTTTCCATTAGCAACATCACTAAGGTTACCTCCCTTGCAGATGAGCTCAATGTAGAAAACGACTATCCAGGAAAACTAGGTTCCAGTAATGGACCAGGGACATCTTTAAAAGATTTCCAGGTAAGTCAGTCACGAAAAGACATTGTTCCTCATTCACCACAATTGCAGGCACAGTCTGAAACACTGCTCATTGGTCCAGAGACCCTTGAGGTATCTCCCCATGAAGAAGAGGCTTTCATACAGGAAGCCTTTCTGAGTGACTCACCAGCCAGCTCTTTTTCACATGATAGCCATTTGGTTGAAAAGCTCAACCATTTTGACGCATGTACTACATACCACCAAAGTGAAAGATTTACTAGTGACCCACTGAACTTGCCCTTAGAAAAGGCCCCCGATGAGATCTTAACACAGATCCTGGAGCCAGCTTCTTCCTCTGTGGAGCCAGGATGTACAGGGCACCTCCAGAGTCAAGATGCAGATAAAGTGGAAGACAAATCAATGTTGGAATCTTCAGTAGAAATGCTTTCAGGGTTTGTGACCAAAGTGAAATCTTTCTCTGGGTCCTTAATTGAACCTCCTAAAACTTTCTCTGGGCTTTTCTCTTCTCCTAAACCTCCAAAGAAAAACTCCTTTTTCTCTTTTCCTTCTGGTGCATCATCTCAGCCTCTCACAGGTGAGTTATTTGGACTTTTTAAAAGTCCCAAACCAGAGACATACAAACAAGAATCATCTATTCCAGCTACTGCATTGCTTCAAAATGGTGGTTCCAGACATACTGAAGAATCAGTACCTCCCGAAAATTTGTGGAAAGAAGCTACCTTTGGAGCACTCAATTCAGAAGCTATAGTCAGTGACTGTAGAATGACTGTGGTTAGTGCAAAGTCAGACTCGGAGACCTTGACGGATGATCCTAACCTAACAACTGAAATGGAAAACAATAATATTCCTGACAATATTCCAGAACCCCAACGTTCTGAAACAATTGAGGCTGCATCTTCTGTCTCAGGGGACGATACTGGGCAAGGAGTATTGTCTCTGAGTGATGAAGGAGACATGGGGATGTTGCAGGGTACAGACACAGAGGCATCATTGGAAGCAGAGCATATCTCATTGCCAGCACAGTTGCATCCAGAACCTACCTGGATTGCCAAAGAGCTTCCTCCTCCAATTCACCTACCTCTTCCTCTTGAGCCAGAGCCAGATATGCAATCTGCCTCCACAAACCAAGACTTCTTAGGGCTACAGGCAACCAATTCACTAGAAACCAATACTACAGTGTTCAGTGAGGCAAGTGTTGGCCAGAGTGCCACACTGGAAACCCAAGGGTACCTTTCTCACTGTCCGTTGGAGGAACCTGTGCTTTGTGCCAAAGAAAACTATGGGATACTTGATGCCCAGAAAGGTCCACCCGCAGTCCCCAAGGAAACGGAGCAGCCAAGTCCTCATTTTGAAATCCCAAACATGATCAATTGGCCAAAACTCCATTTCCCATCCTCTGCTACTGACTATCGGAAACCACTGAGCTCTTTCTTTTCCTCGCCTTCCTCCTCTGGCAATAGGGCAGCAGAGACTGGTTTAATGTCCAGTTTTAAGAAGTTGTCAACTCTATTTGAGGGAGGTAATGAGGGGAAAGGGAGTAGTGCAGTGGCAAGTGATTCAAAACTAAGGTTTGGAAAGAAGCTGGATCTTTCATTCCCGTGGCCAAAACAGAACAAATGGGACCCTGAACAAATGCCTGCAGAATCCTCCTCTCCAGTTTTGGTTATCAGCAGTGATCAGGACCTTAAATTCAGTGAGGCTGACAAAACTTTGGAGTCTTCTCAAGTGTCTGGGGCCAGTGCTGAGCCAGCTAAGGTTTTGACTCAGCCCTCTGGGACCTCTGGGCAGGTGGAGACCAGGCCAAGTATATGTGCTCATGAGCTTTCAGGGCCTGGAGAAGTGGAAAACCATCAGGAAATCCCAGCATCTGGAGAACACGGGGGTACCAAAGATAACCTCTCTGACCCCACCTGTCCTTCAGAGAGTCATGAGGAAGAACACTGCACTGTTTCTGAGCTACTTCACCAGCCAGAAACACATGAAGAGGGGACAGCGCCTGCTAGCATTGACTCTGATTCAAATGTACAGCAGCCAGTTGTTCTACATGACATCAAGGAACCAAAGACCAGGAAAAGGCCTGTTCTCAACTAAAGCATCATAAATGATTTTAAAGAATTGACCATTTATGATGCAGTGACTTAGTGGTAGTTTAATCATAGCCTGCTTTTTATCCTTCCTGTGTCTTTCCCAGCGCCTGAGCTTCATGTTAATTAGGGGTTAAGTAAGAAGAAATAATAGGTGGATATTGTCATCTTCTCTCTGCCAAATGTAATTCATTTATTGGAACAAGGAGCTTCCTGCTTAAAGGGAAGACTAGGTCATGAGATTTACTCACTCTGGTTTGCTCTGCCTTGAATAATGCAGAATGGAGAAGGGAGGGCAAGAAGAGGCAGCAAGTCACTGAGTGGCATATATTAATTACAACCACATGATAGGCTAGAATGCTTCCTTGGGCCTTTGGCACTTACATCTGTAATAGCTAGGAGAGACCTACTTTGCTTTGCTTTTCCAAGTCTTCTAAGATGCTTTCTCCAGTGGCAATGAGGGTATTAAGTAAAATACAAAATGCAAAGGATGGCTTGGAATAATCTATACTATATATATTCCGTATGGATTTGCACAGCTTCTTCCAGTCTCTGCATTTTACTACCCATGAGACTGGTGTCTGATAAGTGCTTTCAGTACAGTCTCACAGGAGCTCAGGGCTATCGTTTGCTGTAGTTATTCAGTCTGGATCATTGTGCAGGGTCCACCTGCAAAGGATACTATCATTTCCCCTAAGAAGAAGCACCATACAGGGCATTTTAAGAATGCTGCCTTGAACGCTGGCCCAAACCAGTCCAAAGAGGCTGGTCAAGTACTTTGGAGGTTATGTGAGTATGTGCGCACACATGTTCATGTGTATATGTGTGCTGGGAACTACTCAGAACAGTGGCTTGGTACCTATCCTGCATGGGATGAAGAATCAGAAATCAGCCTGGAAATACCAGATAATTGGGAGGAATCATAGGGAAAATATCACTGGAAAACAATAATGATTTATCTTCATTTGGCCAAGAGTAAACATAAGCCCTTTAGTTAAAGCTTGACTCTTTGGCAAGGAAATTCCTTGTCCTTTTGCACGGAGGCTTTCCAGCAGAATACCAGAAGTAAAACAAAGGGCCTCTGACTTGGGATGGAACTATCCAAATGGGCTAGGATAGATCTTATATTGATAGATCATCCCCAAGTCCCTCCATTTTGAATAGGACTGAATCCCCCAAATTCAGTATACGGCTTAAGGGAGTAACTTTGAATAGTATTCTTTCTGGTCACGATTCACTGCCACATTTGCTATAGCTGCTGCCTCTTATACCAGGGGAACAAATTTCCTTTCCGGGTATGGGAATTCAGGTGGTTGAGAGAGGGTTAGGCTGGCCTCTCTTCAGGTACAGAAATGCATTAATACGGCCCTGACTCAAATCTTGGAGTTGGACTGTGTCCACTTTGCCCGAAACTGAGCCATGTCCTGAGAGCAACTCAGTTATAGGTGGGCAGGTTCATCTTTGGGACATTCGCTGTGCTGCCAGGGATACCACTGTAACATCCATGTTGATGAGACCATTCCCCTGAGGAATTTCTTGGTCCTAGCCTCCATTTCCCAGTGGCTTCCATTACCTCATACAGATGGCTGAGAGATAATTGAAGGAACATGTTCACTCTCCTTTGCTCATTCTGAGGAACACACATTTACATTTACAATTGGAGAGGAAGAAAAGGGGATCTCAATTTAATAGGTAGTAGAAAAAGGGAGTAGAGTTCATCCATCCATTTTATTCTGTGGAAATTAGAAAACTTTAATCACAGCCACTGGACAAGTTTTTTAAGAAGTCCGAGTAGAGAATTTTAGGCATAAACAGGCTATTTTAATAATTCTTAATCCTACTTACAGAATAGCATGTTAAGATAAAGAATTCTTCAAAGTCAACTGCAGGGTTGAGGTTAAGTGCTATTGGAGAACCCAGCATGTTGTGTTATTTTTCCTGTTGTGATTTTGCTGAACAGAGACTAGTTCTTCTAGATTGTGAACTTTGGTCCTCTCTTCCCAGAAACCTCCTGTTTGTGATCCTTGCCACTGATAGAATCATTATTTCCTGGATTTATCCATTACTTTGTTCTGATCCTTAGTTTGTATGTATTTACTGATGTGTCTTCCTCTCATTCTCACAGCCCCACCAGCAGTAGTAGGTATGGCTCCTCCTGTAACGTGAGTCAAGGAAGCTCTCAGCTGAGTGAACTAGACCAGTGTCACGAACAAGATGATGACCGCCGGGAGAGGGACTTGATTCATTCCTGCCACAGCTCTGGCAGCTTCTCCAGAGACAGCCAAGTAGGTTTTGGAGAACAAGAGAAAGCCTTGGAGGTGGCACGTGAAGAGGAGAAGGGAGGAGCATGTGAACCCAAGGAGACGAAAGAAGATGCTACAACCCCGCCACCCCCAGATCTGGTGCTACACAGAGACCACATCCTAGGCCCCCAGGAGAGGTAGGTGATGGCTACCTTGAGGAGCTCACATGGTTTCCTCAGTACCTGCCCTATGGTATTGTTGAACAGAATGCAGTTGCTTTTTGTTTGTTTCCCTGCAGCTGGGTGTGGTTGTGATCAGGATACTGAGGCTTAGCTCTGCACTGCTTCCTTTGCTTTTTGGTGTAATTTCCAATGTATTTTGAGGATCTCTGAAGAACATTTTAACTGCAGTGTACCAGGCCTTCTAGAGTCTGCAGTTCTTGGCTCACTAGTTGACCCCACATATGACAGCCTTTGAGTCTGGAACTGACCTGAGCCTTGCAGGTCATTTCATTCAGAGGAGCTGCTTTGAATGAAATAGGCTTCCCACCCGATTAATGTTTAAATTTCTTTTGTGAGCATTATTTTTTTCTTTTGTTTTGTTTTTTCCCTGGCTGACAAAACTGGGAAAGAGTTAAAGAATTGGTCTAGAAGCCAGATCTAACCCACCCGTCTGTCTCCCTGGGGCCTAGCAGTATGTCTGGCAGTTGGTACCCATAAGGAGAAAAATTTTAAACTTGTCCTTTTAACAGTCACATAATGAGGCTTAGTACAGAGTTTGAGTATTGTTCTTATTGAGCTAAATTGGTCAGTGAGCTGCTGATAGATTGGGGCAGAGCAGGGTTTCTCATTCTTAGCACTGTTGACATTTTTAGGCAGATAATGCTTTGTTACGGGGAGCTGTTGTATGCATTGTAGGATTTTAGTAGCATCCTTAGCCTCTGCACACTAGATGCCTGGAGCAACTCTCAGTGTGACAACCAAAAATGTCTCCAGATATTGTCAGATTTCTCCTGAGGGGCAAAACTGTCCCTAGTTGAAAACCACTGGGGTAGAGTGATAAGGGCTAGGTGTGACTTAAATTCTCAAATTTCAAGGTCACGGGAAGATCAGAGCAGTGAATGCTGATTATGCGGTAAAAGTTAGAGAATGGTTGATGCCTCTACTCCACCACTTGAAGGTAGAAACTTATTTTCTGTTTGTTTTCCTGATTTTTAATCATTTCTGGTGGCTCATCTAGTAGACAAGACATCAGGGAGACTGAGTTCTGGACCAGCTTTTTTACTGGATTGACGACCCACTGAAAGATAGCTCTTTGTCGACCTTGGACTTTAAAGATACTGTTGTCTGGGTAGAGTTTTTGGTCGAGCAGCAGAAGGTGCCTGGCCTTCTCTAATGGCTCTGTCCTCCCAGATCCTAGCTGTGCAAGTGACGTCCAGGCCCGTTTCAGAAGTGCCCACAAGTGTTTTAAAACAATTGAACCAGTTAGGTGGCATCAGAGCCTAGCATATATTTTATGTGTCTAGATGGTGGGTCCTTTTTTACTGCCTTGTCAGTAGACCCCAGTGAGAGAGAGGAGAAGCATCATCACCAAGAATTAACCACTGTTCCACAGTTAAGATGATGATGATTTGTTCAAATACAGGGTATTGTTTCTGTCTCAAAGCTACTTTGTTATATTTATTGTTCCTTTTGCTGAGGGTGGTCCTGAGGCAGCTCAAGGAACAAGATCACAGCAGGACAAGGGCTCTGCCTTTTTACTTAGCACTTTGATGTAGTCTAGGAATTGGAAAGCCTTCCAAAATGCTTAGTGGAGCAGGAATGCTTTGCAGGAACAAAATTCTGCCCTAAGGATGCTATGTAGAACTCTCAAGGGAGACTGGTGGTCTTGAGAGGTAGGGGGAGAGGGTTACTCTACACCTCTCTGTATGGTTTCTATGTTAGTCATTGACTTAGGGCCCTTGCCAATGCTTCTGGTATCCTGATCCCTGACTGTCCCAATGAGCTGCCTCATCAGGTGAGTGGAAAAGTGGGAAGAAAGAGAAGGAACAGATGAAAAGCTAAAAGGACTTGTCATTTTAGGAATTTTTTTCACATTGGATATTCAGGACTATGCTGTTTTAGTGGCTTGAATCACTAGATAAGTATAGGCATGAATACAACAAACCTTTTAATTTTAGGTATTTGGCAGTTTTGCCTTGAGCACTGTCATCTTGTGGCCTGGGCTGATTTTTAAGGAACATTCTTTTCTCTGTTACAAGTGTTCCCGAGGAGAGTGCATCTTCGCCATTTACCCAAGCCAGAGCGCACTGGATCCGAGCAGTTACCAAGGTTCGACTCCAGCTGCAGGAGGTAGGAAATCTGTTGTTCTGGTTCTAGTTGGGACAGTTTTTCCTTTGAAATTGGGAGACATATGGTGCTGAAGAAGCAGTCAATGATTAGTCATCTTACAGTGTGCTTCTGGGAATGCATGACAAGTAAGCTAGAGCCTTAAGAGATGGGCAGGTAGCCATTGGCTTCCCTCTATGCTGATTAATGGAAATCAAGTAGACCTAGTGGGTTAAGAGCCTGAAAGTAAAATTAAATGCTATTTTCAGTACCATTATCACCTGTGAGGCCATTTTATTTTGAGTTTAGGATAGAAGACTATTTCAGGGCCTCTTAGGATTAGTTGTTGTTTCCCTTGGCGAGCCAGTTCAAGTACCACTGGCTGACCTCTACAGGGCCAGAAATTTTACTCAGAAATTTAGTGTTCAGAAGTTTCTACGGGCTTCCCTAATTTAAGGCCCCAAACATCAACACATTAATATCTAAAACAGTGTAAAAAAGTAAAAATAGAAATATTTTTCATTTGCAGCATTGCAAGTTTGAAGTGTCCTTATCTGTGTGTCAGTAGTCACTTTTCAGGCAGAAAGGAGGTTTTTATTTTATTTATTTATTTATTTTAACATCTTTATTGGAGGATAATTGCTTTACAATGTTGTGTTAGTGAAAGGAGATTTTTAAATGATGACAGGTGGCTGTCCGTAGTATAATACCTGGCAGATACTAAAAATGCAAGCATGTTCACATGTGTAAACACACTTAGAAAGTAATTTATTTTGAAATAATTTCAAACTTAGAAAAAAGTTGCCAAAATAATAAAGAACTCCCATATCCTCCTCACCAAGATGCCTCCGTTGTTGACATTTTACAACATTTTTGCTTCATTGCCCTCCATCCGTTATGATTAATCTTTTTTCTGAACCATTTGAGAGGAGGTTGGAGGCATGATGTTCTCCTGTTTGTATTTTCCAAGAACAAGGCTACTCTCCAGTATAACCACAATATAACTATCCAAATCAAGAAATCAACAATGACAATACTTTCATCAAGTCCCCATGCAAATTTTGCCAACTGTCTCAACAATGTCTCTTTTCTGGTCCAGGATACAATCCAGGCTGACATGTTGCATTTAGCAGTCATGTCTCTTAATCTCCCTTAATCTGGAACAGTTCCTCAGTCTTTCGCATCTTCAATAGATAGTACAGGCCTTTCATTTGGTAACATATTCTTCATTTTGGGTCCATCCAGTGTTTCCTCATGTCCAGACTCAGGCCATACTTTCTTGGCAGGGATTACACAAAAATGATGTTGAACTCATTTTAGTGAACTGCATCAGAAAGTACATGTTGTCAACCTGTCCTACCCCCTGTAATGTTAACTTTAATCACCTAGTTAAAGAACTTCCCTGGCAGTCCAGTGGTTAAGACTTCGTGCTCCCAATGCAGGGGGCACTGATTTGATCCCTGGTCGGGGAACTAAGATCCCGCATGCCACATGGCATAGCCAAAAAAAAAATCACCTAGTTATGTTTGTATCAGCCAGGTTTCTCTACTGTTGCGACACCATTTTTCCTTTTGTAATTGGTAAGTGTTCTGTGGTACAATACTCTGAGACCATGCCAGTGTCTTGTTCCTCATCAAACCTCCATGTACAGGCTAAGTATCCATGTATGACTCCTGTCTGAATCTACCACCAATAACGGTGGTTGCCAAATGGTATCTTTCTATTTCCATTATCCTTTCTACATTCATTAGTTGGCATACTACTATAAGGAAGAGATTTCCCATCAATTTTTTATTTCTAATTTTTCAGCATAAGGGTCTTATTATTCTTATAATAAATGAAAGTAAAATAACTTCATGTAGAAGAAAAGTTCTGAATGAGAAAAACAAGAATATATTGGAGCAGTTTGTTATGACTTTTTAAGAGGCAGCTCAGAGTCTCTCAAAAAGAATAGCTAAAAACAGTTGCCAAAGCTTGGGATCATTTAGAGAAAAGCATGGTTTATTTAAGAGTAACCAAAAACCATTGCAACTTAATTGAATACCAGAACAACAGCAAATATATTCTTAACACAGGTCATGTAACTGGAAGTTGATTAGATGTGCCCAAGAGGAGGAAGATAAGCCAGTTTAAAGACGGATCTGATAGCACTTTAAGATAGAGGCAGAAGCATACCATTTATACTTAAGATGAGATTTGCTGACAGACTGATTGAGGTTGCGAGACAGTAAGAAGTTAAGTATGGCACCAAGAATTTTCTTTTTTCTGAGTAATTGGAAGTTCCACCTATCTGCCCTAAGATAATTTTTGTTAGTTTCTTATTATTATAGAATTTCCTTATAGGTGTAAGTAAATATGAATGTATTTTCTAATCCCCCCCTTTTTTTTAGAAACAAAAAGATGGCATACTATACACACTGGGAACATCTTGCTTTTTCACTTGGAGATTCTTCCATATTAGCTCTAAGAGAATGTTTTTCTTTTTAAACAGGTGCATAATATTTCACTGTATGAATGTACTGCAAGTATTTAACTAGTCTTCTGTTGATGTTCATTTGGTTGTTTCTGGTCATTTGCTGTAATAAACCATGTTGCAAATGATTACCTTTTATGTATGTCATTTTGCTGTGTGCAAGTATATCTGAGGGGATATGCATTTGTAATTTTTGTAAATACTGCTCACCATTTATCAGTGGCCTAAAACAACAAAGGTTTATTTTGCTCATGCTGCTTATCATCCTGTATGTTGAAGAGTTCTGCTTTAAGTTATCTTCTCTGCAACCCAGGCTAAGGGATCAGCCAGATTCTAGAACATTGCCAATGTTGGTGGTAGAGGGAAAGAAAAAATAACAAATGAGAGAGAACATAGGAGATTGCATTCTCACTCTTAAAACTTCTGCCCCAAAGACACAGTATGTCACTTTTGCTCACATTTCCCTGGCTAAAGCAAATTACATAACCATGTCTAACCTCAAGCAAATGGTACAGTATACCTTGAAATAGATAGGGAAGGATATTTGTGAAAAGCGTTAATGATTATTCTAAAGGGTATCTGCCTTCCACCAACATATACTCTTTTTTTTTTTTAAACATCTTTATTGGAGTATAATTGCTTTACAATGTTGTGTTAGTTTCTGCTGTATAACAAGGTGAATCAGTTAGCATTCAAAGTGAATATGTTAGCATTTGGTATTTGTTTTTCTCTTTCTGACTTACTTCACTCTGTATGACAGACTCTAGATCCATCCAGCTCACTACAAATAACTCAATTTCATTTCTTTTTATGGCTGAGTAATATTCCATTATATATATGTGCCACATCTTCTTTATCCATTCATTGTTGACGGACACTTAGGTTGCTTCCATGTCCTGGCTATTGTAAATAGAGCTGCAATGAACATTGGGATGCATGACTCTTTTGAACATGGTTTTCTCAGGGTATATGACCAGTAGTGGGATTGCTGGGTCATATGGTAGTTCTATTTTTAGTTTTTTAAGGAACCTCCGTATACTATTCTCCATAGTGGCTGTATCAATTTACATTCCCACCAACAGTGCAAGAGGGTTCCCTTTTCTCCACACCCTCTCCAGCATTTATTGTTTGTAGATTTTTGATGATGGCCATTCTGACTGGTGTGAGGTGATACCTCATTGTAGTTTTGATTTGCATTTCTCTAATGATTAGTGATGTTGAGAATCCTTTCATGTGTTTGTTGGCAACCTGTATATCTTCTTTGAAGAAATATCTATTTAGGTCTTCTGCCCATTTTTGGATCGGGTTGTTTGTGTTTTTGATATTGAGCTGCATGAGCTGCTTGTATATTTTGGAGATTAATCCTTTGTCAGTTGCTTCATTTGCAAATATTTTCTCCCATTCTGAGGGTTGTCTTTTTGTCTTGTTTATGGTTTCCTTTGCTGTGCAAAAGCTTTTAAGTTTCATTAGG
The DNA here is from genome assembly GCF_964374135.1 of Grampus griseus. Lineage (NCBI taxonomy): Eukaryota > Metazoa > Chordata > Mammalia > Artiodactyla > Delphinidae > Grampus > Grampus griseus. Next base: position 36,993,180 of record NC_139000.1, on the reverse strand, counting down.
TTCCATTTGTTTATTTTTGTTTTTATTTCCATTTCTCTAGGAAGTGGGTCAAAAAGGATCTTGCTGTGATTTATGTCATAGAGTGTTCTGCCTTTGTTTTCCTCTAAGAGTTTTATAGTGTCTGGCCTTACATTTAGGTCTTTAATCCATTTTGAGTTTATTTTTGTGTATGGTGTTAGGAACTGTTCTAATTTCATTCTTTTACATGTAGCTGTCCAGTTTTCCGAGCACCACTTTTTGAAGAGGCTGTCTTTTCTCCATTGTATACTCTTGCCTCCTTTATCAAAGATAAGGTGGCCATATGTGTGTGGGTTTATCTCTGGGCTTTCTATCCTGTTCCATTGATCTATATTTCTGTTTTTGTGCCAGTACCATCACCAACGTATACTCTTACTAGTAACATCATGAGGGTACTTTTTTCTTCCCGGACGCACCAATAGAGTGACTTGTTAAGCTTTTGGATTTTTTGCTAGTCTTCTAGGCAATGGTTTCTCAGTAGAGTTTAAATTTGCATATCTTATTATTGGTAAAGTTAAGCATGTTTCATATAAGTAAAGGCTATTACTTTTCTGTGAACAGTCTATTTATATTCTTTGCCCATTTTTCTATTGAGCTTTTGATTCCTAGGAGCTTTTTACTGTTTTAGGGAAATTAATTCTTGCCTGTGGTGTGAGTTGCTAATATTTTTTTCTCAGTGTACCATTATAATAAAGTTTTTTGACCGTAATAAGCCAGATTTTCCTAATCCAGAAAATGGGGAGAAAATAGTACCTTTCTCTTAGGATTGTAAATTATCTAGTAGAACTGTGATTTAAAAAGAGGAAAGTAAAATATATATATATATATACACTTCAATTATTGCACAGTGTCTTCATGATATAATAAAATCTTTTGATCTAGCTCAGTGTGACTCACATTGTTGTCCATGGACAAGCCCAGTCCAGGAACTGTTTGGTTCTAGTCTTTGATGAAATAAGTGCTGAAGTTGAAAGGGAGCATTTAGAGGCAATTTGGATTGCCATGACATCAAGCACATGATCACTGGCCTTGTCTCATTGAATGGGGTATAGACCAAAAATATCAGTCCATGACATATTAGTAATAAAAAACCAGATCCTTCCCAAAAAGAATTTGGAAGGCACTGATACAGACCCTATATGCCTTTCCAGTTTTACTTCTTTCTGCTACTCTGTTTAGTCAACACTTCCAACATGTAAAATTTTTTGTTCAAAGCACTCGCTGTTTCCATGCATAGAATATACTCTTTTTCCTTCTCCACATGGCTAACTTTTCATTCACATCTTTTAAATCCAGTCAGGTGTCAGTTTTTTGGGTAAAGCTTCCAGACTCTGTGCATACAGTAGTCCCTCGCTGTATCCATGGTTTCGCTTTGTGCAGTTTCGGTTACCTGTAGTCAACCCCCGTCCAAAAATATTAAATGGAAAGTTCCAGAAATAAACAATTCTTTTTTTAAAAAAATATTTATTTATTTAGGCTGCACTGGGTCTTAGTTGTGGCACACGGGGTCTTAGTTGCAGCATTCGGACTTCTTAGTTGCAGCATGGGGGATCCAGTTCCCCAATCAGGGATTGAACCTGGGCCTCCTGCATTGGGAGCATGGAGTCTTACCCCACTGGACCACCAGGGAAGTCCCCAGAAATAAACAGTTCTTAAGTTTTAAGTTGAATGCAGCTCTGAGTAGTGTGATAAAATCTTGTGCTGTCCTACTCCATGTCACCCTGGATGTGAATCATCCCTTTGTCTAGCCCATTAAACACTTATTAGCCATCTCAGTTCTCAGATCGACTGTCACAAGATGGCAGTGCTTATGATCAAGTAACCCTTATTTTACTTAATAATGGCCCCAAAGTGCAAGAGTGATGATGCTGGCAATTCATTTTGGTTTTTTTACCTTTCCTCTTTTTTTTTTTTAAATTTTTTCACTGGAGTATAGTTGACTTACAATGTTGTGTTAGTTTCTGCTGAACAGCAAAGTGAATCAGCCATACATACACATATATGCACTCTCCTCTAGACTCCATTCCCATATAGGTCATTACAGAGCACCGAATAGAGTTCCCTGTGCTATACAGTAGGTTCTTACTAGTTATCTTTTATGTATAGTAGTGTGTATATGTCTGGCAATTCATATATACGAAAGAGAAGCTGTAAAGTGCTTCCTTTAAGTGAAATGGTGAAAGTTATTGATTTAATAAGGAAAGAAAAAAATCACATGCTGAAGTTGCTAAGATCTATAGTAAGGATGAATCTTCTATCCATGAAATTGCAAAAAAGGAAAAAGAAATTCATGCTAATTTTGCTGTCATACCTCAAACTGAAAGAGTTATGGCCACAGTGTGTGATAAGTGCTTAGTTAAAATGGAAAAAGCGTTAAGTTTTTACAATAAGGTATTTTGTGTGAGAGAGAGAGACCACATTCACATAGCTTTTATTACAGTATACAATTGACCCTTGAAGAAAATGGGTTTGAACTTCACGGGTCCACTTATATGTGGGTTTTTAAAAATAAACACTACAGTCCTATGCAATCTCTGGTTGGTTGAATCTGCAGATGCAGAACCTTGAATACTGAAGGCCAACTATGGGACCTGAGCATCCCTGGATTTTGGTATTCGTGGTGGGTCCTAGAACCAATCCTCTGTGGATACTGAGGGACAACTCTAGTGTTACAATTGTTCTATCTTATTAATTATTGTTGTTAATCTCTAACTCTGCATAATTTATAAGCTAAACTTTATACATAAACTTTATATGTATATATATATACAGGAATCCACTGGGGGTCTTGGAACACAGTCGCAGGATAAGGGGAGACACTGTACTTTTGCTAAATTGGCATTTAATGGAGTTACTTGTTTACTGTTACATCTTTCCTGTGTACTTGTAAGATCCTTGAATGCCAGGGCTATGGTTTTTATTGCTGGTGTTCTAGAGCCCAATATAGAACCTGGCAGAGTGTTTAGCCAATCTTTTATGGATGCTTAAGACGTCAGAAAAGCCCATTAGCATTTCCACAGAAGTCTCCATGTACTTCTTTATCTTCTCTTAATTATTTCTTTAAAAAAAGTTTCCCAAGGCCTAGCACCTAAAGCCAATAACAACAAAATATTAACTATTAACATTAGCTATGTTGTATAATTTATATATACATTAATATAAAGTTACTGAGTTTGGACAATACTGTGTGTGGACTTAGAATTTTTCTCACTTAGGCATTGTTTTGTGAGCTTTATTCTGGGCTATTAAATATTTTTTGAAAGCATGATTTAATGATTATTAATAGATTACAATATTCCATCATGTATTGATAGATGTTCCTTAACAATTCCTCTTATTTCTTTACTGTTGTAAATAATATTATGATGAGTATCATTATGCATAAGTTTCTTTTCATTTCTGATTATTTCTTTAACTTAGCTTTCTCAAAGTATATTCAAATAAGTTGCTGAGTTTAAAACTATATACCTTTTATGGGGCTTCCCTGGTGGCGCAGTGGTTGAGAGTCCGCCTGCCGATGCAGGGGACGTGGGTTCGTGCCCCGGTCCGGGAGGATCCCCCGTGCCGCGGAGTGGCTGGGCCCGTGGGCCATGGCCACTGAGCCTGCGTGTCCGGAGCCTGTGCTCTGCAATGGGAGAGGCCACAGCAGTGAGAGGCCCGCGTACCGAAAAAAAAAAAAAAAAAAGTATATACCTTTTATGGATGGACCTAGAGTCTGTCATACAGAGTGAAGTAAGTCAGAAAGAGAAAAACAAATACCATATGCTAACACATATATATGGAATCTAAAAAAAAAGAAGGTTGTGAAGAACCTAGGGACAGGAATAAAGGCGCAGACGTAGAGAATGGACTTGAGGACACAGGGTGGGGGAAGGGTAAGCTGGGACGGAGTGAGAGAGTGGCATGGACATATATACACTACCAAACGTAAAATAGATAGCTAGTGGGAAGCAGCCACATAGCACAGGGAGATCAGCTTGGTGCTTTGTGACCACCTAGAGGGATGGGATAGGGAGGGTGGGAGGGAGATGCAAGAGGAAGGAGATATGGGGATATATGTATATGTTTAGCTGATTCACTTTGTTATAAAGCAGAAACTAACACACCATTGTAAAGCAATTATACTCCAATAAAGATGTTAAAAAAAAACATATATACCTTTTAAAGCCTTGTGATAAACTTCTACATGTGTCTTCAGAAAGGTTTTTCCAATTTATACTTTCAATATTTAGATGTCTTGCACCAACACTGAGTATTATCATTTTAGACATTTTTTGCCAATTTGGCAGAAGGATGGTATCCCATTGTTTTAATTTGCATTTCTTTGATTATTTGTGATTTGAATATTTCCCATAAGTTTATAGGTCATTTATACTTCTCTAGCTGATAGTGCATTCAACAGACTTTGAGTAAGTGCCGTACAAACCTAGCTACCCTTATGCCATTCCTGTAAGATTGTCAGCAACTTAAGGGAAGAGGTCATATAGGTCATCTCTGTATATGGACTGGCTGAGTACCTGGCCATATGTCCTTAATGAGTGTCTGACATTGCTAATGCTGTTGAGGTAGTAATGTTGGTAGTGTGGGTGGAATGGATGTGATTCTGTACCTTATTTGGCTTAGCTGCAGAAAAATCTGGGGGAGGAGGTGAGACTTTTTAGCTCTAGAAACGGAGACTGCAGTGGCAGCAGGTGGGTGGGTGTTCCAGGTGGAAGGGACAGTGAAGGAGAAGGCATGGAGGTAGGCCATGAAGAAGCCTTGGCAGAAGCTCTTAGGTTGCTAAAGAAAGCTGACGGAGGAGAGTCAGTAAGAAGAGATGGAACTGAGCAAATAGATTAGAAGTACATGTTTACTACCAAATGTAAAATAGATAGCTAGTGGGAAGCAGCCGCATAGCACACAGATCAGCTCAGTGCTTTGTGACCACCTAGAGGGGTGATAGGGAGGGTGGGAGGGAGACGCAAGAGGGAGGGGATATGGGGATGTATGTATATGTATAGCTGATTCACTTTGTTATACAGCAGAAACTAACACACCATTGTAAAGCAATTATACTCCAATAAAGATGTTAAAAAAAAAAAAAGTTCGTGTTTAAATGGAGCCGTCCCAGGAGAGCCAAGATTGCAGCCAGTCAGCTTGAGATGGATCAGCATTTTCTCAAGAAAGATCATTAAGATAGAACGAATCAGCTGTCTCGTCCAAGTTCTGTTCTTACCTGTGACTCTCTCCCAGGCAAAGAGACGTCCATCTTGTGCTACTATTGAAGCCCTAAAAAATGGATTCCCCTTGGGAAAATAAGGGAGGGCCCTTGAGGACCCCATGTCTTAGGCTTAGTTGCACAAGGAAAGCACTCTTTCTATAATTTTTAAAAAATTTTTTTTGCGGTACGCGCGCCTCTCACTGTTGTGGCCTCTCCCATTGTGGAGCACAGGCTCCGGACGCGCAGGCTCAGCGGCCATGGCTCGCGGGCCCAGCCACTCCGCAGCATGTGGGATCTTCCCGGACCGGGGCACGAACCCGCATCCCCTGCATCGGCAGGCAGACTCTCAACCACTGCGCCACCAGGGAAGCCCAGTAATCACATTATTGAATACTATTATTGTCAGTGCTTTACATGTATTACCCAACTGAATTCCTACAATAATTCTATGAATTAGGCTTATGTTATTAGGCCCATTTTATAGATTAAGAAACTGAGGTTTAGAAAGATAGAAACTTGTCCAGGGTCACCTAGCTGGCAAGAGTTAGAACCAGATTCAAATCTAGACCTATTTAACTGCAGAGCCTAGGTTCTTAACACTACTATCTACCACCATAATCTTAGAACCCTATTTTTCAAAGTGTGTTTCTCAGGACTCCAGTTTCTAGAAATGTTAATAGATTCTTTATCATGTGATAAAGAGTTTCATGGTGAAAGAAATTTGGAAAACATTGAGTTCCAGTAGAGTGCAACACCGATAGATTGCTTTATCAAAGGACTTCTCAGAAACTTAAAATTTTTAGGCTTCTTTTGTTTCTTCAAGAGGGGAATAAAAAATGCACAGCGTTAAACTTTTTTGACTATGAAACTCTGTTTTGGAAAAGCATCCTGTAGGAATCATTTTCCAAGGAATGTGCTTTAGGAAGGTCTGTCTCAGATTATTTCATTGTCAATTCATTAAAACTATGTTTGTGAAGGTCAGTCAGTGAGCTCATCGCTACCTAATCCTGTGCTTGTTTTTAAGTCTTTATCTTATTGGACCTTGCTGCAATATTCGACACTCCTGCACACTCCTTGTTTTAACATCTAAGAAACCATCCCCAATGCTCATCTTCTCTGATGTCTATTTAATTTCCCTTTTCTGAATTCTCTCTTTGCTTGCTTCTTAAATGTCTGTGGGGAAATTGACAATATCACCTGAGCCTCTGAAGCAAAAAGAAGTTGTTTGTTTTTATAGGGTGTGGGAGAAGCTTGCCTGGTTGGTTAGTAATAAAAGCATGCTCTTGAGCTGCCAGTTCTTGCTATAGCCTGATAGTCTCAGCCCCTCCTTTTCTGTTCTTCTAATGTGCCAATCTAGCTCAGTCTTTGGAACTTAACTGTTTTGGTAAAAACTAAAATCTTAGGCAGAAAGAAGTTGCAGAGATGAAGCTGAGTCGGTAGTAATAATGATATCCTTAAGAAATTAAGATTTAAGTATTCTTTCACACATGAATAAAAACCTTCTACCTTTCCTACCCCCATCGGCAGTGAACAGAGCAGAAATACCCAGAAAGGACTCAAATGATCCTTCTGCTCATGAACTCCATGTCTGTTAGGCAACAGGCCAGAGCAGGGATGAAAGCTGAGATTGGCTTAGTTCTCTTTCTCTAAAGCCACCAGCTGGATAGAATGTTCCTTCTCTATTCCAAAGGCTCTCTACAAAGGAAAGGAAAACATCAGGGTGCTTGGCTTCTGGTTCTGAATTATCTCCTTTCTTCCCCTGCCTTTTAAATTCCCTATGCCACCAAAACCCTGATTTTACCTTTTTTGCCTTTTATGGGCTGAGTTGTCCCCCGCTCCCTGCCTCCTATGTTAAAAGGCGTAACACCCAGTATCTTAGAATGTGATTGTATTTAGAGATAGGGCCTTTAAAGAGGTATGATATATTGAGGTAATTTGGATGAAAAATCCAAACTACATACTGAAATCTGACTGGTGTCCTTGTAAGAAGAGATTAGGACACACACATACACAGAAGAAAGGTCATGTGAAGACACAGAGAGAAGATGGCCACCTATATAAGCCAAGGAGAGAGGCCTTAGAAGAAACCAACCTTGCTAACACCTTGGTCTTGGACTTCTAGCCAACAGAATTGTACGAATAAATTTCTGTTCCTTAAACCACCAGTCTGTAGTATTATGTTATGGCAGCCCTAGCAAATGAATACTTTACAAGGCAGAAGGGGGAAGAAGATGGCACAGAAGCTTCAGTGTTTCTCACGTGTGAGTCTTTATTTCCCGAGGTCTAGTTGGTGGGAAATGTGTTCTCTAGGCTGGTACATGCAGACCCATTCATGATGCCCAGTGTCTTTTGTATTTGTTTACTCTTATCTCTATTACTAATAAAATTTAGGGCTCAACTAGAAATAGAAAGAGCTGGGTTCTTGCAGTAGCTTTAGTCTCAAAATCTGAGAGAACTTGAATAAAGCACTTCCTATTTCTTAGTCTCCTTAGTTATAAATTAGGGATAATGACTGTCCCCTCTCACAGAGTTTTGGTGAGATCATAGAAAAATGCATTTTTGAGGGCAAAGCTCTATAAACCATTGCTTAAGTCACCAGTGGGCCTCTTATTACAGAAGTGTTGGTTTCCAGGGCTTTCTCATGACCTTCTTAGCCTAGGCCTTAGCAACCTGCCAAAGGTGTTTCTGATCACAGCTGGAGCCTTTGCTGCTGAGTGGGAACCCAGTGAAACTGCTTCTGATGGTTAAAGTGGCAAGGAGCCAGTGCCATAGGATTTCAGGCTTTTACAGGGATCTAGACTACCAGATGTCATGGGGGTTCGTGGGAAAACTTGCCATGTGGATCACTCAGATGAGGCTGTCTATGTACTGGTGCTTCTCTGGGACCTGCGAGGAAAGTGTCAGTGGAGGGCCTTGCCTGAGGAGTCTAGGGGAGCAGGCCAAAGGCTACCCTGGGCACTATGGGAACATTTTTCAAGAGCTGCTTTTGTGTACTTGTCAGGAGAAATGCTTAACATTTCTCAGGTTCCCCACCCCCTCTGAAATATTCTGAACACGTTTATGGCCTGGATCTGGGTATATCAGTGATTGGTCTTCTATAAACCTTACGTCTCGCTCTAGGCTGTGACTGAACTTTGTGAATTATAAGACATCACATCTGGGACTGGAATTTGGGGCAGCTTGTTTGAAGGTTGGAGTTTGACTCCGGTTTCTGAGGAGCATATCAGCACATTTCTGAGAAATGCTGTGATATCATTAGCCTACCTAGAGTCCGAGGAGGGTGTCAGATACCAGCATCAGGCCTTAGCTCCAGCTGGCGGTGTTTTCTGGACATAGTGTCAATAAAGGGAGGTACTTTGTAAACTTTTATGGAATAAGTCTGATTGATACCTCTGTACAAAATTACTTGCTTCCAAATAACAAGTAAAGCAGATCTTCTTGCTTTCTCCTACTTTCTCTGACTCTTGCTGCTTATGTGACCACACAGTGATTGGGAACATTTGACCCTGGCTGTGAAGGAATTCTTGCTCTGTAAGAGAAAGTTCTTTTGCCAAAGTTATCCAAAAGGAAGCAGCTAATATAATTATTCCATCTTAGATGAGGATTTTACAGACTGAGCTCCTGTCTGGTGTTTTTTTTTTTTTTTTTTTTTTTGCAGTACCCTCTCACTGTTGTGGCCTCTCCCGCTGTGGAGCACAGGCTCCGGAAGCGCAGGCCCAGCCGCTCCGCGGCATGTGGGATCTTCCCAGACTGGGGCACAAACCCGTGTCCCCTGGATCGGCAGGCGGATTCTCAACCACTGCACCACCAGGGAAGCCCAATTATTCCATTTTAAATCAAGCCAGCTAATAAGTGGGTACCACTGGGTGCTGTTGGGCCATTTGCAAGACATTTTCTTATCATTTGTGAGCTTGTAGGCCAGAGAGTAGATAGAAGTAATTACCAGTTAAATATTTAAACACTTTTTTTCATCAGACACTTTTCTTCAGTCTTTATGCTCATTTTTTCTCTGCAGCATTCCACAGTGTTTTTGCAACTCCCTACTTGTAGCTTCCTATTTTCTTGGGTTCTTCCAGTTCTTCCTTCCTCTCTTACCTTGCCTGTCTCCTTTCCTGTCTGTCTCTGTCTCTTCTTTCTACAGAAGGCATCTCTTTTAATCTCAAATCTGCATTTCCTCAGCCTCTAACCCAGAGTCATTAATTGACGTACATTAATTGAACTACCGTGTGGCCGGTACTGTGCCTGATCTTGGCCTCTGCTAGGCAGCCAGTAGACTTCCAACTAGCCTTTCTAAGCAGATGATTCCCAAATATATACTTCTGACCCTCCCTTTTTTCCTTAGGTTCTACCCTTCATATCTAGTTATTTACTAGTTATTGTCACCACAATTTCCCAATGTTTGAAACTTCCTTCCTGGGCCTATTCCTCTTCCTTTGTTCTCTGTTTGTATGAAAGTCACCATCGTTCTGCCAGTCACCCACTCAGTCACTTCCTCCTCTCTTGCCTCCCACATTAGATCGTTTGCCAGATCTTGCTCTTTTTCTCTCTGTGATTTCTTTTATCAGTCTCCTCTTTGTTCCTCTCTGCATTCAGGCCTTCTTTACTGCTTAGACTATAGTGTATTACTCTCCCAATGGTTTCCTTGCTTTTATTTATTTTTCTTGGAATCCATTGTGTATACCACTATCAGATTTATCTTCCTAAAACAGAGCACTAGTCATGGCTACCGCTTATGCTCAGGGTTCAACTTAGATGTCACATACTTTGAAGCCTTCTGGAAAGTCCCCAGATAGAGTTAGATACTCATTTTTCTATCTTTCTATAGCATTTCATATACAGTCAATTTTAGTGTTTATCACACTGTCCTGGAATTGTATAAGCATTTGCCCTCAAGATTTTGTATTTCTTAAAAGAGTATCTACTACATGATTCCTTTTATATTAAGTTCAGAAACAGGCAAAAGTAATCTGTGGTGTCAGACTTCAGGGTAGTGATTATTTTGGGGTGAGGGGGTCGGTAGTAACTAGATATAAGTGCAGTGGGGCTTCTGGAATTCTGATGATGTTCTGTCCTTGATCTGAATTCTGTTTACGTTAAGGTACTCTTGATTTGTGTACTTTTCTGTATGTATGTTATAATTCAATAAATAACTTAAATAAAAGCTAGATGAAAAGAGCATGGAAATACAGAATAGGGACTGTGCCTACTTAACTTTATATCCCTGATGCCTGGCATCCAGCAAGTCTTAACAGATATGTGAGTGAGTGAATAAGTGAATGATTGAATGAATGAATGAAAGGCTTTTCCCCCCTCAAAAAACATTATTTTTTCTTTACACTGGTAGTTAAATTATAGTTTCAACTTTTTAGCTTGGCATCCATGACCAGTCATGATTTTCTAACCTACTTTTCTAACCCTTGTTAACCCAGAGGCCACATTATACAGTTGAAAGAAGTTGAGCCTTGGAATCAGAAAGAGCCTGAATTTGAAATATGGCTCCACCACTTACTAGCTGTGTAACCTTAGGTTTAGGCAGGTTACTGAGTATCTTAGAAACTTAGTTTTCTCATCTCTGAATTGGATATTATTTGCCTCAGTGGATAGATATGGATTAAATAAGATAACACATATAGAGCAAGACCTGGCATGTTGTTAACATTCAGTATATGTTAGTTTCCGTTCCTTTCCAGCATCACACCTTCCTTTTTGTCCTTTTCATATCTTTGCTCATCCTGTATCGTCTGCCTTTTCTTCTCTTCCGTTTCCACATATCCAAATATTATTCATCCTTCAGGATCAAGCTCAGCTATCACCTCTTTCACAGAGCGTTCCCTGATTCTCTTCCAAACCAACACCTTGAACGATGCAAATATTTTCACTTACAAATTCTCATACATTTCGCCTGGGTCTCTTATGATACATATTAGTCACTCATCCTAACCTTTAGGAGTTGCAAAGGCTGCCCTCTCACTCCAGGCCCAAAGAATAGGCACTCCAGTTGTAATGCTGGAGGAATAAACTGGCAGTTGGAATAAACTGGGGCATGAAAAGGCAGGTTGAGAAAACTGATTTGGGCCTTTGATATTCTATTTAGTACCTCCTCCTGCACAGGGAGAAATTCGGATGTCTAGTAAAGGATGTGGACCTAGGAGCAAAGGGTCAAGTTGCAAACTGCTTGACTTGTCTTTTGAATTGTTCTTCTGTTCAAGATGTCTTTATGACCCAGCCTGATTTATCAAGGTAGGAGGCCTTGCAGGAGTTTGAGTCTGAACCCTTAAGAATTAAGAGGCTTCCCTGGTGGCGCAGTGGTTGAGAGTCCGCCTGCCGATGCAGGGGACGCGGGTTTGTGCCCCGGGCCGGGAAGATCCCACATGCGGCGGAGTGGCTGGTCCCGTGAGCCATGGCCGCTGAGCCTGTGCGTCCGGAGCCTGTGCTCCCCGCCCCCCAAAAAAGAATTAAGAGTGAATATTCACCTGGAATATCTTCTGTTTAATATGCCTTGAGGGCCTAGTACATTTATGTAAAAAAAGAGTTCAGTGATTCAGAGATCCTATTCCTGGCCACTTATTTTCTTGTTACTTCTGCTTTCTACTTGCATTTTCCTTGCATATATGTAGGCTTTAACTCCTTTCCTAGATTGCACTTGAGGTCAGGAACTAATTACAATCCCTAACATAGCTTCTGATACTTAGACAGTCAAGCAAAGTTTTGTGGGGAAATTGCTTAAAAGTATGAAGTGATATTACAAGGCTGTAATTGGTTGCAAAGGGAATGATAAATGCTTATAACAAAATAGTTGTCATAAGACTTTAAAGTAAGGAGCAAGCCCTTTGAGTTAAGGCAGTCAGAAAAGTCTTGTCAGAGGAATTCCCAGAGGGTGCTAAGTCAACAATTGTTATTAAATATCAGGAAATGTTCAAGAAATAAAGTAATAGCTTAGAAAGATGGAAATCAAGGGGTAACTTGCTTCCTGTGTTTACAAGCATATGTCATTAAGGAGATCCATGACTCCTTGTAAGTGGCAAGTTGTGTTCTTTCCATAAACAATGCAACAGAGATTTACCACCATTCCAAAACAGGCACGTCCTGAAGTACAGTCACAGTGTATAAAATAAGACATCTTGAAGCCAGAAGGAAGAGGTAAGTTGTAACAAATAATCTTCCCCATTTCTGTAGGCTTCTGTTTCCCTTTGCTGGTTGTCATCTTCAAGCATGCTAGGGAAATGTGTTTATTTGGTCCACACCTGAGGGCATTCAGACATAAATAGGCAAAGATGGTAAGTTAGGAAGGGCATTCTGGATGAAAACCAACATCCTGGAGCATTTCTTATGACAAGTGAGATAAAAGCTGTTGACTGGTTTCTACCCAAAATACTCTTCCTTTTTGGCTTTTGCAATATCTCTCCCTCCAAGTCCTTTTCTTATTTCGGACAGCTCCATCTTTGCTTCCCTTACAGCATTTCTTTTCCTCTGCTTGCCCCTTAAAACTTGGTGATTCCCAGGGTTCTGTTTTCAACCGCATTCTCTTCTCTAGATACTCTCACCCATGTTTTTATCCATACACTGTTGAGTCCCAAATTTCTTTCTCTACCTCAGTCCTCTTTCCTGAGCTCCAGACTTATGACAAGGTGCCCATGGATATTGTCACCAGAATTTTCACAGGCACGTGATGCAGTATGTTCAAACTGTGCTCATTGTTTTTTCTTTCTCCTCCATCTCCTTTCATGTATGTCCTTTATCAGTAAATGGTACTATCAGTCACCTAAGCACAAGCTCTAACACTTCTCATAATATGGGTATAACAGCGCTTCATATCATAACATTTCCTCCATTAGGTTATGAACTCCCTAACGGCAAGGATTAAATCTTTTCATCATGCCTGGTATTACGCTTAGGTACTTAGTAAGTATTAATTCTATTATTTATTTTTTAAAATTTTTGGTAGAATTGTATCAGTAATGTTCAAAAATACTGTATTAATTTGCTAGGGCTGCCATAACAACGTACCACAAACTAGACGGCTTACACAACAGAAATTTATCGTCTCACAGTTCTGGAAGCTAAAAGTCCAAAATCAAGGTATTAGCAGGGTTAGTTTCTTCTGAGGACCATGAGGGAAGAATCTACTCCAGTTCTGTCTCCTTGGTTTGTGAATGGTCTTCTTCTTCCTGTGTCTCTTCATACTGTTTTTCCTCTATGCCTATCTTCATATCCAAATTTCCTTTTTTATAAGGATACAAGTCATATTGGATAGGACCCACCTTAATGACCTCACTTTAACTTGATTACATCTGTAAAGACCCTGCCTCCAAACAAGGTCACATTCTGAGGTATTGAGAATTAGAACTTCAACACATGGATTTTGGAAAACATAGTTCAACCCATAACAGACACCAAAGTAGTTTTTACTGTTTTGGTTCCAAGTCTTGCTTTCTGACAAGCCCTTGATGAGGTTTTAAGCATCCTCACCATACTGGTTTTTACTCTCTGATAGCACTCTAAACAGGGTCATATGGAAAGAAAAAGAATGGGATGGCACATTCAGTGAGTGTAAGGGATTCGGTTTGACCAAACTTAGGGAGTCAGGGTGCTTTGGATCCCTCTAGACATGGACAGGTCAAGAAACAGCTTTGATAATATGCCAGGGAGTGAGCATGGGCTTTTTCCTGAGAGCAGTCACGGAAGGATTTTAAGAAAATGAGTGACAAAAATCTATCTACATTTTAGAGATATCCCTCGAACAAATTGTCAAGAATGGATTGGGAATAGGGAGGGGTGAGAGGGAGGTGGTTCTGGAGGAATAGAGACGAGGATGAATATTTTACAGCCGCTTGAGTGAGAAATAATGAAGCATAGACTAAGGGTTGTAGAGAAAGGGACAGATTTTATAGGTAGGAAGGTAACATAGATTAGTCTTGGTGACATGAGATAGGGGGACAAAGGGTTTTGCAGGGGATTCTGTCATTGGATGGAGAATTAGAATATAGGGGTTCCAAGGATCTTGTGTCTGAGCAGAGAGGTCATCTCTGTTTGCAATTGGCGTGGGTGAGCTGGCGGCCTAGGACTCCAATGCCAACCCCAGCAACAGGCTTTCCCTTGGCATCCCTTGCTTGCAGGCTGAATCTAGCTCTTTCTCTCTCCTGACTTGCCCAGTTGAGTACTTCCCTTTCTCCCCTATGCTTCCCTGTTAATCTGTCAGAGATCCCCAGCTAAGATTAGGTCTCCCTTAAGTTTTCTCTTCCCCTTTTGCACATGAACTAGTTTCCTATAACTCAGTGCCTTGTACCAGATATTTCTGAATATATGGAGAATACTACAGGGAAAAACCCTCCTCTTTGGGGTCCTTTCATTGAGTCCCAAGACACTTGAGATTTGTATGTTGGCTAGGGACTTTTTTTTTTAAGATTTATTTATTTATTATTTATTTATTTACTTTATTTTTGGCTGCGTCGGGTCTTTCATTGCGTGTCCTGCAGCATGCAGGATTTTTCATTGCAGCGCACATGCTCTTTGTTGTGGTGCGCGGGCTTCTCTCTAGTTGTGGTGTGCAGGCTCCAGGGTGTGTGGGCTCTGTAGTTTGTGGCATGTGGGCTATAGTTGATGCGTGTGAGCTCAGTAGTTGTGGCACGCGGGCTTAGTTGCCTCACGGCATGTGGGATCTTAGTTCCCTGACCAGGTGTCAAGCCCACGTCCCCTGCATTGTAAGGCGGATTCTTTATCACTGGACTACCAGGGAAGTGGCTAGGGACATATTTTGAAAAGCTTGTAGAAATAGGGGCCTACAGCAAGAGAATTTTCCAGAATTGGGTTCACTCTAAGGTATATCTCAGAACAAGCCACAGAGAACTGAAGGGGATATTTGATCAATATTAAGCCAGTTAGAACATAGTCTGTTTTTAGTACAAGAGGTTCACTTCCCCATGAAGAGTCAAATTTTGGGTTCCCGTTAGAGAATCCTCAGCCTATGGTCCCTTGGCTTCCTTGTGGTGTAGAGATCGAGGCAGGCTCAGTGCACTTTGTGGATTGCACTGGGACATATAGAAGCAGATACTAGTTCAGCACCAGCCTTAGTCCTAAATCTGGGGGCTATGACTTTGACTAGGTTTATGTAAGAGGGCCGTGGACATGTAAACTGCTTGGCTTATATGATCTTTTGATCATTTGCTCCTCGAATGGAAATGGGACCACAAGCTATGGAGGTATAGGCTAGAAACCTAACTGTTTAGCTGGGCAGTCCTGAGGAGTTTATCAGCTCTTTAGGTTCAGGATTTTGCTATCAGAGATGGTGCTTGACCTGGTTATAGAACTGAAGTTTGTCAGCAGTTTGTGACTCCTTAGGCCTGCCTTGCAACTTGTCAAGTCTGATTTAGGCTGTGTAGCAGCTATGTCTTAGCACATCAGTAAAGTGAGCCCATCTCTGCCAGGTTCCTCACTCCCCTGGTGGGGGGGGCATGTTCCTGAAGGAAGAAGGAAAACCACCTCCCGTTGCCCATCATTCTCTGCTGCATGTAATTTCTGAGTAGTTTATAGAGGACATAATTCTACAGGGGGAAAAAAAGACTTTTCTCTGCCACCAGAACAAACTGT
This sequence comes from Grampus griseus, assembly GCF_964374135.1. Lineage (NCBI taxonomy): Eukaryota > Metazoa > Chordata > Mammalia > Artiodactyla > Delphinidae > Grampus > Grampus griseus. The sequence goes on along the minus strand of NC_139000.1, from coordinate 36,977,375 downwards.
TTTCCTCATGAAACAGATCCCAGCTGTGTGACCATATACTGGCCTGTTCGTGTGCTTCTGGCTTTACTTAGTGGTAGAGAAGGAAGCATCACAAGCTTACTCCTGTGTAAGTCAGACTTGGGTCCCACCTATCCTCTGCACCCTGCATATGTGATTGTTAACACTGGAAGAAAAGGTAGGCACCTGCTGGTTCTGACTCAGCCACTCTCTGGCAGTGACACCTGAAAGGCAGGCCAGGTGTGGAGCAGGCACATTCTTTGCTTCAGAGCCAGTTGTATCTGGCCCCAACAAGACCTAGATTGGTTTGTATGAGAGGAGAGAATTGCGATTGGTGAGCCCCTCCTCCAGTATCCTTGTGACACCACTCAGATGCTTTAGCTGAAGATGAATTTTGTGCACCAGGTGGTCTTCTGACTAACCCACCCATTTGGTTCCCCTTTAGAGCTCCTGCAGCTCTGAACCTTCCCACAACTCTGCGTGAGTGTCAGTGTCTCATGTTGAATTTCCATCTTGACTCATCTGTCTCTAGGCGAAGATCCCTGCAAAGATTTAAATTGGGAACCAGACCTTGAGAATGTCTGTTCAGAGCATTTCACAGCTTCTGGATAAATGCCTTTTCCTTCTTAACCCAATCTGTTTTTCTAATTCTGCCCAGCCAGCTCTTGAACAGCCCTGCTTTGAGGAAGCTTCCCAGCTAAGGTGGGTGCTTGTGCTAATTCTTACCTCTGTAATGCACCCCCATCCTTTTGGCCTGCCCAGGATTCCCAAGAGACAGATCCACTGACACAAGGGAGCTGCAGTTTGCTCACATGGCTCAGGAAACAGAAATTGCGTCTATCCCAAAAGACTAGTCCACTAAGGAGGTCTGATTGTCCTTTGGTCGTATGATGTCTGGTACTCTCTGGGCTCGGTTGAACAGTGACAGAAGGAGCCCTGCTTTTTTACTGAGTTTACAGTGACTGCTGTTTACCACTTTCCCACTTATGCCCCTTCTTTCTTTTGCTGAAAGGTGGGAAGGTGGAAAGATACAAAGGTAATTTATGGTCAGAGCCATATGAGGGCTCTTGTGAAGTTTGAAGACTGGAACTAGAGATAGCTGATTTGTTGTGCCTCACGTCCTAAACACGTTTTCTCTGTCTGAGCCTTTGTTTTCCTGGAAAACCCAAACTGCTTAGAAGATGAACTGAATGTGTTTGAGTAAGCAGATGGACAAGACAGTCACATTAGCCTCAGTTATAGCCTCTGGAGGTCCTAGCCAGGTCCTGGAGCCACTGGTGGATGAAGCAGGAAGAAGTAGGTTCTTTGGGCAATGTCCTACCTCTGAGGATCTTTCCCAGTCTTGAGAATTTGATCTTCTCTTGAGTCTAGGAAGCTCAGACCCAAACCTGGTCATGACAGCCACTGCTCTGAGCTCTTTATGAGTGGCTGCAGAGTTGGGGGAGGGAATTCTGATTTAATCAGTCTTCCCTATATTTCTTGTTTTAAACCCTTTACCTCTTTCTCCTGGCTGAAATATATGAGGAGCTTCACAGTAAATTTGCCGTGACTTCCACTGAAATTTGACAGTTTTCAGGTTTTTTTTTTTCCTTTCTGTATTTAGATGTGGTTATGGTTGCACTGTCAGCCCTTATCTCTTCTGTCATCCAGCCAGCTCTCGACTGGGTTAGGAGGTATTTGCTTTGCTGTCAGTGTTGGCTGCGTAATGAGGTGGCTGGTTAAGAAATGGGTTGTGTAGTGTCTCTTGGAATCTAAATTCTTTTCCTTGGTTGAGGGGGAAGCAATGTTATTGGAAGAAGGCAGTAGGGAGGCAAATGTTGGCTCTGGATTCAACGCTTTCTCCTCAGGATCTTGGATAAGCCAAGGAAATCATTCTTAATTTAAAAGCTTGTTTTATCTACCATATAGGGCTGCCTGTTCTGTAATGACAGATTCCAGGGTGGCCCTCATAGATCGCTTGATTCCTGGCTAACAGGGCCTTGTTCTGTTGTGCATTGTCGTGAGGAATGTTGCAGGGCAGCAGAAGTAGCAAGGTTTGAGAGCCTGGTTTGGGCCTGATGGGTGAATCAAACTTGCCCACCTGATGTTAGCCTGAGGAAGAGGAGGGGAGCTTATCTTATTAGATCAGGCTCAGAGGAGGTAGAATAGGAATGGCTTCACTGGATTGTCGCTGGCTGATTGAAGCCCTATATTGAGAAGAATTCTGAGGTTCTCTGGGCTCAAACAGTGTTTTTCCTGTCCAGTGATTGCAGAGTAGGGAGAGGTATCATATATTTCATGTTTTTGTCAGTGGTCCAGGGCTTCAAGGGTCCCTGGCTTATGTTTGGCATTATGTTGCAATGAACAACTTGAGTGCTCTTTGAAGATAAGGATATTTAATTTCCTGATGAAATTCAACTAGAATTTCCTGATAATTCAACTAGAATTGTTGAGTTATTAGGAATTAGGGCCACATGAGAACCACCTGACCAACCAGTCTCCAGGGAGGTGGGGTTGCAACTGGCAAAGGACTGGGAAATTTGGGACTATGAAACCAGGGTCTTAAACCGTACATCGCTTTAGCTCAATATGGTATTACTTTAGGTTACTTAGTTCCTAATTCTGGATTCCAAAACATTCTGTGGTCCTGACTTCTGCAGTAGAGGGTCTACCTCAGCCTGCCCAGCTTCCTCTACTTCTGTCTAATCATTGCCTTGGCATGGCCTAAGGGAGTTCTCGTTTTCCCGTTGGTTCTCTTGCTGTGGCTGTTCAGGAAGAACTGGACTAGGTATGTACTTTGAGAACATGGTGTTATTTGATGTTACCTGCCCTTGGTACTTTACCTGTTCTCCAGCTTTGCCAAATGCAGACAGTACATTATATATATACGAAAACAAAACGAAAACCCAAAAACCAACCAAACCAAAAAACCTAGAGCTTGTCTCAGTAGGAGGGACGCCTCCCTTTGTATTACACTCTGGCTGTTTCTTGCTGTGTTCTGTCTTGCCTCTGAGACCGAGAGCTCCTCAGAGTGTAGGGCTCTGTGTTATGTCTCTTTATATCCTACAGCCCAGACATGAGAGAGATGGATAGGCAGGGGAAAAGAAAGGAGGGGGGAGAAGCACGAGAGGAAGAAATAGGGGAGGGGAAAGAGGAAGATCTATATTTAGGGAGAGGGAGAGACACTCACCAAGGGTGTTTGAGTGAGCTTGCTGGCGAGATTTTTGTGTGCGTGAGTGTGCTGGGAAGGGGGTGTGTGCGCCAGGAATGTGTGAGGAGGGCTGGTGCCCTATGGGAGGTTGCAGGCAGGAAGCAGCTGGAGAGGAGGAGGAGCAGCAGCAGGAGCAGTAGCTGCCCTGCTTTTTGTCTCAGTCTCAAAACCCGGAATCGATTGAGTTAGAATTCCACGTCCAGTTGAAGTTTGGCTGCTATTACCTTCAGCAGGCTGGTCATCAGAATCCCCCTCAGCAGAGAAGTGTGGACCAGATTGGATTCCTAGATTTGCAGCCAACAAGACTCCTGCCCAGCCCTGGGGGAATCTCTCTGCCGGGCATTTTTCCTATCATCAACTTTGCACCAGGGAGCCAGCCAGCTGGGTGCAGCTGAGAATAATAGCTCCTTGGCTCTGTTTGTTGGTTGGGCAAGCAGCTGTGCTGTGGCTTAGAAAGTTCATCCTGTGGCTTCTCTCTCAAACCAAGGAGTGCTTCTGAATGGATTTCCTTTTAAAGACAGCACTTGCATTTCTAAAACTTGAGAATTTGTGGTTTTAATGTGTTTTTTTTTTCTTTTCATTTCCTTAACTCTTATTTTGATTGCAGCAGCAAGGTAAGTGGTATTGAGTGTATGACTGACTCTGAATGAGAAGCAGGGACAAAAGCAAAGTATTTGTGGGTGGAATATGGAGCAGCTACATTAATTACATAACTGCTTGAGCCAACTTGCTGGTGGGGGGTCATTATAATGAGTGAAAAACAGCATACTCAGCACTAAGGGTAGAATCTTCACATGCACGTGTTTATATGCTGATAATCTGACCATCCACTCCTCCTTGGTACTCTCCTGTATGTATATAAATAACCCATCCAGCCCTTTGGATATGTGCATACCTGTATACGAGGAATCTGTTTCTCCCTCTTGATATGTCCATACGTTTATAAACAACCTGTCCATTCCTCTCCTGTGTGTTACATATACATAGACAACTCATTCATTCATCTTATATAAATATACACAAGCCATCTTTCCTTCCATGTGCATATGTATATAGATACATAGGTCCCTTTATCTCATACACGTATGCATGTACCCAGGTAACGTTCCTATTCTTGTATAGGCTGTGTATATGCAGAAACCTTTCCATTTTTCCAATGTGTGAGCGTGTGTTTATGTATGTATATTGTCCTTCTGTCTAATGTGAGTATTAATTCATCCTTCTCGTGTGCATATTCCATATAAACAGGAAAGTCATCTTAAGTTTTCTCAGTTTTAAATGTGCACACACATGGATAACAGATAATGTGTCCATTTGTGTCCTGCATGTATGGTGAAAAAAGCACTACCTTTGTATATCGAAGACCCCCTTTTAAATCCTAGCTCTACCCAGTGACCTTGACCAGGTCATTTAGTCTCTCGGAGCTTTATTTTTCTCATTTATGAAATCAGAATAGTAATCCTTCCCTCCTACCTCACAGGATTGTTGTGATGATAAAATAGAAACCTTGTAAACTGTAAAATTCTAAACAAATGTAATTTTACTATTGTAATGTGTCCCTCTAGTGTGAGTTGTCTGGGATTGCACACCTTTGACCCAGCTGCATTGAGATTATGCTCTTGTCTGTGAGAGGTCTCTAAGTCTTCCCTGTGAAGGTGTAGCTTCTGTTGAAGTAACTAGGTTTATCTTGTGGTTTTGCTCAGAGTACTGGACAGAAGCTACACAGAGCTACAGAGTATCTAGAAAGGGTCAGGCTGAGAGAGATAAGGTCTAATCCTCTGCAGATTGGTGCCTTAGTACTATGTTCTTTGCAGCCTTGAGGAGGATTGAGCCTGTCACAAAATGGAAATATGATGCTTCGAGCTAGGATCACCGTGAACAGGTTAAAGGAAGACTGAAAGAATAGAACATTCTACTGCCCCTGAGATGACAGTCTGCCCTTTGCATCCGCTGCCAGGTTTTGAAGGCTCTCTAGAGTGTCCCCCGCCCTAACCTTTAAAAACTGTGATGTTCAGTATAGTAGCCACCAGCCACATGTGGTTGTTGAGTACTCTAAGAGTGGCTAGTCTAAATTGAGATGTGCTGTAAATGTAAGATACATACCAGAGTTCAAGGACTCAGTATGAAAAACGGAATGCAAATATATGATAAAAAAATTTTTTTAGAAGTTTGTTTTTGTTTTTTTTTTTAACTTTATTTATTTTTTGGCTGCATTGGGTCTCCGTTGCAGTGTGCGGGCTTTCATTGCGGTGGCTTCTCTTGTTGTGGTGCGTGGGCTTCAGTAGTTGTGGCACACGAGCTCAGTAGTTGTGGCTCACAGGCTCAGTAGTTGTGGCCCACGGGCTTAGTTGCTCCGTGGCATGTGAGGTCTTCCCAGACCAGGGCTCGAACCCGTGTCCCCTGCATTGGCAGGCGGATTCTTAACCACTGCGCCACCAGAGAAGCCCTGATAAAATTTTTTTATTGATTACATGTTGAAAGAATAATATCTTAGATAATGGGTTAAATAAAATGTATTAAAATTAAATTCATCTGTTTCTTTTTACTTCTTATGTGGCTACTAGAAATTTTTAATTACATATGTGGCTCGCATTGTATTTCTATTGAACAGTGCTGTTCTAGAGCCATAATCAGCACAGGGATCAGGGCAGCTCTTCCAGCTGGAGGGCAAGTGGAAGCCCCATGATGGCAACCCTGGGGATGACAGGCGCCACACAAGGTCTCTTTCTACCAGTCTCGTATGCTAGAAAGATACAAGCTAACTGACAGTCTGGCAGAGGCTGGTACTGCCACTACTGTGTTTATTTACCCTGAATGAGTCCCCTAAAATTGTGAGCGAGTATATTTGGGGAGAGGTTTCCAACTTAGTTTTACAATGAAAGGGGATTGTAAGCCATCAGTCTGGAAGAAAACCTAGAACTTGAAAGCGGTATGTTGTTATGGGAACAGAAGTGGACTAGAAAGCAGAAAACTTGGATTCTAAATCAGCTCTGCCATCACTCATTTATTCTTTCCATGGCACTGAGTTCTCACTGTGTGCCAGGCCATATGCTTGGCATAGTAATGCCCTGTGCTAGGCATTGGGAACTAAAAAATAAGGCACAGTTTTCAATGTAATGGAGTTCATACCTACTGTGTGTCTTTAAGCAAGAACCTCCCATTTAGGTGTCTCCCAAAGTAAAACAGATTAACAACAAGAGTGTCATTCTAGGTCAGGTGTTATAAACTTGGGTAATAATGCTTTGGGGAAGCCAGAATAGCGGCCCTGCCTAAAGATTTCCAAAATTAAAATTTAGAAAAACGTATGATAGACGAAAAAAATACTCCATAGGCTAGATCACAATGCAGTATGAGATTCCAGGCCTTGCTATTTTCTAAAGAACTCTTCCAACTCTAGCATTTTCTTATCTTGTGTCCCGGATCCTTTTATTCAATGGCAAGATTTATTTTGTCTTAGTTTGAGCACCGTATATGCCAGGCACTGTACTAGGTGCTAGGGATACAGCAATGAACAAAACAGAGTCCCTGCTCACATTCTAGGATAGAGGTTGAGGAGAGAGACAGATAATAAACTAAAAAATATATGATCTATCAGGTGGTAGTAAGTTCTATGAAGAAACTATAGCAGAGTAAGGGGATAAAGAATATGGAGGCTTGGGGGGATGGATAGGAGAGTGTTCAGGGGCTAGATTCCTGCTCACATGGCTTTTTTGGTCTACTCACAAGAGTCATAGGTAGTAAGGAAAAAAGAGCATGATGAGTGCTTAAGAAAAAATTTGTTCTGATACTTGTTAGAAATGGTAAGGCAGACTTTATTCAGGGGGGCTATTATATTGGGGTATTATAATAGGGGAGAGAAACTGAGCCCAACTCTGAATATAAGCATAAGTGGGAATTTATAGTCAAGGAACAGGGTGAGGGTCACTGGATGGAAAATTAAGAGGAAACATCCGGGAAAGGGAGGCATCTGGCTAAACTGACTTGACAGGATTTTTTCTGGAATCAGCCCAGGGTGAGGGATAAGGAATTTGGTCAGATACCAAAGGTAGGGAATTTTCACTAAACTGACCCAGCAAGATTCTCGCTGAGATTGGACTAAACAGAGCCCAAGGACAGGAGCCTGGTCAGAAAGAGGACTCAGAGGAGACTGACTCAAGTTTAGTCAAAGAGAGTCTTTGTCGTGAGCATCAGATTCTAGGTGCATCTGTATTTGTTTTATGGTTTGTTATACTCTTGGTATAATAAACCCTGGTACTGCTGAAAGGGAGCCCTAGGAAGGGCGCAGAGTACCCAGCTCTGCTGACTGGCATTCAGTTTTCATTCTGAGTTCTTGATATACCAGCCCTCTGAAGGCTGCATCCTCTTTCATGCTACTGTACATTCCCTGAGGTTCTATCTCCCCTCTTGGATACAATGCATGAAGTTTTCTTTCCTTTACCATGTCCAGCTTCTGGCCTATAAGTGGGGTTCCTCCTAATGCAGATGAGGAGGGATGGCAAGTCCTAGGAACTACAGGACAGGGACTTTGCTATGCATTTAATTTGGGCACTCTTTATTCCCTTTGGCTATACTCACTCTTTATACCTTGTGACCCTGATCATTTTCTCTGACAAGATTATCTGTAAGCATTGATTCTTTCCCAAAGATTAATATCTGAAGAGTACCCCTACCTGCTGTGGCCCTAGAAATTCGTTTCCCACCATATTAGCCATACAACATAATTGGTAAATGGCCCAGGAATGATCTGACCGCTGTGGGTGACGTGTGGGGTAGAAGGCTCAGAGCTCTTGGCTTTTTGCCTTCTGGGCTTGCTTCATACAAAATGAGAGGCCGCTTGATATATGTACAGAGAGCCCTGGCCTATTCCCAGAGGTCTCCCAGTTGTTTCCTCCAAGCCAAGGTTTGGGTCAGAAGCAATTTTATGAGGAATACCCACATTCCTAATAACATTTAACTGATAAGTCAGAGAGAGAGGAAAGAATCAGCCATTTCAGAAAGCGGAGGGATTTTTTTCCTCTTGACATTTTTTGGTAGGCTGGTGCTGATTCGGTGTGATTTAAGGGGTCTACTCCCTGACATAGTTCTCAGTTTTCCATCACTGAAGCTTTATTCCTTTTGATTAATTCATTTTGTTTTGCTATGTTCCCTTTTCAAAAGCAGATAACCCTTGAAAGGGCTGCCTTATTTTTCCCAGCCTTAGGCATTCCTTAGGAAAAGATTGCAGAAAGGTATGGTCATTTTAGAGCATGTACATATGAAGTATGGAGAGTTGACTTGAGTGGATAGGCCAACAGGATAGAGCAGAGTGACAGCACTGGGTACCTTGAAGGAAACTAGAGGGCTAGGTTTGAGCTGGTTGGGCCCCGAGGCCTCCTTATGCCATCTCAGCTCAAATATTACTTCTTCTCCGTGGCCTTTCCTGTTGTGGTTTTTCTGGGCCTCTCATCACCTTCCCATTCCCCACCCCTGGAATTAAATGCTTGCTTGCTATTACAAGTTCTATTATAACATGTATCACTTTATTTTGTGATTGTTTATATGCCTAACTCTGTTTCCAAGCTTTAATATATTAGAGAGCAGGAACTGTGCCTTATATCCCTGGCACATAGCTTAGTGCCTGGCACATCGATCGAACTGATTTAGAGGTCAAACTGTTTTTCTCACACTTTGGTCCCTGTTATTTCATTCTTGTGGACAGTAGTAGCAAAGAGAGGCTGAAGAAGGAGGTGGCCTTGAATTGGACCTCCTGGCTCTGCAGGTTGCCCTTTCAGCCCATTCTGGCTTCTGGTATCCTATTGGGTTCTGAGCAAAGTGACTGGTTGATTCTCACTGTGTGGCATCACAGTGAGCTCTGTCCCCTGTTTCAAAGCCTAAATATGTGGATGACTGAGTGGGTTTGGTGCCTTTAGGGAACCCATATCCCTCGGAGGTGATTCTTAAGTTTAGAGTTCATCTGCGGGCTCTAGCTACCAATTCAGAAGAAGGTTTAGAGGGTTTTGTTTGTTTGTTTAATATGAAAGCAATCATCTTTGTTTGAGGCTGGGAGGAGTTGCTATGGCAGCTCTAGCTGGAAATTTCCTGTTTGTCACTAATGTAGGAAACCAGGCAGCTCTGCCTTTAGTCCTTCAGGATCCTCTGAATACAGTGGCTGAGCCATTTGCCCTCTGTGTGGCTGGCCAGCCAGTGTTGCAAGCACTGCATTTTTGGAGGGGAACTTGGCGAGACTGTCCAACCCTATCTGGAATATTAATCTGAGGGGCAGAAGCAGATAGGCCCAAAGTTAACCTGGCCTGCACTGAAGCCATAGCAGGAGAGTCAGCTTCATTTTCGTTCCTGAAAAACTGTCTCCTCTAGACCAAAGTGGGGCTGGCCTTGGAGGACCTGGCAATGAGTTCTGGGTCTCGCTAGCATTAGAAAGGAAAAGTTTGCCTCCTGTAGCAGTTTTCTCCTTCCTCATGCTTTCAGGCTGCCTGAGGGCAAGCCTCCTGTCACCTGAATCAAATGTTGGGGAGTGAATATTTTGCTCCTCCCTTTTCTTACCTTAAAAAGAAAACTTTTAGAAAAAAGAAAGACTAACAAAGAGTGACACTGTAATGGTAGGGTTCCAGGCATTGCTGTAGACCACTAGAAGAGACTGGGAAAGGTAAGGGTCTGGGGCTGGGATAGAAGTCATGGTTCACTCAAGTCAAACGACTTAGGCAATTGCACACTTGGCTTAGATATTGGTTTTCCTGCTTCTTTGTCCCAGGGTCTTGCCATGTCAGTAATAATAACACTGCAATGCTTTACAGTTTACTAATTACCAGTCTCTCATTTTAGCTTTATAACATTCCTGTGACTATCTCCCCCACTTTACAGATGAGGAAACTAAGGCACAGAGAGAAGTGTTTAATCCAAGGTCACTGGTGAAGCAAGACTCAAACTTATGTCTCTGGATTCTCAGTCTAGTAGCACTTGCTCATGGCTTCATGTGGTCATATGCAGAGCTTCCATCTTGGTTTAGTAAGCGGTCTTTCTCTTTGAGAAAAACTTGAAAGGCTAATTGCCAACTCTAGTCCATCAGTCTAGGGACGTTGCTCAAAGCTAATACCAGGTGCCAAGACCAAATCGGGGTACCCAGACCTTGCACCTTGGGGAGAAAAGAAATGGGTGGCTTTGGAAATGTAGATTTTGTACTTTTGGGAGGAGAGAGGGAAGAATTTGATGAGTCAGTCCTAGAATTGGGGGCTTTGCTATCTAGGCAGCTGGGCACTAAGCCTGAGACCCAGTAGTTCTGACTGTGCACATAGAGCATTCTCTGTTTCTCTCTGTCTCTGTCTCTGTCTCTGTCTCTCTCTCACACACATGCACACACACACAGACTAGACTGAGTTGACCACATTAGGGGAATGGCTGATCCTGGCTCCTTAAAACATCAGAGTAAAGCAATAATGCTTAAAAAGCAATAATTAGGCCTCTCCAATGCCTCACAGGATGGATAGAGTTCTCAGATGAAGAATTCCTAGATGAAATAGAGTTTTTACATGAGCTAGAGAGAAGAAGGGAAGAAATGAAAAGGGAATTAATCTAGTTTCTGTCTCTTGATTCTTGGCCTGGTTATTTCCAGTAAAAGGGGTCAGCTTCATCTTTATCGCAAGTCTTGTGACTTGTTCTTCTGGTTCTTCTTAGTCTGCAGAAGCACAGTGCTTTTTTTTTTTTTTAATAGACGTAACTCAAAAGCACAGTGCTTTTAATTTTCAGACCCAAAGACTATAGTTGATGGCCTTTCCTGCAAATGAATTGCTGTGGGAGCAGTCAGCTTATGTTCTTCACAGACAATTTTTACTTTTTAGGGTTAACTTGAGTACTGGGAAAAGAAAAGGAGGCAGGGGTTTTAGAAGATTTAGAAATCTAGGTCAAATCTAGAAAATAGAGAAACCATCTCCAGTTGAAGAACATGAAGGGTAGCATGTCTCCCACCAACTCATTTTACCTGTCCCGGGCTGACCCAGCAGAGCCAGAGAGTATTGGTAGTCCCATGCATTCCTGGGCTCTCTGCTTCATCCTTTGTACTTTCCACTGTGCTCCTTCCCTACAGGCTACATGTTCCCAGTAAAAACGGAATGGATGCCCACCCCACATAAGGTAACAGTCATCTCTGCCTAAGCTACAGTCACTGGTAGCTCAGAGTTTAGGGGCAAGACTGGTGGCAGGTCTTTTTTCACCTTTTTGGAAAACAGTAGAGCACCCTGGACCTCTCTCTGATGTAATCAGCTCCCCGCCTGCCACGTGCATTGTTCTCTCCAGGCCATTCAGCGGGGCTAGAGCAACCCTCTGTTACTCCAGCAGTGGACAGTGCTAGGAAATCACTTACTTGTCATGGTCCTTTCTCCAAGTGAAGGGTTGCTATCACTAAACAAAGGGAAAACACTTTGTGCTATAAGCACAGGCAGGAGCAAACCTTTAAGTAGTTGAGCCTTCACCAGAGCAACAAACTGGAGGGGGAAAAAAAAAGAAACATTCCACGTCTTGTCTTTTACTGTGTATGTGATTTGAGCTTTGGTGGTTAAACATCTATATGTTCATTTCTGAGCCTCATGTTGAATTTGTAAAGGTTCAGTCACTTGCTGACTTCACCCCACCTATTTCCCAGGAGTTTGTTTCGATCCTGTTGACTTTGGCTACTTGCTCAGAACACAAGGACTTGATCTGATTTTACAGCAAAACTCTGATGGGAAGCCAAGGAGAGAGAACTGATTGCTTATAACCTTTAAGTCTAGCATTGGGAGGCAGGTCACTGTTGACTCCTACAGTATTAGAAAGTAGTGTTCTTATTCCCGCTTGACAGCTTGATTCATATTATCCTGCTGCCTTCTGATCCAAGTGCACTATTTTCCTTTTTCACCAGCTGCAGGATTAGAGTCAAGCTAGGACCCAGGAACATGTGCCAGGTTTGAGACCACACATGGGACCATTCTAGGCATCACTGTGGGCCAAGCCCAAGGCATCAGCCAGCAATAATTGCTAAAAATAGACTGAAAAGAACAGGTCAGGGTATTGCCTTCTAACACAATCTCTGTTAACCATCCTGACCAGAAACTAGAGGAAGAAGCTGAGAATCACTCAGACCCTGAGGGAGAAAATGAAGCGATTGTTGCAAGAGTCAGAGGAAGAAATCATGGTCACCTTGGGATCCTCCTCCAGGCTTTCCCCAGATAAAGCTAAGGTGGAGACTCTGTGTGGCTTCAAGAGCAAGTCCTCAGGCCCTGCTGGATCCTTACCAGAGGACAGCTTCATGTCCCCTCACTGTGGGTCAGTAGCCTCAGCCATTGGTGGGGATAGAGATGGGTGCCTGGCCCAGCATTGCAGCTTTGGGCAGCAGGCCAGCAGCCAGCTTCCTCTGGGCTCCACTGCCTGTGTTTCAGGGTCTGGCTCTCAGGACCTCTCATCTGCCAGCATGACCACAAGCTGTCAAGAGCCGTCAGAGAGGGATCAAGCCAAACCCCTTTTGTCCAGAGGCCCTGGCCAAGGCTGTAGCCGTGAACAGCAAGAACCTTTGGGGGATGTAGTGGACTATATCATCAGAGAGCTGCAAGGCATCAGCCGTCTCCAAACTGAAATTGCTGAGTTGCGGCAGCACTTGAGCCAAGTCCGGGGTTCAGTGGAAGAAGTCTCTAGCTGTGTAGACTCAGTTCTGAGTGAAATAGAAGGCTTGCAGGTGGGCAGCAGCTCCCTGGCCAAGGTGAGTGTTGGGGGAAAGGCCCAGGAACCCCATGTGGACCGACCTAGTGAGGAAGCCATTCTGTATCTGTATGGACTTCCTGAGCAAGATGGGGAAAATACCATGGAGCTGGTGCACAGCTTCCTGGCCAAACACCTCTGTGTTAATGGCATGCAGTGCAATAGGTACATTAAAGAGGCTTACAGAGCAGGCAAAGCGCCAGCCCCCAGGCCTACTGTTGTGAAGCTTGCCCATCTAGAGCACAGAGACCTTATATTGCAGAAATCCATCCTCTTGCAGAGTTTAGGGATCCGGATTGCCACCAGAGACGAACCAAGCCGGCCACAGTGCTGCTGTAAGAATCCCCCAAAGGAGTCTCTATCATTTTTGGAACAACAACTTCAGGATTGTAATTTGAATCCTTTAAACCTGGATGAACCAGTTTTTCAGGTGGAAACAGGGGACAGAGGACCAATAACAGGAGTATATCAAATGAGGGCTCAGAATCAACATAGAGAACTCCAGACTCCTGCACAGCAAGGCCTTTGCTTCCCACCCAAGAACGATTTAGCAAAGCCAAGTGATGAGTCTAAGCCAAGGGACGAAGTAAAAGGAACATCAGGAACACCCCAAATTATCAGTGGCGCCTGTGGTGAACTGACAGGGAGAGAGGCTTCTCTGTCCAACCTTCATCAATTTGAGGAACCTTCCCTAGAGTTAACCTCAAAGGAGGAGGATTCTGGGAAACCCCAGGTTTTCAAACAGTGTAACCAAGGACTTGAAGCATATAAAGCAGCAAAAATAGAAAACAACTGCAGTAATAAAAGCGAGGCCAGCAGCTGCCTATCATTGTCTGGGTTGCTGAAGACAGAGGACAAACTCCTGGCCTGTGAAGCTGGGCTTGATATTTTGAGCTCAAAGCAGCTAGAGGACCTTTTGACAGATAAGTCCAGAAGGTTTGCAACTCTGAGCTGTGACAACGTGATAGAGGAAATCATCATAGGACCTGAGACTTTCAATGACATGGTTCATATTGACTTGAATAAAGAGGAGGAACGTGCTGCGCAGGTCCTTAAAGATGTCTTTGAAAAGTCCTCTTGTCCGGGTGGCTCACAGGAGGATGAAGATGTAGAAATCAAGTTTTACACAAGTAAACTGGGCCGAGCAATTTACCACTTTCGTTCAGCTTTGCACGGAGTATTTCAGAAGCTGGAGAACAGTGGGTCCATCACTCCTGAGGACCTGGAAAGCATTGAGAGTGGTTCCCAGTCAGAGAACAGTGATAGACTTCTTGGGACAGTGAGTTCAGGGGGTGCCCAGGATTTCTCAGTGGAGAGCCCTGGGAGTCAGGGGAGTGAGAGCTTGCTCAATGTGGTGTCTGGTGGAGTGGGCATCTCTACACAGGGAGACCAAACCTCTCAGGATCCCAGCAACTTCTCTCTGGCTTCCAATAACTTGCCTCTTGCATATTCATCGCCAGGTTTTGCTCTGGCTCCGTGTCTGGGAAGTGAAACTTGTTCCAGGCCTGAATCTCCCAAACAGGGCAGACTAAGCCTAGAGCAAATGTGTGCAGAGACCGTCTACCTCAACAAATGCATCAACAATTTAAAAGATGTTCTAAGAGAGAAAAGACTGAGGCAGAAAAAACTTTTGCACGAGCTAGTACAGAAGACAGACCATCTCTCGGTAGAAGACATGCACCCAGGTATTTCAAGTCTCTGTTTAATGGGTTTACACCTGGCTGGGTAGGGCCTTCATCAGGCCAGCATGAGACCCAGCTTGGTGGTGAGTTTCACAAGGTGATGGGGGAGGTCCGCAACTTGAATCAGTCTCAGTTACTGGAATACCGATGTTAAGCGAATCCTGTGGGAATTGGAGTGACAGAGTTGAAAAGCAACAGGAAAGGAGTTCTTGTCCGTAGGGAGCTTCCAGTTTATTGGCGGGAGCTTTAGAAATACCTTTTCGAAAGAAGGAGGGGCATCTGGGCAAAAATAGTTTACAGCTGCAGGACTTTTAGGATATTCTGGTGTAAAGTAGGCGTGGGGTAGGAGGCAGGACTGGGGAAAAGAGGCATGTTTCTCACAGGAGCTAGGGGGGCTGATGCAATCCTATGTGGCATTTTAGAATTATTCTCCATGCGCTTCTTGCTGAGATAAGATTACCATTTCTCCAGCAGCTCCACCTCATAGGCCACTGTGGCAATTTCCCTTATCCCGACCTGTCTTCTTCCTAGTACTGGAGTTGACAATACAGAACCTTATTTCTAACTTGGAGCTGTCCAGCCTGACTGTGCTCTCCACAGGTCATATTCCCTTTCTTCCATCTCCAGTTGAAGGGTGCTTACCTAAGAACTAGAGAATGGAATGGTTTTTGGCTACAAGAAATGAGAAAACTTTTTTTCTAGGCAGCATGGAGATGATATGTAGCTTTAAAATTACTTCTCCCAATCAAAATTAAATTTATCCAAAGAGCATATGCTTTATTCATCTAATTTTAAATGTAAATGGGGTTGTCCTCTTATGCATATAACCTGATTAATCTTTCTAAGGCAAAATAAAATTATGAAACATATTGTGTTGGCAAAGGTGTGAGAGAACAGGCACTCATACATTGCCAGTGGGATGGGAGTGGAAATTGGTATAACCTCAATGGAAGGCAATTGGTAAAATTTAACAAAATTATGTATACCCTTTGAACCCCAACACTACTTCCAGGAATATACCCTGCAGGTACATTTTCACCTGTGGAAGGGACATATGTTCAAGGCTATTTTTGAAGCATTGTTTTTAATAGCAATGATTGAAAACAACCTAATGTTCGTTAAGAAAGGCTGTTTAAATAACTTATTGGCACATCCAAACTATGGAATACAGTACCATGCAGCTATAAAAAGGAAGAGGTACCTCGTTACTGAAATGGAAAGATATATTGACATATTAAAGAAAACAAGGTGCAGAACAGTATGTATAAGATGCTGACATTTGTATAAATAGGAGAGGGTAAGAATACACACAAAAACCCACAATGTCTGTTTATATATGTATAGAATATCTCACAAAGGCACATAAGAGGGAGTTCCCTGGTGGCCTAGTTGTTAGGATTCCAGACTTTCACCGCTGTGGCCTAGGTTCAGTCCCTGGTCAGGGAACTGAGATCTTGCAAGCCACATGGCACGGCCAAAAAAAACCCCAAACAAACAAAAAACCACAAAGATACATAGGAAACTGATACAGGATTGCCTATGGGGAAAGGTATTAGGTGAAAAACTAGTGGGATGAGAAGGAGATTTTTTACTGTATACCCTTTTATAATTTTTAGAATTTGAATCATGTGAATATAATACCAAGTCATAAAATTAAATTGAAAAATTAAAATCATGTTCCTTTCAAATATCCCTAGAGCTACTCTTAATAGCTTATCAAAAAAAGTCTAAATTCCTTCATTTGGCATGACCACTACAGTTGGCCTCTAGTTTACATGTCCAGGCTTATCTCCCATTCTCCCACTGTACTCCACCTAGAAAGAAACTGCTGTCTCACAAATTTGCCTTATACTTTGTCTTCGGCATATTGACATATACATCCTTCCTTCTAGCCTAAGGTACTGTGTTTACCACATCAACCTAGCAAAATTTACTCAATTCTTTAACATACAGCCAAAGTATCACCTCCTCCAGGAAGCTTTCT
The DNA here is from genome assembly GCF_964374135.1 of Grampus griseus. Lineage (NCBI taxonomy): Eukaryota > Metazoa > Chordata > Mammalia > Artiodactyla > Delphinidae > Grampus > Grampus griseus. The sequence goes on along the minus strand of NC_139000.1, from coordinate 36,960,802 downwards.
ATAATTCCTCAACTACAAGTGATTTCTCTCTCCTTTTAACTTTGTAGCCTCTTTTCTTTCTCCCTGGGCATTTAGAAATTATTATATTACAGCAACAGTAGAAACTACAAATATCAAAACAGTACTTCCTTACTAACTCTTTAAACCTTGCCTAGAGTTGATGTTAGCATGAGCATCCAGAGCTCTGGGGCCCAATTCTTCAAGTTGCAGAGTTTCCCTTCTGGGCTGACATCCTGCTGGATGATGCAGGAACTTGTGACAGCAGCAGAGATAATGAGACGAAGGAGATTTTCTGAAACACCAGTAAGAGATCAAGCCAGAGTTCTGGGTGCTTACCAAGATCCAGTCTGGTCTGTGGGCTACAGAGGGGGTGGTGGAGAGGCTGCCAGGCAGTGGCAGCATCTCTTCAGTGCTAGGTCCAGCCTGACTCCAGCACCATGCCATAAAGCAGGAGGAATAGAGGAAGGTACATAAATACACAGGCTGGCCTCTCACCACCAATACACTCGGGTTATAGAGTCCACAAGAGCAGTCACCCTAACCTGGTAAACTGATTCAATACAACAGTGATTGCTACCACAACAAAACATTTGAAAAAGCTTTCTTCACTGCTGTGCTTGAGACCTTTTAGGACCTAAGCTGATTAGTAGTATATTACCTTTAGTTTGAGTTCTTTTTTTTTTTAATGCTTTTTCTTCCTTTTTGGGGGGGGGTGGGGCGGGGTACGTAAGAGGCACTATTTGAAGTACTCTCACATGCATTACATTAAAATTCCATTTTTTCATTCCTGCCACTACCAAAATAGCTTTTGTCAAGGCCATCATATTGCCAAACTTCTGGTCCATTTTTAGTTCTCTTAGTCAATCAGCAACTTGATGTAATTGATTACTTCTTTTTATTATAACAGCTTTTTAGGTATTTATATACCATAAAATTCATCCTTAAAATCCCTTAAAAAGGGCTTCCCTGGTGGCGCAGTGGTTAAGAGTCCGCCTGCCGATGCAGGGGACACGGGTTCGTGCCCCGGTCCAGGAAGATCCCACGTGCCACGGAGCAGCTGGGCCCGTGAGCCATGGCCGCTGAGCCTGCGCGTCCGGAGCCTGTGCTCCGCAACGGGAGAGGCCACAACAGTGAGAGGCCTGCGTACCACAAAAAAAAAAAAAAAAAAAAAAAAAAAAAAAATCCCTTAAAAATGTACAACTGAGTGGTTTTAGTATATTCAGAGTTATGCAACGATCAATTCTAGAACATTTCCATCACCCCCAAGAAGAACTCCCTATCTATTAATAGTCATTCTCCAATCCTCTTTGTCCCCAGCCTCTGGCAACCACTAATCTACTTTCCATTTCTATGGATTCTGGACATTGCATGTAAATGGATTTATATAATATGTGACCTTTTCTGACCGGCTTCTTCAACTTAGCACAATGTTTTCAAAATTGACCCATGTTGTTACATGTATGGGTACTTCATTTCTTTTTGTGGCTGAATAATATTCCATTACATGGATATAGCACATTTTGTTCATCCATCCATCAGTTGATGGACTTTTGTTTTGTTACCACTTTTTGGCTAGTATGGATAATGTTGCTATGAACATTTATGTACGAGTTTTTGCATGGACATATATTTCAATTCTCGGGTATATACCTAGGAATGGAATGCTGGGTTATATGATAACTCTGTGTTTAACATTTTTGAGGAACTTCTGGACTGTTTTCCAATGTGACTGCACCATTTTACACTTCTACCAGCAATGTATGAGAGTTCAAATTTCTCCACATCCTTGCCATTCTATTTTTATTATAGCCATCCCAGTGGGTGTGACTGGTATCTTCTAGTTTTGATTTGCATTTCCCTAGTGGCTAATGATGTTGAACATTTTTTTCATGTGCTTATTGGCCGTTTTTATATTTTCTTTGGAGAAATGTCTATTCAAATCCTTTACCCGTTTTTAAATTGAGTTCTTTGTCTTTTTCTGTTGAGTTGTAAGCGTTCTTTATATGTTCTGGCTATAGGTCCCTTATATACAAATTATACAAATATTTTGTATATATTTTTCCCCAATCTGTAGGTTGTCTTTTCACTTTCTTGATGGTGTCCTTTGAAGCATAATTTTAAAAAAAAATTTATTTTGGTAAAATATACAAAACATAAAATTTATTATTTTAATCATTTTAAGTTTATTCACATTGTGCAACCATCACCACCATCCAATCTCCAGATCTTTTTCATCTTTCCCAGCTGAAACTCTGTACCCATTAAACTAACTCCCCATTCTCTCCTCCCCCCAGCCACTGGCAATCACCATTGTACTTTCTGTCTCTATAAATTTGACTGCTCTAAGTACGTCATATAAGTGTATTTGCACAATATCTGTCCTTTTGTGACTGGCTTATTTCACTTGGTATAATTTCTTCAAGGTTCATCCATGTTGTAGCATATGTCAGAATTTCCTTCCTTTTTAAGGCTGAATGATATTCCATTGTATGTATATATACTACATTTGTTTGTCCATTTATCCATCAGTGGACACTTGGGTTTCTTCTACCTTTTGGCTATTGCAAATAATGCTGCTATAAACATGGGTGTACAAATATCTGCTGGAGTTCTTGCTTTCATTTCTTTTAGATATATACGCAGAAGTGGCATTGATGGATCATATGGTAATTCTCATTTTTTTTGAGGAATTGCCATATTATTTTCCACAGTGGCTGCATCATTTTACATTCCCAACAACAGTGCACACAGGTTCTAATTTCTCCACATCCTTGCTAAATAACACTTGTTACTTCCTGGTTGGTTTTTTGTTTGTTTGTTTCGTAATAGCCATCATAATATGGGTATGGAGTAGAGTACAAAAGTTTTAAATTTTGATGAAGTTCAATTTATCTATTCTTGTGTTAATTTTGCTTTTGGTTTCATAGCTGAGAAACCACTGTCTAATCCAAGGTCACAAAGATTAACTCCTGTGTGTTTTTCTAAATGTTTTATGGTTTTGTTTAGCTATTACATTTAGGTCTATGATTCATTTTGAGTTGATTTTTGTATATGGTGTGAGATAGGGTCCAACTTCCTTCTTAAGCATGTGTATGTCTAGTTATCTCAGCATCATTTGTTGAAAAGAACATGCTTTACCCATCGAATGGTCAAAAATCAACTGGCCATAAATGTAAGAGTTTATTTCTGGACTCCCGATTCTATTCCATTGATCTTTAGTCTATTCATATGCCTCAATTTCTTTTTTTTTTTTAATTTTTTGGCCACGCCACACCACATGTGGGATCTTAGTTCCCCGACCAGGGTTCAAATCCGTGCCCCCTGTGTTGGAAGCATGGAATCTTAACCACTGGACCGCCAGGGAAGTCCCTTGATTTCTTCTTTTTTTTTCTTTTTTTTTTTTGCGGTACGCGGGCCTCTCACTGTTGTGGCCTCTCCCGTTGCGGAGCACAGGCTCCGGACGCGCAGGCTCAGCGGCCATGGCTCACGGGCCCACCCGCTCCGCGGCATGTGGGATCCTCCCAGACCGGGGCACGAACCCGTGTCCCCTGCATCGGCAGGCGGACTCCCAACCACTGCGCCACCAGGGAAGCCCCTATGTTTTCCTCTAAGAGTTTTATAGTGTCTGGTCTTACATTTAGGTCTCTAATCCATTTTGGTTTATTTTTGTGTATGGTGTTAGGGAGTGTTCTAATTTCATTCTTTTACATGTAGCTGTCCAGTTTTCCCAGCACCACTTATTGAAGAGGCTGTCTTTTCTCCATTGTATATCTTTGCCTCCTTTGTCATAGATTAGTTGACCATAGGTACGTGGGTTTATCTCTGAGCTTTCTATCCTGTTCCATTGATCTACATTTCTGTTTTTGTGCCAGTACCATATTGTCTTGATTACTGTAGCTTTGCACTATAGTCTGAAGTCAGGGAGTCTGATTCCTCCAGCTCCATTGTTTTCCTTCAAGACTGCTTTGGCTATTCGGGGTCTTTTGTGTCTTCATACAAATTTTTAGATTTTTTGTTCTAGTTCTGTGAAAAATGCCATTGGTAATTTGATAGGGATTGCATTGAATCTGTAGATTGCTTTGGGTAGTATAGTCATTTTCACAATGTTGATTCTTCCAATCCAAGAACATGGTATATCTCTCCATCTGTTTGTATCATCTTTAATTTCTTTCATCAGGGTCTTATAGTTTTCTGCATGCAGGTTTTTTGTCTCCCCAGGTAGGTTTATTCCTAGGTATTTTATTCCTTTTGTTGCAATGGTAAATGGGAGTGTTTCCTTAATTTCTCTTTCAGATTTTCCATCATTAGTATATAAGAATGCAAGAGATTTCTGTGCATTAATTTTGAATCCTGCAACTTTACCAAATTCACTGATTAGCTCTAGTAGTTTTCTGGTAGCATCTTTAGGATTCTCTGTGTATAGTATCATGTCATCTGCAAACAGTGACAGTTTTACTTCTTCTTTTCCAATTTGTTTTCTTCTATTTCTTTTTCTTCTCTGATTGCTGTGGCTAGGGCTTCCAAAACTATGTTGAATAATAGTGGTGGGAGTGGACATCCTTTTCTTTTTCCTGATCTTAGAGGAAATGCTTTCAGTTTTTCACCATTGAGAATGATGTTTGCTTTGGTGTGTCGTATATGGCCTTTATTGTGTTGAGGTGGGTTCCCTCTATGCCCACTTTCTGGAGAGTTTTTATCATAAGTGGGTGTTGAATTTTGGCAAAAGCTCTTTCTGCATCTATTGAGATGATCATATGGTTTTTATTCTTCAGTTTGTTAATATGGTGTATCACGTTGATTGATTTGTGTATATTGAATCCTTGCATCCCTGGGATAAATCCCACTTGATCATGGTGTATGATCCTTTTAATGGGTTGTTGGATTCTGTTTGCTAGTATTTTGTTGAGGATTTTTGCATCTATATTCATCAGTGATATTGGTCTGTAATTTTCTTTTTTTGTAGTGTCTTTGTCTGGTTTTGGTATCAGGGTGATGGTGGCCTCACAGAATGAGTTTGGGAGTGTTCCTTCCTGTGCAATTTTTTGGAAGACTTTGAGAAGGATGGGTGTTAGCTCTTCTCTAAATGTGTGATATAATTCACCCGTGAAGCCATCTAGTCCTGGACTTTTGTTTGTTGGAAGATTTTTAATCACAGTTTCAATTTCATTACTGGTGATTGGTCTGTTCATATTTTCTATTTCTTCCTGCTTCAGTCTTAGAAGGTTATACCTTTCTAAGAATTTGTCCATTTCTTCCAGGTTGTCCATTTTATTGGCATAGAGTTGCTTGTAGTAGTCTCTTAGGATGCTTTATATTTCTGCGGTGTCTGTTGTAACTTCTCCTTTTTCATTTCTAATTTTATTGATTTGAGTCCTCTCCCTCTTTTTCTCAATGAGTCTGTCTAAAGGTTTATCAATTTTGTTTATCTTCTCAAAGAACCAGCTTTTAGTTTTATTAATATTTGCTATTTTTTTCTTTGTTTCTGTTTCATTTATTTCTGCTCTGATCTTTATGATTTCTTTCCTCCTGCTAACTGGTTTTTGTTTGTTCTGCGTTCTCTAGTTCCTTTAGATGTAGGGTTAGATTTTTTATTTGAGATGTTTCTTGTTTCTTGAGGTAGGCTTGTATTGCTATAAACTTCCCTCTTAGAACTGCTTTTGCTGTATCCCATAGGTTTTGGATCATCGTGTTTTCATTGTCATTTGTCTCTAGGTATTTTTTGATTTCCTCTTTGATTTCTTCAATGATCTCTTGGTTATTTAGTAATGTATTGTTTAGCCTCTGTGTTTTTTTGTTTTTTAGGTTTTTTTCCCTGTAACTGATTTCTAATCTCATAGCGTTGTGGTCAGAAAAGATGCTTGATATGATTTCAGTTTTCTTAAATTTACTGAGGCTTGATTTGTGACCCAAGATGTGACCTATCCTGGAGAATGTTCCGTGCACACTCAAGAAGAAAGTGTAGTCTGCTGTTTTTGGATGAAATGTCCTATAAATATCAATTAAATCTATCTGTTGTACTGTGTCATTTAAAGCTTGTGTTTCCTTATTAATTTTCTGTCTGTATGATCTGTCCATTGGTGTAAGTGAGATGTTAAAGTCCCCCACTATTATTGTGTTACTGTCGATTTCCTCATTTATAGCTGTTAGCAGTTGCCTTATGTATTGAGGTGCTCCTATGTTGGGTGCATATATATTTATAATTGTTATCTCTTCTTCTTGGATTAATCTCTTGATCATTATGTAGTGTCCTTCCTTGTCTCTTGTCACATTCTTTAAAGTCTATTTTATCTGATATGAGTATTGCTACTCCTGCTTTCTTTTGATTTCCATTTGCATGGAATATCTTTTTCCATTCCCTCGCTTTCAGTCTGTATGTGTCCCTAGGTCTGAAGTGGGTCTCTTGTAGAGAGCACATATATGGGTCTTGTTTTTGTATCCATTCAGCAAGCCTGTGTCTTTTGGTTGGAGCATTTAATCCATTCACGTTTAAGGTAATTATCGATATGTATGTTCCTATGACCATTTTCATAATTGTTTTGGTTTGTTTTTGTAGGTCCTTTTTTTCTCTTGTGTTTCCCACTTAGAGAAGTTCCTTTAGCATTTGTTGCAGAGCTGGTTGGGTGGTGCTGAATTCTCTTACCTTTTGCTTGTCTGTAAAGCTTTGGATTTCTCCATCGAATCAGAATGAGGTCCTTGCTGGGTCAAGTAATCTTGGTTATAGGTTCTTCCCTTTCATCACTTTAAATATGTCATACCACTCCCTTCTGGCTTGTAGAGTTTCTGCTGAGAAATCAGCTGTTAACCTTCTGGGAGTTCCGTTGTATGTTATTTGTCGTTTTTCCCTTGGCACTTTCAATAATTTTTCTTTGTCTTTAATTTTTGCCAATTTGATTACTATGTGTCTCGGCGTGTTTCTCCTTAGATTTATTCTGTATGGGACTCTCTGCTTTTCCTAGACTTGGGCAGCTATTTCCTTTCCCATGTTAGGGATGTTTTCGACTATAATCTTTTCAAATATTTTCTCTGGTCCTTTCTCTCTCTCTTCTCCTTCTGGGACCCCTATAATGCGAATGTTGTTGTGTTTAATGTTGTCCCAGAGGTCTCCTAAGCTGTCTTCTTTTCATTCTTTTCTCTTTATTCTGTTCTGCAGCAGTGAATTGCACCATTCTGTCTTCCAGGTCACTTATCCGTTCTTCTGCCTCAGTTATTCCGCTATTGATTCCTTCTAGTGTAGTTTTCATTTCAGTTATTGTATTGTTCATCTCTGTTTGTTTGTTCTTTAATTCTTCTAGGTCTTTGTTAAACTTCTTGCATCTTCTCTATCTTTGCCTCCATTCGTTTTCGGAGGTCCTGGATCATCTTCACTATCATTATTCTGAATTCTTTTTCTGGAAGGTTGCCTCTCTCCACTTCATTTAGTTGTTTTTCTGGGGTTTATCTTGTTCCTTCATCTGGTACATAGCCCTCTGCCTTTTCATCTTGTCTATCTTTCTGTGAATGTGGTTTTTGATCCACAGGCTGCCGGATTGTAGTTCTTGCTTCTGCTCTCTGCCTTCTGGTGGATGAGGCTATCTAAAAAGCTTGTGCACGTTTCCTGATGGGAGGGAAGACACATGTTCTTAGAAAGGCTTTTGTTCTCTAAGTCCTGAAAGTTCAAGTTCCTTTTACTACAGAAAAACGCTAGATGTGCTAAACCCTCAGACTACAAAGGTGTGATAATATAGTACATGTAATTATTGCTCTCAAGAAATTCACAGTGTATAAAGGGAGATGTTTATACAGACAATTAACAATGAAACATACTAACAACATACTATCATAGAAGTGTGCAGCACAAAAGCATGGGTACCATGTATACATAGTAGAGAAGCATCTAATTCTGTTTTTGAGAGGAAGGCAGATAAATTTTCATAGAGGCATTAATATTTGAGCTAAGTCTTTTTTGGTTATTAATACCATATCAATTTGCAGTTTTACAGGAACCAAGATTCATGTTCCTTAGGTGCTAATGTACTTTTATGTTGCACGCACATAGACGCACACACAGTTTAATCAGTAATTTTTCACCTATAGATTTTTCTTAAAAAAACAAAAAATTCCTGTGTGGCACAAAGATCTGTCCAAATTAATCTAAACACAGCAGTAACAAAACAAAGAGCTAAGTGTGGAGGCTTCCAGTGCAGAAAAAGGTCCTTTGGAGGGGAAGCCCAAAAAGATGATCAATACACTGACTTCCTGGGAGGGCAAAGGATGGGGATGGAGAATGCATTCCCTACTCTGACATGAAATCAGTTAAACATTTCAAAAGGAAAGGGGGCTAAGAAAATAAGAAAGTGGAATAAGGCAAGGGTACCTTTTACCCATCTAAATTCCTAAGTAATTTCCTCAACAAAGTAGAAAGAAAACTTTCTTCCACTACCTTCTACAGAGCTGCACTGCTTTGGGACTGTCAAAGATTGTAGCCTTTAAAGTCACCAGTGCATATTCCCTCTGGATTATCATGACTATGAGTTACAAGTTGAAGGAACTCACAGATGATTTTCTTTCAAGTTTACTGAATTTTCATGTTGGAAAGGGAGGAAGACACTTAGAAGTCTCAAATGGGGATCAAAGATTACCAAACGTCCTCCATCTGATGTCAACGTGAACTGTTTTGTTGTCTTTTAATTGTGCATGGAGCCCGTCAACACAATTTGGCCCTGCCTGGTCACCCTTACCTAAAGCTTCTTGGAAAACACTCTCAAAAGGGGCACCCTGCACCACGGTAGAGGTGCCAAGACATTTTATGTGCCTGAAAATGAAAGGAATCCTCAAACAACACACACCCAATAAGCTAGCCTCCAAGTTAAAGCTCCATATGAACCACAGAATGCACTTCCCTACACTAATCTGTGGTCTCTTAACCACAGACACAGTCTCCTCTCAAGCCAGCTCAGCTTTGGTCCTTGGGGTGAAACGATGAGCACAAGTTAAAGATGTACCATATGAAGGAGGAAGTTGTAGGGAAAAGAGAAAAAGGCCTTTGTGTTTCTGTAGTTCACCTCTTGAGACTATTTCCCCACCCACGGACTGAGACAGGATTACAATAACTCAGTAACTGAGGAGCCCATATGCAGATTAATTTTGTTTTGAGCTAAGTCTTAAGAATCAGTCTGAGCTCACCCAATAGATGCAAGAGGCCAGGTCATGGAGAGCCTTGACGGCCTTGTCAATAGATTGAATTTTCTTCTTTAGACATTATGGGGAACTCTGGGAAGAACAGAAGGACACAATCGAAGTAACTTTGACATGATGTGTACAATGTATTGGTATTTAAGATAGTGGAGGAAGAGAGAATCCTTTCCAATTTGAGTCACAGGGTCAGTTAAAGTGTTCCTTGCCTAGTTTTCTTTTCCAAAGGGAATAGAGTGCTCTAAGGAAGTAGGGAATAGATGTAGAAGAGACATGTCTGCTTTCCAGGAAGTGTCTTTTTTATCTCACCCACTTTTCTGAAGCTGCACTGTTTTGGAGGATTCCTGTTCCTGAATTCATTCTTCTGTCAAGTCAGGTGACCCATTAGGTCATCAGAAGTAGCTTGAAAAATCAGGAACTTATGAGTTAGTTTCCATGATTCTCCCTTCTACTTGTTATGTAATATCAGTGGGTCTTTAAAAAGGATGAGGAAAAAAGAAAAGGGGAGCTGATGGGCCCAGGTAAGTGGACTTTCCTTAGAGAAGGAAGCCTTCGTGAAGCACGTGTGGCCTAGAAGGCAGTGTAGTCTCTGACGAATAGGAAAGGAGTAATCTCTGGTCTTTATTCTTCCTCTCCTGTGGCTTGCTTGGGTCCTTCTGGAAGTGTCAGTTTCCTTTGGTGTATTGTTCTGGATTTGGTAGATAGTCAAGCCTGGGACTGCAGTCATGGTTTTATTGTCCAGATCATGGTGACTTGTGAAAGGGCAGTGGCCTGTTGGTGCCTCCAAATCTATGGCCATTGAGCATCCTGGTCCTGGCCTTAATTCTAGGCCTTAACTTGGCCTAACTTAACTTAGGCTCTGGGAAAGCCAGGGCTTGTTGGGCAAACACGTGGCCAAGACTGTATTACAAAATGGAAAGAGCTCAGCTACCAGGCCTTTGGGGTTTGCGGACTTATCCCAGATTCAGAGTGAACTCATGGAGCTTCTGAGGAAGGAACCCACTCTGTGTTCAGTCAGTTCAGATAGCCTGTTGGAGTGACCCTTGGTAACAAACAAAGCTGGTCTTGTGGCCCTGACCCTGCACGCAGACCACTTTGGAAAGGGGGGAAAGGGTGACTGAAATTCTCAGGTAGACTTTGTCCTTTGGTTTTTGTAGCCAAATCTGGATTCTCAACTGAAAAGCAGGGGCCAGCAAATACAGGAGGTAAGGATTCTGGGAGCTGGACTCTGTGAACTACCCAGTTGTTCAGAGGACATCTCCCTCTTCTCCATGTTCCATGAGGTTTAGCTGACTTACAACTGAATCTACTAACCTCTCTGCCCTTTTTTTCTGCTCTTTCTCTCCTTGCAGAAGGAAAGCGAGGAGCCCTTCAGGTTGTGCTCTGGCCCTTTAGGGCCCTTTTTGTTGTCAATTCTCTCCTCTCCCTCCTGAGCACAGCGTGTGTGTGTGTGTGTGTGTGTGTGTGTGTGTGTGTGTGTACGCACGTGTGCTTATGATCTGTGCCTCGTGAGCTTTGGCTCATGCAGCTAGTCTGTTTTTCCTGAAAGCAGTTTGTGTGCATGCTCCATGCTTGTGTGTGCTCCTGCAGACATCCCTGGAGCAGTGTGAGAATGTATGTGCCAGCATGGTGCACATTCAATGTAGCATGTGTGTGCTTATACCTGTGCTCAGTTTGACTCCCCCAGATACTGATTGCCTTCCTCTTTTCCTACTTTGCACAGTGTGTGTCCGTTTTCTACTTATTGCTGCAGATTGGCATATGCTGTAAACCCTTGCTGAGCCCAGCATGCATTCACATTTTGTATTTGAGAGCAGGAGCTTCTGTAGGCTTTTTGTACCTCTTGCCTAGGGCCGAAATGTGTGCTTCTGAGCAGGCTTCCTAGCCTCTCTGTGAGCACAAGCTTCTGTAGACCTGTGATGTGGTTTCCCCATGCCATGTGAATGCATGGTATACTAACGCTCTGTGCCTCCAAGCACTGGTTCCTGAAGACAGTAAGGGTTTCTTTTGCCAGTGATTCGGGCCCTAGTGAATACTGAATCCTCCCCCAGATGGGTGTGTGCACATGTTCTGTAGCTCTGTGTGCAGGATCTGTGCTCACCTATGCTTCCTCAGGTGCAAGTGGTGTCTATGAATGTACCTCCTATAGGCACTTTGTCTAGACCTCCTCTCATTCCCCCGACCCTCCTTCTGTGCCCTGCGTGTGCATGCTCTATGCTGTGTCTGCAGGCTTCTGCAGACCCATTGTCCCCTCTAAGCACAGGAAATGTGTATGATCTGAGCCTGTGAACTCTGGCTGCCAAAGGCTTTTTGTGACTTTGTTTCCTTAAGCCCAGTGGTTTCTGGCAAACATCTAATTCTAGGTAGGAAATAAAGATCTGCTCAGTGCGGTGACTGTTTCCGAAGGGAGGATAAGTTCTGGTTGGTAGGATCTGGGGATTTAGGGATGGGCTACCCCTCACAAGAAGCTTAGGAGACTTGATTCAACCACTTCTGGCTGCCTTTTGGGCCTGGCCCTCCCTCTACCACATCATCCCACTCAGAACCAGGGCAGCAGGCAGAAGCAGCGAAATGTGGTCATGAAGGGCTATAGGCAGTAGACAGATAGGCTTGATTAGAGTACAGGCGACCTGAGAAGGGTCTTACTGAAAAGGGTCTTAAATCCGAAGTTCATCTGAAGCCTGATGCTGATCCAGCGTCATTCTTACCCACTTTTACATCACTCATTAACCTTTCCTACCTCTCCTTTTTGTACTCTCGCCTCATTTTGTCTGTAACTTCTCCCATCTTTAGCCCTCCCAAAACTTCGCCCCTGTCCAGACCTTAACAGCTTACTTCTGCCTCCCTTGTTCTGGAGCTCATTTGCTCAGGATAGTTAGCTGGACCCAGGTCTCAGGAGGCAGGGAAGTTGTTGGGAGTGGAGGGGTACAAGGAGGGATGGGAAGCCCCAGACCCACTAGCTCTAGGTCTGTTGAGCCTAAACAGCATGGACCATTGGTTCTCTGGAGAGCCCTGGCAGCTTTGGAACTCTCTCTGTACACTGCTTGAAGGATTTGCTTTGGGTCTCTTTACAGAAACCTTTAAAACGTGTTTTCTAACTGTTCCTTCCTTGAGTTATTTGGTGCCTCAATTTTCAACTTCTTGTAGAGCTCATAAAATTCAACAGAGTGATAATCTGAGTATCTAATCTGTCCTGGGTTCTCTTGTTAAATAGAGCTTATCAAATGTAGACTGTACTCAGTGTCAGTGAGTTAGAGCTTCAAGGAACCTAGGCCAAGTCAAATCACAAGATGAGATAGGAATCCAGAAAGACCAGGTCTGACGCTGGGGCAGCCAACAGAACTTAGGAATATAGCTGGAAGAAGACTGGCCTCCATGTGAAATTGTCCTTTTGCTTTAGTGAGGCGTGGAAGCCTGCATGGACCCTTCTCCTGGCTTTGGCTTACTATTATATATACCAGTGGGTTGTGTGAGGGGCTGAAAGTTCTGGCAGCTCTCACATTCCCAGTGGACCTTATTCCTGGGATCTCTGTGAGCTTGGCCTTATATCCTCCCTATTCACTGGGGAGAAGGGAGGTGAAGTACCACTCATTTCAGCAGCCTGCTTGTTGCCCTGGCTGATCATGGAATTGGCTTACACATCAGGCTGGTTATGTCACCACGTGGTGTATGTGACCTACACTGCTCTGAGCTTCCTACTTTATTGCTCACTGCTTGACCAAAGAAATATGGCAATCTCCCATCTCTCCCAGGATCTAACTTTTTTTCCTCTCTCTCTCTTTAAAGATTGCAGATGATGGTGATACCTCTTTGCCCCAGTGGCTCCCAGAAGGGTAAGTGTTGTACCACAAGGTTTCTGTGGATCTTATGCAGTCTGTTATGCTGCTTCTAGTTTTTCCCCTGGGAAGCAGGAGAAACAGCTTCATCAGCTGGATTCTGGGGAAGGAAGAGATTCCACTGTAGAGATTGCTTGGTTCTCTGGGGCAGAAGACAGAAGTCTGCAGACTGATTCCTCAGAGACAGAAGAGAGAGCTTTGCAGGGGAGGGAACTTTGGGGCTCCCCTATCCTTACCTCTGGAATTTCTGATATATTGCATCATAGTGGTGATATACCCTTTATGTATGGGAATGAGGAAACTAGAAACACATCTGCGTTTAGAGACAGTTTCCTTCTATTCCACTGTTGATAGTGTTGCTGATTAGATTACTCCCTGGGCTCCATCGATCTTCAGCTGTTGTGAGTCATCTACTTATTCCATTCCACTGTAGTGAAGACGTAAGTAGCGTCCCGTAGGAGCTCTGTGTGTTCTGTCTGTCTGGGAGTTTCAGACCCATGTGATTGCACCAGAGAGGCATTTCAAACTGCTCGACTGCTGCCTATAACTCACTGACTGTGCTTGGGAGAGAAGAGCGTTCAAGCGCCTGCGCCACCCACACCGCCACATACACTCCTCAGGAGCTTGAGAACCTTCCTTCCCTCCTTGTCCCACACAGGCCTTCGGACATAGAAATGCTCAGTGGCTGCCTCCTCTTCCTTGTCACCAGGGAAGAGAAAAGATTAGATCATAAAGTTCTCTACTGTATTTTTAAATGCTCCTTTTCCTTGTGATTTGTCTTTTTTATAGCAAGAGCTAAACATGTGAAAGAACCACCCTTCTTTTGTCAAAAGCTCACTTTTGTTGCAAAAAAAAACTTCTCGGCTTAAGGACTGCATTTTATAGTTTTCAGAATTAGCCAAAAACTTGTGGCGCCTGTTGCTTCTTCAACAGCCCTTCTTCAGGGCTTTAGCTTTTTTCTTCAAATGATTTTCAAATCCATACATGCCAGTGGAACATATCCAGGCTATTTTTAAATGGAGCCAGGCAGTGATTTTCTAAATGCCTCCCTGTTGCCTTCTTTCCCTTCCTTCAGCTTAGTCCTTGGAAGTTGTCACAACTTTCGATCTACCGTTGGTGTGGTAGTCTCATTGAGAACAAAGTTCACTGCCTGTATTCAGGAAGCTGGATTATTAGAAATCAGCATATCGGGTTGCCTGTTCCAATTCCTGGCCTTGACCCAATTTGTGGCTCCATTTTTGGCCTATATAGCTGGCAGTACACACTTACTCTTCTGTGACATTTCTCTTTTCAGACCAGCTGTGGTGTACAACCCAGCCACCCTGCTTTCCCCACCTCGTTGCTTTCATTAAAACCAAGTACATGAGTTATTTTAATTGAAGCTCAGAATAGCTTCCAAAAGGTCAGAGAGGTTTTATAGTTCATCCCCCTCATTTTATGGAAGTGACACCAGGACCCAAAGAGAGGAAGGAAGTTTGGCAGAGGACATGTAGTGAACTAGTAGAAGAGTTGGGGATGAAATCCAGGTTATCTCAAGGTGAGAAGGGTGTTCTTTTGGGGAAATTCTCTATATTTTTATTGCATATTGTTATGGAGGAACAGACAAACAGCAACAAAATTAGTAAGTATAGAAAAGGTATAAAAGTTTTAGAGATCTCAAGTTTCTCCAGCTGTAATTTTTTCCTGGTCCCTGTTGATGTGACCATAGGGCTAGGCCAGACTCTGAGTCACTTTGCTGTTTCCTGCTTAAATGGTCTTTTTTCCCCCAAATGATCTTTTGGAAGTCTCTCATCTGCTTCCCCTGCCTCCATTTGATTATGCAGGCTCCTCTTTCCGTGGAGACCCTTTTTCTTCAGGAGGCTTGGATAGACAGAACTGGTGACTCTTTTACTCAGGTTGGAGAAGGTCTCCTTCTACATGTTATTGTTTGTCAGTCTTGCTCACCTAGGCAGCAGCTCTTCTGTAGAGCTATTCCTGTGGGCTCTGTTCTAGCGCAGATCAGGAAAGACTTATCTTTAGTCTGGCCTGAGTGTAAGGAGGAGCTATCTTAACCACCAATTCCCACCTTGCTTTATGGAGCACAAGAGCCTTCACATAAACAAAGGAGCCTTGGACTGGCACAGTGGGATAAAAGAGCTCTCAATCCTTGGCTAAAACCTCAGAAGGAGACACTGAGAGCAGATTCCATTGTTTGTCATCCCATGGCTTTATTTCACTCACTTTCTGTCCTCCTTACCCCTCTTAAAGGCACACGGTGGAGGTCAGTTCATCTTCCTCTGAGGAGAAGATGAGCAAGGAGGATGGAACATTGAACCTGCCAGTAACTCAAGGTGAGACTAAAGGTACTGATATGTTTTCTTCTCTCCTCAGGCCAGCTGGAGGACTCTATGGCATTGACAGCATGCCAGATCTACGCAGAAAGAAGCCACTGCCGCTTGTCAGCGATCTGGTGAGTAAGGACTCTTGTGAAGGCTTAGGCTGTAGCCTTGGGATATCCCCCACTGGGACTTGGCCAGCTTTCAGGACTGGAAGTGGGGCCTTTAGTGACAAGTGTTAGTCTGACGATCAATCATTTAAAGCTTTACTGAAACTTAGTGATGGCTTCAGTAGGACCTTACATTACCTCACTCCCTTGTCAGAGCCCCAGGTTCTTCATTAGTTGAAGCTCCTACTAGAACATTTATAGCTTGGACCCTCAAAGCTGGGCTCCAGGGTCATCTTCTAGTTATCCATCTCCTCTAGGTATCTCTATAGCCTTCTCTGATGACCTGTAATGGAAACTTCCTCTGGTCCTGAACTAGATAATTGAGATTCGTGTGTGATGGGCATGACAAATGTGACTCCTTCTTGGAGGTCAAGTGAAGTCTCCCAAGGCATAGGTTTTCTAGACTATCTCTGTACCCTTGTGTCTAGCACTGGGAGGTAGTGATAACAATTTGTGGAATTGAATTGAAACAGGCTTAGGAGTTAAATCTGATCTCAGACCTCCAGCATGACCAGAAGCTCCTATCTGGGCTCATACCTCCTAAGGCAGAATCAGCTCAAGGAATTTTCTGTAGTTTAGTGAGTAGTGGGGGGTAGAGTGGTACCCAGGTCATCTCAGAGTCCCAGAGCCAGATGTTCAGTAAAACTTGAACCCTTTTTCTTATTACCATTTTCTACTCCTATTTTCTTCTTTTTTTCTCCCTATTCAGTCTATTTTGTTTTTTCTATCCACTCCTTTTTTGATTTTTCCTCCATACTGTGCTCTTTTTTCTCCAACAGTTTCTCCCTACTTAATTGACTGAGTAGAAGTATCCTCTGCCATTTTCTCTTCATCATTTCTTTCTTTCCTTCTTCTTCCCCCTGCTATTTGTATATCTTTCCCTCTTTCTTCTTTTCTAATGCACCTCTTTTCCCACCAACTCTTCATCAAGCTGGTTGGATGAAGATAAATTCAGATGTCATCTCTTCTTTATTACGTCTTTCATTGTCTTTCATCTCCTCTTTTTTCTCTTCTTCCTTTCTTTTCTTCCTACTTTTTCTCGTCTTCTCCCTCCTTGCTCACCAGCTGTTTTTTGTTTAACTGATTGGATAGCAGTATCTCATTCACTTCTTGTTTCCCCTCCTCTGTCTTTTAACCTTGCCCATATTTCGCACCATGGCATAACTCGCCTTCTAGGCCTTGGGCCCTGGTCAGCTGTCTGGGTTGAAGACAGTTTTTAGTTGATAGAGGCAGAGGGGGTTGGGACATGTTTCCTACTTTGCACTATAGGGAAGAAACCTCTCAGTTGTCTCTGAAAGCTTTCATGCCCTTGTGGGGCTTTAACATCATGTTGTTCCTTTCTCTGCTCTCCTCTGCACAGGCTATGGTAAGTGTCTCCAGAGCCCCTTTCTATGCTTTATAAGAGTCCATATCCCAAGCACCTGGGCACATCCCAACTGTTCTGCCCGCTTAGGCTGATACAGTGACTTCTGTCTGCCTGTGTCCCCTGCTTTAGGGAAACTATGTGCCTCTCCAGGGGCTGTCCCTGAAGCTTGGGCTTGGCAGATTCATGGGCCTCTCCATATAAGAGCCTGGCTAGCAGGACATCATAGCTGTCACATTTAACCCCCTACCCTGCTTGATTTCAGTGAGGCTACATTGCCCCTTTCACTCTCAAGTGCCCTGCTCATTTGGGCTTTTGGCCTCCACAGCTTCCTGGGGTTGTGTGGGCAGGGGGTGATACCAGAGAATAGAGGATATAGTATAGAATCATAGTTCCCAGTGATGGTTCTTGACTGTGACTCTGTCAGAGTTGTGTGTCTATCCTATTCTTCATGACCTGTTTTCGGACTGTAATTCTAATCTTTTCATTTTCCTTTGCCTTCCTTTAAACAAGGAGTTTCTGTGGGGTCAGATACCTAAAAACTCTTTGGATGATAGGTACCCTGAGAGAAGTGCTGTTCTGTCATTGTTAGAACAGTCCCTTAGGGCCTTGGATTTGGATATTAACCTCAGGTTCTTATTACCTATTATCCATGGCAATCCCCTGTGAATGACAGTAAAAATAGAGAGAACATAGTGAGTTATCATCAAATAGCTTTGGTCACTGAAACTCCCTCCCCAGGGCTTTGCCTAGCCCTTGGTAGTAGCCAGGGCTGACAGCAAGTCTTGTCTCACAGTCATTGGTCCAGTCCCGGAAGGCAGGAATTACTTCTGCAATGGCTACACGCACCTCTCTCAAGGATGAAGAGCTGGTAAGTGACCCATGGGCTTTCAAGAGTCCACTGGCCTATGGTCCAGTGAACATCTCTGTAGCCAAACTTACCGGGAATTCAAAAGTGTTGGGCACACTCTGTTAATGAAACAGATAGCATCAAGTTTTCTACACTGCTCCCCGAGGCAAGGGTCCAGACCAGGAGTAAACCTTAATCTCACGTTGGAGTATGTGACCACCAATGTCAGGGTTTTATGGTAAGCCTAGTTCCCTTTGTTTCTCTAAAAAAGCCTGAATACTGGGACAAGGCTCAGGCCCAGCATTCAGGTCAGACCTATCTTGGATGACCAGGAGCACATGATGTGGAGGGCTTCTTTCTGCCAGGCTGGGCTGTGGGCTGGGCCAAGCTAAAGCATCTCCTCAATTGCTGGAGGAGAAACCGGGGTCTTGAGAGCCCTGCAAGGGTCTTAGTCCTGGTATCTCCCAGCAGAGAACTGAAGTTGCTGGTGGGTGATGGGATATGTGTCTTTCAGAAATCCCATGTGTATAAGAAAACCCTGCAGGCCTTAATCTATCCCATCTCGTGCACCACACCCCACAACTTTGAGGTCTGGACGGCCACTACCCCAACCTACTGCTATGAGTGTGAAGGCCTGCTCTGGGGCATTGCCCGGCAGGGCATGCGCTGCAGCGAGTGTGGAGTCAAGTGTCACGAGAAGTGCCAGGACCTGCTCAATGCCGACTGCCTGCAGCGTGAGTCTCCCTGTGGGGTGATGGGTGGTAAACATGGGCAGCAGGGACTCTCCAAAAGAGTCTGGCAACAAAGAGCTAGGGTGGCCGGGACATCATCCCTCTATTTTACCTGATTCTGAAGTTCTTTCCTTTTTAGAGAAAGTAGGGTCCTAAGTCAAGAGACATTGCCATTCCAAATAACAGGTCTTGTAGCACTCTCTTAAGCACCTTTAGGAAAAATCCGTTGAGCTTTCTGTGGTCCTCTGATGGAGATAAAAATCCCTTCTAGGTTTCAGATGATCCCAGAGGCTATGCTTGAGTATTGTACACACTATGGTGGCCATATTGCCCAAATGACTAGAGCATGTTTAATCAGCCCAAGTGACTAGAGCATGTTTAAAACTAATGAGAAGAGAGAGTTCTGTGAGGTTCTAGGCCTCATAGAGGAACCTCCTGAGGTCTAGACCCTAGGACTCAGGGAAGCTGAAATTTATTCCTTGATTATAGTTGGAGCATTTAGACAACAGTGCCAAGAACAGAAGTTTCAAATGGATTAGGCAGAGATCCAGATGGAGAATGTGCCAGACTCCCATGGCCCTTGCTAAATATGTGACTTGTGCTGCCATCATAGAATGGGGAAAACAGGAGCAGGAAAAGCAACAATTCTCTGTCACAGGAGGTGGTAGCACTCTAAGTTCTTATCTCCTTGCTCTACTCCTGCTGGGCTTGCACTGCTGTAGCTAGACCCCAGGAAGAGCAGGGGTAGGGGATGTGGGATGTGGAAAAGTATTTTCTTGCCCCTCCAGGTCTTCAGGTGTTACTCAGAGCCAAGCCATAGCAATGAAAACTTCAAGGATTGTGGTAGGAGAAAGGAAGGTTGCCTTTAGACTCACAAGCAGTTCATTGTCCCAAGGAAAGATATGTGACATAAAAGGGGCCCAGGAAGAAGCCTCAAGGAATTGTTGACTTAAAATGTCTTTCTTTGAAGAACGCTAGATTGGTGCCAATGGCATGGCTATAGTAGACATGAAGAGACAGGCAGAACATAGCAGAAGTTGGGTGCTGGTGATGACTTTGCCCAAATCCATCATGAGGGGCGACAAGCACAGGTGCCAGCAGACCCCTGCTTTAATTGCAAGAACTAGCAACTGGCTGCATAGGCTGCTTGCTGGAAACCTCTGAAATGGTGCTCTGTAGCCAGGGTGTCCATCTTCCCTTTAAGAGCCTTTCAGAGGTCCCAGTCCAGGTAAATAGCATTGCATGGGATATGCTAAATGGCAAGAGTAGGATGCAGCCCAGGTCATTTTTCATTTATCAGAAAATATCTTCTGACTAAGGCTTCTGTGAAGCACAGAGTGGAATTAAATGCCCTTCTGTAGGCTTCACTGGACAGAAAACTTGCTTTCCATTCTCCCAGGGTTAGGATGCAGATGTTGACTTTTGTCCTTTGCTCCAAGTTTTGTAGTTAAGGCCTAAGACTTTGGAGACTGGAGAGAGGTCAAGAGCCAGTCTGCAGGATCAATAAAGGAAGGATTGGTCCTCTGCCCTGAGAAGCCTGGTTGGTGAAATACACTGGAGGAGTCTTTGTTCTGCCATAATCCTTAGGACAGCAGAGGAAGCTTACTGACCTTTGAGATGAGCTGGCTGGGGTCGTGGCTGGTGAAAAAGACCCTTGGCCTTGCCAGGATAATAATGATGGTAACAATAATAGGGACTGTTTATTACTCAATAAATAAAGCATCTAGCCCAGTGCTAGATGGCAGGCACTGGGCTAGATGCTTTATATATGCTATCTAATATAATGCTTATTACAAATCCTGAGAGATAAGTGACATTTTCTTCTCTTAGAAGAAGCCTACTTATCCAGCAGGGAGTAGTGGAGTCAGGATTTGAACTCAAGTCTGTCTGATACCAAAGGCCATACTTTTCTCACCATACCACACTATTTTCTGAGATTAAAGACACTGGAGCTATGGGGCAGAACCCAGCTATGTGCTGTGACGAATTCTGAGATCTGTATCGTGGCTTGGCATTCGGATGAGATTGGTGGAGTTGTTGTGCCCATACACAACCCCTCCTTGATAACTGGGATACCCATTTTGATATTTTGGCCTTAGACTTGGAGGGTATCTCTCAACAAGCATGCAGATGGAAGAAAGACAAAGCCAAGTGCAGACTGAGCTACATATTTTGTTTTTCTTTTTTGATGAAAAACTCAACATATATCTAAATAGAGAGAATAGAATAATACACCCCCATAACAATGATCAACTTTTTGCTACTCTTTGAGTTGCATTTTAAACTCCACTAGCTAGGCATTAAACTCTAGCGGGCCCCACAGAGATCAACTTTTCCCAGAGACATACCAGTGTCTTCCTAAGCTTTTCCCACGGCTCAGTGACCTCTCCCAGGCCCCATTCTTCAGCCTGATCCTTGGTCTGGTAGGTGGCCTGTTGGTTACCCTACTTTCTGTCTCTGGCCATTCTTCAGGGGCTGCAGAAAAGAGCTCTAAACATGGAGCGGAGGACCGGACACAGAACATTATCATGGCCATGAAGGACCGCATGAAGATCCGAGAGCGGAATAAGCCGGAGATCTTTGAAGTTATCCGGGATGTCTTCAATGTGAGCAAAGTTGCCCATGTGCAACAGATGAAAACAGTGAAGCAGAGTGTGCTGGATGGCACCTCCAAATGGTCGGCCAAGATTACCATAACTGGTGAGCAGGCCAGAGTTTGAGAGGACAGGAGGGCCTTGGCTATGGGGAGGAGCCTGGGGAAGAAGCATCCTGAGTGTGAGGGAGTAGGGGCTGGGGAGAAGGAGCACAGAATGAAGGAAGAGGGAGGGCTTCATTATTCATCACTGCTCCTCTCCTAGACTCTGATGCCAGGGGGTGCTGGGAGAGGCAAGACTGGCACCTGCAAACAATATGAATGATAATACCAGGATTTGGTAACAGTCTGATGTTATAGACTTGGTTAACAGTTTGATATTATAAGAGCGGGGAGGGTGGGGGTAAGGGGACAGGCAGGAGATTAGTGAATAGTTAACCAGTGATTTACTAACTGGGTGGATATGGCTGAAGCAAGCATGTATCAGAACAGATAAGGACCTGTTGGGGTAAGTGGTCAGTTAGGGCTCTAGTGGGGAGGTAGGATTCTTGGGCTAGGCTTTGAGGGAAAGGCTCATGGCTTAGGGCTAAGGATAGATGTGGAGGAGTGAGAAAATCTGCTCCTGTGCAAGGAGCAGATAGAGGCTGCTCTAAGATGGGAAATATGAGTCGTACTTTGGAGGGCTTATGACTTCTGGAGTGTACTCTGAAGCCTCCTTCTATGTGCATTTGGGTTGCAGTGGTGTGTGCCCAGGGCCTACAAGCCAAGGACAAGACAGGATCCAGTGACCCTTATGTGACTGTGCAAGTGGGCAAAACCAAGAAGCGTACCAAGACCATTTTTGGGAACCTGAATCCTGTCTGGGAGGAGAAGTTCCATTTGTAAGTCATAGTGGGCTTTGTCTTACCTGGGACTGTGTATGTTTTGGGAGCAGCATTAAATCTCATTGTTCTGGGCTTGGGCTCTAAGAGAGATGGGTCAGAGGCAGTGGAGAAAACCCATTTCTCACATGCTTCAATTGGGTAGCAGCTGTTCTTTCTCTGGGTTTCTTCTCATAGGCTATTGTATCAGGGTTACTGTACCCAAGCCCTGTCTTAACTAGGGCTATTAAAGGGGGCTTTGGGCGTCACATACTGCTTTTTTTAGTGCTAGAAAGATTTTATTGTACTACTGCTGAGTGACAGAACCAGGGACTGCCCACCCAACTGTGTATCTTCCAGCCCTGCCATCCTGCCTAGGAAGGGTTAGGCTCTTCTAGGAAGTGGGGAGGGAACATCTTTGTCCTACAACTGGATAATTCTGGCTTGAAGATGGGAACCTGGGATTTGGAGAATTTTCCATTTTCCTTAAGGGCCCTGCTTTTCTTTCTGCCTCAGCTTCCACTCCCTACTACTTTATTCATTATCTCACTTTTTTATAGACTATTTCGTATGACAATGAGGGATGGTTGTTGAAAAATGGCAAGCTCTAGCCGAGGACTTGGACTAATGTCTGGTGAATCCAGATGCTTTGTCACACCCCCTAATGCCTAGGACCAGGACTTTGTGGGGTTTTTTTTTTTTTTTTTTTTTTGCGGTACGCGGGCCTCTCACTGTTGTGGCCTCTCCCGTTGCGGAGCACAGGCTCCGGACGCGCAGGCTCAGCGGCCATGGCTCACGGGCCCAGCCGCTCAGCGGCATGTGGGATCTTCCCAGACCGGGGCACGAACCCGTGTCCCCTGCATCGGCAGGCGGACTCTCAACCACTGCGCCACCAGGGAAGCCCAGGACCAGGAATTTGAATCAGCCAAGCAGGCAGCTTATGTAGAGACCTTTTTCTGTTGGCTCCTTGGAAGGGGATTGGGGAAAGGGATTGGGGCCTATAAAATCAGTCTCTAATCCAGAGACAATAGTTACTGGGGGGAGCACTTGTTTTTCAAGAAGCTGAATAGTTCCTGCTTGAATATTACCTATGATTAATTCTAAATGAATTGGCTCTATAGTCAATTTTGCCCACTTTTATCATTTAGCAAGCAATTTGTATTCTGTATAAGACACTATACATGATGTTGTGTATCGAAAAATGTATAAGACATCCCTGGCTTCAAGAGGCTGATTGATGATTTGTCTATTATTTTTCAGAAGACCAGTAGCTATACTATAATATTTTAATGGAATGTGCAAAGATATTTTGAGAACATAGGGTAAGGAGCAGGAGATTCTGCCAAGTACAACTTTTGGATAAGGCAACAGGGATCCAGAAAGCAACTGCTGGGGAAGAAGAGAGTGAGGGAGGAACCTGGGCAAACTACCTCCTCCAAAGCAAACACCATGGAGGAAATGATCATTCAAGTGGATATTAAAGAATGATAGAAATTCACCAAGCACATTCTTAGATAGATGGGGGTGTTAGGTAGAAAGCTAAAGCATATATGACCAGATGGACTTACCATGAACATTTAACACCTTTATGGACTTCATATAGGATTCTGGGGAGGCAACTAGCAGCTGCTTCCTAGGGCTCTGTGGCAACTGTCTGGCTGTTTTCTGTTGGTTTTGTTGGTACAGCTAGCTGATAGGAAATCAGAATTGTCCCTAATTACTCCTCCCCTCCTCGCTTTTGTCCCAGGGCAATAAGGACTGGATAATGGTATGTAGAAAGCTACCCAAGCTAAGGAATGAAGAGCCATTTGCTGGGATAGCCTGACTCACTTGGGACTTGAGTACCACTGTTCTTTGACTCCTTCTCTTCCTCTGCAGGGCCTCAAGTGCAGCTGATAGAGCTTTGGGAGGGAATTGGAAGTAATAAGAGTACGGGCTCCTGGGTCTCTTCATAACAGAGCCTTCCTAATTCTTTCACAGTGAGTGCCACAATTCTTCTGACCGCATTAAGGTACGTGTGTGGGATGAGGATGATGACATCAAGTCAAGAGTAAAGCAGCGGCTAAAGCGAGAGTCTGATGATTTCCTTGGCCAAACCATCATTGAGGTTCGAACACTGAGTGGCGAGATGGACGTCTGGTACAACTTGGGTGAGGAAGCAGGACCAGAGAAAGTTTCTGGAAAGGGAGAGCATGAATGGGGAACCTGGGGAAACTCCTATCTACCAAAATCACCACTCAGTCCCCAAAGCACACCTCTATACAGAGCCTTGCTTCTCTGCAGAGAACCGACCATGCATAGAGATGGGGGACAGAGGAGTGGGGGTGTCTGGAACTCACTCTGGCTGGACAGTTTCCAGATTTCAGAAGGTCTTTTTATCTTCATACTCAGCCCTAATGCCTTTAGTCCCTTGGGCACTTCTTTTCTCCCACCCAGCCAGTTCTGGGGTATTTGTGGACTATATGGTCACTGAAATTAATTCACCTATTAGGTGAACACTTGGGTCAGTGCCTCCTTTTCCTTGGGTTAAGCCAGGTTGGGGGCTGTCTATGCTGTCTGCAGTTGCATTGGTGTCAATATCCAGTCTTCTTTCCTTCCTAGAGAAGAGGACAGACAAATCAGCCGTCTCAGGGGCTATCCGACTACAAATCAATGTGGAGATCAAGGGGGAGGAGAAGGTAGCCCCGTATCATGTGCAGTATACATGTCTCCATGAGGTGAGCCAGCTCTTGGTAGATGGGATGCCAGAAAGCAGTGTTGGGAGGGGCCTTTGACAATAAGTAGGATTGCTAGATGGTTGAAGATCTGGAGCCTATTTTTATTTTGTTCTTGGCTCACTGTGCTACCCTGGACAGCCCATATAACAGTCCCAGCCTCAGTTCTCTTTCACTAATGTGAGAACAGCCTACTGGGGCCACAGGAGTTACTGAGCAATGACTTGAAGGACAGAATTTCTATAGAATCCTATTCACATTCCCCTGGTCTTTACCAGCAGGTTTTTTTTTTCTCCAACATATATTTAACTCTTTAATATCAATATATATTTTACTCTGTCTTCTACAGAACCTCTTCCATTACCTCACAGACATTCAGGGCAGTGGAGGAGTCCACATCCCTGAGGCTCGAGGAGACGATGCATGGAAGGTGTACTTTGATGAGACTGCCCAAGAAATTGTGGATGAATTTGCCATGCGCTATGGCATCGAGTCCATATATCAGGCTATGACGTAAGGCTCCCCTGGGGCTCTAGGAAATGGCTGCTAACCTTTGGAGTAGCTAACAATGGAGGTACACTGACAGAGTGGATAGGTCTTCAGTGGGGTAGTATGCAGTGATTCATTGCTTTCCTCTCTGAGCTGGGTAGGGTGGATCTGTGCAAAGAGAGTATATGTATAAAAGGAGTGTGTTGCATTTCCCTGGTGGCACAGTGGTTGAGAGTCTGCCTGCCGATGCAGGGGACGCGGGTTCGTGCCCCAGTCCGGGAAGATCCCACATGCCACGGAGTGGCTGGGCCCATGAGCCATGGCCGCTGAGCCTGCGCGTCCGGAGCCTGTGCTCTGCAACGGGAGAGGCCACAACAGTGAGAGGCCCACATACCGCAAAAAAAAAAAAAAAAGGAGTGTGTTTGTCAGTAACTCAGGGGGAAGGTATTAGTCTGTCTACCCCGGAGTTCACAGGTAGGAAGAGAAAAGGGCATGGGAGGGTATACAAGGACAGACTTGCCCAAACATCACAGGCCTGAGCAGACAGGGTATGTGTGCTCAGGTATATGTGTGTGACAGACAAGCTTTCATAAACTGGCCTGGGAGTCGGAAAAAGCACTGAACTGTAGGGAAAGCAGCTGTGCCTGCAGTTGACCAAGACTCCTATAAAAGAAATTCCCACCTACTATGAGAAGAGGTGTAGTCTGTGTATTGGAAAGGCTGCCATTAGAAGCAGCACTAGGAAGCTGCACAGGAAGCAGCACTAGGTAAGCAGAGGGTAGCTAGTGCCCTGGCTGTGCTTCATTTATTCTACAAACTTCTACTTAGTTCCTTCTATGTGTCACACGTTGTGCCACATGCTGAGAACACAAAGATGAATAAGGTGGGGTCTCTGTGCTTGGGGAACTCAGTCTAGCAGGAGAGACAGACCAGTAAACAAACAATTACAATATAATATAATAAGTGCTATAGTAGAAGTAATCACAGTGTATTATGAGAGCATCTAAATTTTAGGGGAGGGCTTTGAAGAAAGCTGTTGAAGAGTTGACACTTGAAATACAGAAAAGGAGGAAGGGTATTTCTGGTAGGGCATGTGCAGGGATGCTAAGATGCAACAGAGCATAGACTATTCAAAGAATTACAAGAAGTTTAGTTTAGATGGAAGAAACATGTCGAGGATTGAGGTTGGAGAATGGGCCCTCTGCCATTCTTACTCTGTTCACTCTCCCTGGATGAGCTCATTCAAGCCTATGACCTAGTCACTACTTCTGAGCTTAGGACTCCCAGATCTCTTTCTCCAGACCAGACCTTTTCCTGAGTTTCAGATCCATTTTCATTTGCTTCCTGGCTATTCTCATAGGCACTGCAAACTCAACATGACCAAAATCCAAATCAACATTATCTCCACCAAATCTGTTCTTCCTATATTCCCTATTTTAGTAAATGGAACAATTTATTACACAGTTATCCAAACAGAAATTTAGGAGTCAGCCTAAACATTTCTTTCATACTACCACCATTCAATCAGTCTCTAAAACCTCTAGATTCTACTCCTAAATATGTTTTTAATCTATCAGTATTGCTATAGCTCAGTAATAATAATAATAATAATAACAGCAACAACAACAACTCCTATGTACCATTTCCTTATGTGCCAGGCACTGGTCTAAGTAATTTATGAATGTTAACTCATTTAATCCCCATATCATTATTATTCCCATTTTATAGATAAAATGACTGAAGCATGAAGAAGTTGAAGTAATTTATCCAAGGTCACTGAGCACTGGAGCTGAGACTCAAACCCAAAGTCTGGCTCTAGGGTCTGTGCCCTTAACCATTTCTCTGTTCCATTTAGTGCTTCATTGCTTCTTTTCTGAGTGACTGCAGTAACTCTTCAATTGGTCTTTCTCTCTTAGTCTTATCTCTCTCCAAGTTTTCGTTTCTAATATTTACCTTCAAAGTGACCTTTCTGAAAGACTAATCTGATCACAGTATGCCTTTGTTTAAAAACTTACTATAGCATCTAGGATAAACTCCTTTATTATCTGTTCTCTGTCTACTTCTCCTCTTGCATTTCGTAGTATTCCTCTATCAAACACCTGAACAGTAGCCATGAGTGAGGTTTCCCAAATGAATGACTCTCCATAAGTATATTTGTTTTGCAATACAGTTTCCCTTTGCCTGCACGCTTCTGCATTTGATTGATTCTTACTAATCCTTTAAGACTTGTTTCAACCATCTCTTCTTTGGGAAGCCTTTTTCTAATCCCTTCTAGCCCCCAGCCATTCTAATTTAGGTGATCTTCCTGTGTGTGTCCACAGAATTTTTGCATAGCATGCCTTGGGTTATTGACTTACTTTCTAACACCTGCTTTCTCTGCCAGAATGTCACCTCTTTGGATTCTGGCCCTTAGTGCCAGGCCTGGCACATAGTACACATTCATTGATGTATATTTGAGTGAGTAAATTATGAAAATCCTTGTATGCCAAGGTGATCGGAAGCTTCATACACATGAGTGAGATCTTTTGATTACTTGACCTTTGCTGCAAACCCTGAAGAGCCTTTGAGGCTGAAGGTGCTGTTTTTCAGGCACTTTGCATGTTTGTCATCCAAGTACATGTGTCCTGGCGTGCCAGCAGTGATGAGCACCTTACTGGCCAACATCAATGCCTACTATGCCCACACAACCGCCTCCACCAATGTCTCTGCGTCTGATCGTTTTGCAGCCTCCAACTTTGGGGTGAGTGTGACGTAAAAACATGTAACCTGATTGTTATCAGTTAACAAAGTTTGATTTTTTAGTCAGTACTGCAGAGCTGATATGCCTGAAATTCAGATAGTTGTCACCTGGATAATGAACTTACTTCCTTATGGGTAGTTAGACTATACTAGTAGACTCTCCTCAGACGTGGATAAGTGAGAAAAGGTGAAACAGCACCACTGTGGTTTGTGGGCTGTGGCACTACCTGTGCTCAGGGAGAACCTCTCTGGGCCGACAGCTTGGTTGAATCACCATGTTCCTCAGTCCTGCAGGTTCACAAAGCAACCTGCTTAATATTATTCAGTCTCTCTGTGACGGATTCATACCACTTAAGTTCATATGAGACTGATGTCTAAGCAAGAATACCAGCTGCATACCTGAGCCTGTCCCTTTTCTAGTGTCTGGACAGTTTTCCTGATCCAGGATGTGCCATTTCCTGTTGTTAAGGTACTTGTGAAGTTGAATCATTGTTCATAATATCACCTGACATAAGTTCAGTGTAAACTGGATGGTATATATCAGACTCACCACAAATATTACCTCTTTAGGGATAAAATTACTGATACTCCCAAATCTACTGGATCTCTGAGCCCTTTTTCTTGGTACTGACCACTTTTTTGATGTTGTTGATAGTCTTTCTGTAGATGAATTAGTATCATTGATTAAGCCAGTCAAATATCTGTTCCATTCTGTCTCTCCACATTATGTATTGACTTAACTAATATCTAATGCTATATATAATATTATCAGTATGTGAATTCTAGGAGTGCTGCACCAACAGCTTACAGGAACATGATTCCACGTTTAATTATACCTTTTCTATAAAAATAAGCTATTAAATAGTATTTGTTATTTATTTTAACATTTCAAAAGTATAAACTAAGGGAAATGATATGGAATGTGGTTTAAAGAGAAATCCCCTTGTGTCTCCCTGATCACCTTCCAGATGCATCACTATTTCTCTCTCCCGTCGTCACTGCTAGGCTGTGTCTGTTTAACTGTTAAGAGCTATTCCAAGATAAGTTAAGACACCACAGACACAGGAACAAGTTGGAGAATGTGTTTAGAGTTTCCTTTTATCTGACTAAGATGAGTTAGAGTCCCAAAGGGATGGAGATGCACTGGTCATCTCTTCTTGATTTGTATAGAAAGCTGTTTCCCCTCCCAGAGACTTGCTTTCCTCTTGCCAGCATGAGAAGGTTCCCCAGTTTAAGTGCTAAGAGATGGAACAGGAAAGACCTATCCCATTTCTCTTTTGCGTGGTTTGTTGTTCTCCTCATGGGCAAATATGGGACAGGGTATGTCCCCAGCTCAGTGTCTCCCTCTCACCCAGAGATGGTTCTCTTTTTGCTACAGTCTAGAGAGCTTGGAAATAGATTATTTCTGTTCCTCATTATTTGTTTATCACCCTCAGAAAGAGAGATTTGTAAAACTACTGGACCAACTGCACAACTCACTGAGGATTGACCTCTCTACATACAGGGTGAGTGAAGACATGGCTGTGGGGTGGGACAAAGGGTAGTATCAAGATCAGTCTAGAGAGACTGTGGACCAATCATGACTATAAAGATGGAAGGCAAAGAAAATTGGTCTTTGTCATCACATCCACATATATGGCCAACGTCACTGACACCTGTGGTTCTTCAAACTCCAAGGACCATGCAGTGTGTAAATAGTAGCAGGTGTGGCTGCTTTTTATAGATAGTTGGCTTTCTAACCCCACTCATGTCATTCTACCGAACTCTCTGATGACATATTCATCAAGGAGTTTTCTAAGGATAATCTCTTCCAGAAAGGCCCCTTTAAAAATTAGATAATTATATTTCCTTATTGCATCTTTCCATATTCTCCTCATTTTCCAGGAGAGGTGTGAGAATCTGGGTAAGGGGAGAGAGAGTATCTTGGCTTGGGCAAGTAATTTGTAGCAGATGTCATGTCCATTTCTAGAATGAAGGGAGGAAATAGATGTAGTAGGAGGGTGGGTGCGTAGGACAGGACGGGGAAATGGGCAGTTTTTCCATTCTTTCTAAGTTAGGCCTTCTTAGAATGACTTCATTACTTGCTTTAAAGTGTTGTGAATTTCCAGAACAGGCAATATATCCACATTAAAAAGTAAGTATAAAAACAATCTCAGAGTCAAAAAGAAGTGAGATTTTAATTATCTGCACTTTCAGTGCCCTCCATTTGCACGAATAATGGAGAGTTGACTGTATATCTTGTATTTGGCATATAAGTAGCCATTTGAAGGTTTAAAAAAACAACCCTTAAAATGGAGAGTGGCACAGCATCATCCCTAAGCTTTCTTTGGCAGCTTCCTCCTAAAACTCCTGCCAAGGAGAATGAAGTGAGGCATGGTGGAAAGATCCTAAGGAACTCACTCCAAAAGCAGTTCTGCTCAGAGCTTTGCCATCTGCTGGCTCCAGAACGGTGGAGTAACTGGGATCCACTCTACAGAAAGTACATGTCTTGGATCCCAGTCTGGTCTGTAGCATGGCTCCACTTATATTCCAGGATATACAGTTAGATTGTAACTTTTGAAGAACTCACTGTTTGGGTGTAAGAATCTTCACCCAAGAAAAATGTGTGTGTGTGTGTGTGTGTGTGAGTGTATGTTCATTTGTGCAAATGCTCACACATTGCATGGGAAGTAGAAGTAGGGTTGGGGGTAGGATGTGTTGCTTTCTGGGCTGGGGATTATTAACCCCTGCTTTTGGCAAGGGCCTGTGTCTGTGGAAAAGAGAGGGAGACCTGTGGTCTTACAGCTTTTTTGTTCCTCTCAACTAGGGAAGATCCCAGTGGGTAGCACTTAGGGAAGCTTCTGATTTCATTGCTTTTGGCAGGGAAGGCTTTCATATTCTTCTGTTCCTTTCTTACATTTGCTTGATTGGCAATAGAATAATTTCCCTGCTGGGAGCCCTGAGCGACTTCAGGACTTAAAGTCCACAGTGGATTTGCTGACCAGCATTACTTTCTTCAGAATGAAGGTAAGAGATGAACTGGGCTGGGCAGTGCCAGGCTGGGGACCTGGCCACAGGGACATGGAGAATAAGAATCACTGGGCATAGTCAAAGGCTATAGGATTTATCACCTTTAAGCCCACATTTCCATGTATCTGTTCCTGAGTTACTTTTAAGAAGACCATGGGTCAAGGAGGTTGGGCTAGGCAGTTCTCCCCATCAGCTGTCCTGACAATTTCATCCCAGGGCAAGATCCAGGGACCTACAGAGGGATGAAGGAATCTGGAATAATTTGGGGGCAGTTCTAGGAGGAGAGACCACTCAGGTGAGCAGGACCCTGGACCCATATTGTTTTTTATTAATTGGCAGGTGCAAGAACTGCAGAGCCCTCCAAGAGCCAGCCAGGTGGTAAAGGATTGTGTGAAAGCCTGTTTGAATTCAACATATGAGTATATCTTCAACAACTGCCATGACTTGTACAGCCGCCAGTACCAGCTGGTAAGAGGTTCGGGATCAGGTGGGGCCAACTGTCAGTCATTCTTGGAGCCTCAGCTTCCCTTTGCTGTGGTCATGGTGGAAGGGAGCTCAGGATAAAGTCCTTGATGTTCTAGAGAGTGAGTGAATTGTGGAGTGGGGACCATCTAGACCACGTGAGACATTTGTGGATGGACAGGAATCACTGGACAAGATGTGACATAACTGAGTTGAACAGAAGTGGCAACAATAAGTTTTACTTTGGTATTGAAGAAAAGTGACCTACATTTGAGCACAGTTCAGGGGGTGAGTAGGTGAATTCTTAGTCCTTCCCAGAGTCTTTGGTTTCCCCCAAGGTTAATTTTATTCTGACTCATGTGAACCCCTCTATGTTCCAGGCTCCCTTCCCCTGAGATCTAAGCTACTGGCTTGTGGATGTTTAACTTTTCCCTCTGACCACTTTTCTCTGCACTGCATGGTCTTCTGAGACATACTCATTAGCTGACTATCAAGGCTAACCCTGTCCTTCTGGGAGGCTGAGCTACTTCATCTGGTTTAGGCTGGGATCTTAACTCAGTACCTGGTGACTTTGTATGTTTTTCTAAATCCTTCCAGTGGTATCCTTTTTTGTCTTATTTCAAAGCCAGGACTTCCTTCTGGGTCTAATTACTCAGTTACAGTTGATATTTTAGGAATGTCTTGCTGAGCACACATTTGTAGAGTAGATTCCCTTCAGTCCAACAAATATGTGTTGAATGTTTGTTCTAGGCCAGCTCTGAGGAAGCATAGTGCTCCTTCAGTTAGTTCACAGTCACATAAGCATATGTATAACTCCAACCAAAGTCTGTTAGAAGGGACTTGAAAGAGAGATAAATGTGAAGGAGGAAGAAGTCACTCTTGATGAGATATTGGGAAAAGCTACATAAAACAAGGGTATTTGAGATAGACCTTGAAAGGCAGTAGGATTTGGATAGCAAATGATGGGAGGACAACCTAAATCTCTGGGACATTTACCCTTTGGTGAAGACATCCAATTTGTAATTCTTCCCAGGAGCGCCTTAGTAAAGACTAAAATCTTGTTCATACTCCCCCTTTGCATTGTCAAATTTGCTTTTTGTTCAGGTACTATCTTTACAACTTCCTCCTTTATTTGTTTTTGGCTGCATTGGGTCTTCGTTGTGGTGTGCGGGCTTCTCATTGTGATGGCTTCTCTTGTTGCGGAGCATGGGCTCTAGGCATGCGGGCTTCAGTAGTTGTGGCTCACGGGCTCAGTAGTTGTGGCTCAGGCTCAGTAGTTGTGGCTCACGGGCTCTAGAGCACAGGCTCAGTAGTTGTGGCACACGGGCTTTGTTGCTCCGTGGCATGTGGGATCTTACCGGACCAGGGCTCGAACCTGTGTCCTCTGCATTGGCAGGCGGCTTCTTAACCACTGCGTTACCAGGCAAGTCCCACAACTTTCTCCTTTTTAGGTCTGTAAAACCTCCCACTGGTTCTGAAGTCCATGGGAGGTTTTCCTGGGGTCTTTGTTTAGCTTGCCACACTTGAGGCTCTGTCATCCATCTGTGGATTCTCTCTGGTAGGGGAAAGACACTGTTCTCAGCTTTTATCTTTCAAGTATGCAGCGGTCTGTCTGAATATTTGGTCTCTATTCCCTAGCATGAGATGAACCTAGACTTTGAAAGAGACCTTACAAACCATTCAGGGACTTTCTTTAGCCTTTGTATTTTGCTAACTGTTTTTTACTTTCTCTCACTCTCATTTTCTCATTATTCATTATTTGTACTGAAGTAAACCCTTGGTATCTTTTATTTCCCTCTACTGACCTTCAGTCATTGGCTCATTCATCTATCCATTCTTTTAACAGGTCGAGCACTAGGGATGTAAAGATGATTAAGACACATTTCTGCTTTGGGGGAGCTCATTGTTTGGTGAAGGTGGGGGCAAATTACTACATTTATTGGTTTTTGTTATTTTATTTTTACTATATTTTATTGTAGTTGTAGTTGTTTGTTACATGTATATGAGAGGTTCACAGAGGGTGCTCTGGGAGCCCAGAGAGAGGCATCTAACCAGACCAGGGGTGTCAGGGAATACTTCTCAGAAAAGGTAGAGCTCAACATAAATTTTGAGCAATGAGTATGAATTAGCTAAAGAAAGGGGCTGGGGAGGAGGGGGATACCATATAGAGCAAACGGAATGTTTGGAGACACAGAATTGTAAATGAGTTTATTAATTCGAAGGAGTATAAGCAATTTAATTATGCCAGTTACAGTGTCAGGCTTTAGAGTTCAGCTGTCTGGGGTCAAATCTTGGTTCTGCTGTTTATAGCTACATGACCTTGGTCAAGTCATGGAACCTCACTGTCCTTCAGAGTCCTCATCTGTAAAATGAAGGTGATAATAATTTCTACCCAATGGAGTTGTTATGAGGATTAAATGAGATAATTCATGCAGAGTTCTTAGCAGAGTCCCTGGCATACAGTAAGCACCAAATAATTGGTGGTAGTGGTGTGGTGATGGCTGCAACAGAAGGGAGTGGTTAGGTATGAGGTTGAGAGAGAGGCTGTATTCGGAAGGACCTTTATTTCAAGCTATGGAGCTGGACCTTTTTTGAAGGGTGGACGAGTAACACTGTGAGATTCCTTCCAGAAAGATCACTGACAACTGAGTGGTAGAAGGATTGGATTGACGATCAAAGACCAGTTAGGAGATCCTTGAATGATAAGAGCCTGAGCCAAGTAAAAGGAAAAGATGTATTTCAGTGATATTAAGGAGGCAGAATCAACCAAATGTGGATTCTGTCCTGGTTTCTAGTAATTTCCTGGTAATGCAGGTTTATTAAGGACTGTGGAGATTTGTGATGATATATGGCATCCTACATAAAAGCCCTATTCCTGTGCTCCTGGGCAATTCCAATTTTGCTCTTATCTCAGTGGGAAATAATGTCCATTCCAGTCTTTCAGTGGTGACCTTTACTTGTCCTATCTGGGATTTGCCATCCACCATTGTATTCCTTTGTTTCTTCCCAGCTAAGGCCTTTTCTTTCTTTTTTCCCAGCTTTATTGAGACATAATTGTCATATAATATTGTGTAAGTTTAAGGCATACAATGTGTTGATTTGATACACGTGTATATTGTGAAACATCTACCACAATAAGGTTAGTTAACATCCTTCACTCACATAAATACCATTTTGTTTCTGTTATGGTAAGAACATTAAAGCTTTATTCTCATAGCATCTTTCAAGTATACAGTACAGTATATATTGTTATCTATAGTCATCGTGCTGTACCTGTGATTCCTGGAACTTAATTCATCTTGTAATTGAAAGTTTGTACCCTTTGACCAACATCTCCCCATTTCCTCCACCCCCTCAGCCTCTGGCAACAACCTTCTCCTCTCTGTTTCTATGAGTCTGATGTTTTCAGATTCCACATATAAGTGAGATCATATAGTATATGTCTTTCGCTGTCTGACTTACTTCACTTAGCATAATGCCCTTCAGGTTCATCCGTGTTGTCACAAATGGCGGGATTTCCTTCTTTTTTATGACTGAATAATATTTCACTGTATCTATGTGCCACATTTTCTTTACCCATTCCTCTATCAACGAACACTTAGGTCATTTACATGTCTCAGCTATTGTGAATAATGCAGCAATGAACATGGGAGTACAGGCATCTCTTCAGGATAGTGGTTTCATTTCCTTTGGGTATATACCTAGACGTGGGATTGCTCGATCATATGGTAGTGATATTTTTAAGTTTTTGAGGAACCTCCATAGTGTTCTTGGTAGTAGCTATACCAACTTATATTCTCACCAACAGTGCACCAGGGATCCCTTTTCTCTACATCCTCGCCAGCATTTATCTCTTCTTTTTTTAAAAAATAAATAAATTTATTTATTTTTTTATCGTTGGCTGCGTTGGGTCTTCGTTGCTGCACGCGGGCTTTCCCTAGTTGCAGCAAGTGGG
The DNA here is from genome assembly GCF_964374135.1 of Grampus griseus. NCBI lineage: Eukaryota > Metazoa > Chordata > Mammalia > Artiodactyla > Delphinidae > Grampus > Grampus griseus. The sequence continues at coordinate 36,925,545 of NC_139000.1, read as the reverse complement.
GGCTGCTCTTCGTTGTGGTGCGTGGGCTTCTCATTGCAGTGGGTTCTCTTGTTGTGGAGCATGGGCTCTAGGCACGCAGGCTTCAGTAGTTGTGTCATGAGGGATCAGTAGTTGTGGCTCACGAGCTCTAGAGTGCAGGCTCAGTAGTTGTGGCACACGGGCTTAGTTGCTTCATGGCACGTGGGATCTTCCTGGACCAGGGCTCAAATCCATGTCCCCTGCATTGGCAGGAGGATTCTTAACCACTGTGCCACCAGAGAAGTCCCTCTCTTCTCTTTTTGATAATAGCTATTCTAACAGGTATGTTATCTCGTTGGGGTATTGATTTGCATTTCCCTGATGATTGGTGATGTTAAACATCTCTCCATATACTTGTTGGGCATTTGTATATTTCCTTTGGATAAATGTCTAAGTCCTCTGCCCATTTTTTAATCAGATATTTTTTTGCTATTGAGTTGTATGAGTTCCTTATATATTAATATTTTGGAAATTAACCCCTTTTCAGATACATGGTTTACAAATATTTTCCACCATTCTGTAGGTAGTCTTTTTATTTTGTTGATTGTTTCTTTTGCTGTGTAGAAACCTTTTAGTTTGATGTAGTCCCACTTACTGATTTTTGCTTTTGTTGTCATATCCAAAAAATCATTGCCAAGACCAATATCAATGAGCTTTTTCCCTATGTTTTTTTCTAGGAGTTTTATGGTTTCAGGTCTTACATTTAAGTCCTTAATCCATTTTGAGTTAATTTTTGTGGGTGGTTTGAGATAGGGGTCCAATTTCATTCTTTTCCCTGTGAATATCCAGTTTTCCCATTACCATTTATTGAAGAGACTATCCTTTCCCCATTGAGTATTCTTGGCTCTCCATGGTCTTTTCTTTTCCAGCTAAGCAAATAACTTTCTAGATGCAATTCTTCCCCCTAATAACATTCAGGGAAGTTAAGGGAAGTTTTGCTTCACTGAAGGCTGGGCCAACCTGCATGCTAGGTCTGTTACGTAGCTCCTGCAGAACTTGAAGGAGCTTTTCAGAGTTGAGATGTACATGTGTGTGGTGGGGCAGAGGGTGATATTAGAGGAGGGCCATCACTAGAAGAGAAGGACTTCCAGTGGGGGTCACATGGAACTAGACCTACTTAGACTGGAAGGGCTGCGTACTTCAGCCAAGAAGTCACTATATCCATAGGTACTGGGAGAAGGAGGAAGGGGTACAGGCATCTTTATGCCTGACCGAACTTGTCAGAACAGTGCCCTGGAGCTGGGGAGAGAAGTTCTCAAGGACAGACTCTTCATGTCCAAGGACCTCCCAGTGGTCACCCCTCTGCTAGAACAGGTGTGGTCTTGTGGAAGACAGGCTGTAGGAGAGGAAGGGTCCCTGATTCTCAAGGAAGGGGCATGGAGTGGGGAAGAGAGAGAGGAAGACTCTCCATGTTCTACTCTGACTCTCACTGTCTATCACCATCTCCTTGGGAACAAGAATCAGGAGCTACCTCCAGAGGAACAAGGGCCCAGCATTAGGAACCTGGATTTCTGGCCCAAACTCATCACGCTTGTTGTATCAATCATAGAGGAAGATAAGAATTCCTACACACTCATTTTGAACCAGTAAGTATCACCTCACTTGGCCCTATCTGTTTAGTGGTTTGTTTGTCCATCTGTCTAACAGCCTCTTTCTTTCCTATCTCTATGTGTTTGCAGTGCCACCTCTTCCTCCTGTTCGTCCATCTGTCCCTCTGTCCCTTGTATCTGTCTGGGTAACTGTTTCTGGAGACAGGTGTGGAAACATAATGGGGGGCCCTGCCCAGACTGAGCCAGCCTCCCTTGAGTGAGAGACCTCTGGGAATGGCTGCCATAGGAGTCCCAGGGGATCCAGAGAGCATGTGTGTATGTGTCTGTCTGCTATGAATAAAGTGGGCCTTCTTATACCCACCTCCTTGCCCTTTCTCCTCCTGCTTATTTAACCTGGGCCTGTCTTCCAACCCCAACACTTCTCCTCTTGGCCACAATTCCCTGCCTTCTAGGCATCATCTCCCCTAGGGCCACCTTGCCTGAGGGGATCCTCTGCCCTCACTTGTCCTACCCCTGGCCCCTGGGTCCCTTTTCTGCAGTTTGAGCCTAGTAGCCCTGTTTCCTAGGCTTCTCCTCTCTTCGATCTGACCTCCAAGAAATAGGCATGTTAGCCGTGGAAGCAATCAAATCAAATGGCTCTTGCCATGTTCTCTGACTGTGGCTTCTTCCATCATCCAGGTTTCCTCAGGAGTTGAATGTGGGAAAAGTCAGCGCAGAAGTGATGTGGCAACTCTTTGCCCAAGACATGAAATATGCACTGGAGGGTAAGGGTGTGCCCAAGGCAGTGGGCTGCAGACCCCTAGTCCAAGCACCTTGTTTGCTGTCCCTTTCTTCTCCCAGACAACTACAAGTTCTGGGTGAATAATACAGTGAGAAACTAGAGTGATTTTAGGCATGGTGGGTGATAGGCCTCAGGAGACGCTGGGTAGGCAAAGCTTCAGCCAAAGGAATAATGGAAATTGCTGTGTGGATGTAGGTTCCTCCTTCCAGCTTTAGAGCAAGTGCCTATTTAAAACTCTCCCAGCCCAGAGATCAACCCTTCCCATGCTGGGTGTTCTCAAGTGGCCCGCTCATTAGAGAATGGTCTTATGAAACTTATCTTTACAGTTTTACAGAATCTCAGAACCTTAAATACATAGATAGGTAAGGATTATTTTCTCATGCTGTAGACTGCCTGGCCTGACTTTCCTTGAAAGTTGTTCTGGATTGGTGTGACAAAGCCAGAAAGATACTTCTTCCCTCACTTCTCCTATAGAACAGGGTCACAGACCAATTATTACTCATCTTGTTCATTCAGCTTATTCTTTTATTCATTTCCCACTTTGGTCCACAAAGATATCACTCCCTACCTGTATCAGACCTTCCCATTTATACCCATCTGTGCTCACTTATTTAGCTGCATTTCCTGTCTGTTTATATATGTTAAAACATGTATATGTTTGTATATAAATAAACATATATATGTTTAAAACAAACACAAAAGGTTTGAACTGCTTCAAGAGAAAGAACTAATGTTGACCTGGTTTCAAATCTCAGTTTAACCACCTACTCAACAGTGTGTTCTTAGACTGAGCTACTTAACTTTTGTGAGCTCCCATTTTCTCATCTATAAAATGGGAGTGATGATAGCATCTATTTCATTGAGCTAATGAAGTAACTGAGGTGTATGTGACATACTTAGCATACTGCCTGGCATTTATTAAAGGCTGATGAGCAGAGATGCAATGTTAACAAAGTAGTATTTTTATAAGATTTTACCTCAATGGAAAACGGGGGCAGATGGAACAGGGAGAGACTGGAAGCAGAGTGCAGATAGTGTAATCATTTAGGGCTGAGCGGATGGGGCTGGGATTAGAGCAGAGGAATTAGAGGAAGAATGCGATTTGATAGACATTGGAAGGAAGTTGTAACAGGGCTTAGTGATTGTCAGAATGGTGGAGGGCAAGAGAAAGGGAGACCTGTTTAATAAAAGGATAGTGTTGACTCCAACTGTGAAAACACTATCACTCACCCAGTATTTTTAAAGTCAACTTTATTGAGGTGTAATATACATACAATAAAATAAAAACACTTTAAGAGTACAATTTGATGAGTTTTGACAAATAAGTACACCTGTGTAACTACTCTCCCAATTAACATATAAACAGAAAGTTTCTTCATGCCCCTTTGCAGTAAATCCCCACCCCATTCACCAGGCATATTGAGTATTTTCTTTGGGCCACGCACTGTGCTAGTTGAGATGAATGAGGCATAGCCCCAGCCCTTGAGAAGCTCCCAGATCAGTCAAGACAACAGACCTATAAACTGGCAGTTACAATTCAAAGTTTTTAAGTGCTACTAAAGGAATAAGCATAGGGTGCTGAGAGGAGACCCATGTAACCTGGACCTGGGAGGACTACCTGGGAAGGCTTTCTGAAGGAGGTGATGTACAAACTGACACCTGAAGGATGATAAAACTTAGCCGGTGGGGAGGGAGAGCATTAGTGACAGGGAAGGGAGAGACAGGCATTTTAGGCAGAGGATACAGTATGTTCAGAGACCTGGGGTCTAGACAGAGCTGGCATGCTTGGGGAACTGTAAGCAGTAGTTCAGTGTGACTAGCACTTTAGAGTGTAGGGGAGGAGAGGAGAGGTGAAGATAGAGAAGTAGGACAGAGCTAGATCATACAGGAGGTTTTAAGCCATGTTTAGGATTTTGGACTCTACCCTGAGGCAGTTGAGAGGCATTGAACAACAATCCCATGTTAAGAAAGGGATTAACATAACTAGATTTTTAATACAGAAAGGCCACTCACTCTGGCTACAGTATGGAGAATAGGTTGGAGGAGGAAAGACCAGTTTGGAGACTATTGTGGTAATGCATGTTAGCGAAGGTGGTAATGAGACCTAGACAGGTAAAAGTGTAACTAGAAAGAAATGGATAAATTCCGGAGGAGTTTTGGAGATGAAATCAACAGCGATTAGTGAGTTAGTTGGATGTGAATAAAGAGGAAGAAGGAAGACTGGAGGATGATGCTCGGCATTGAACAAGAGGGTAAGATTAGTGTGTATACTCCAGCTTCAGCTGGAGATGTTAAAATGGCAAAAGGTGGTGACTGGAGTTAAACCCAGGCAAAGTGAAACGTTCCATCAAATCCTCGTATAGACATTACCAGAACCAGGGAGATATCAGCAAGCTGGAAAGTTGAAATCATGAGGTTGAAAGAACTCTCCAAGGATGAAAGATGAATGGAGGGAGGATTGTGGCAGTCACGGGCAGGAGAAGGTTTAGATACCCTTCTGCCCCTTTTGACAGGTTAACCAAGCCCTGATCACCACACCCCACCGTCAGCAACCTCAAGCGACTACTGGAGCATGACTCCATGGGAGTCTTACTATTGTTAGAACAGTTTAAAGTGTGCCCAGTGTTTTTGTACCACAGAAGTTAATTAGAAATTGGGGTTTTGGACCAGAGTACAGATGATGGATTGACAGAGAAAGTGAGAATTCTCTGTAAATACAGTAACTTGAAGGTCCCTAGAAGAAAGCAGTTAGGGAGCTCTGGAGTGATGGGGCAGCATTGCTTCCCTTCTAGTGGGTTGTTGAACAGGAAGGAGGAAGGGCCCTCCTGCTGGTACCTTTTCACGTTTCTAGGTTCTTGGCCTGGTTTAAGGACAGCAGGGTGGGAGAGAAGGGGCAAGCCCTGAGAGAGTCTCTCTGATGTCCCTGATTTTTTCACTTTCTTTATTGCTCATTGGTGTCTCTGCTCTGTCACAAGCATCCACTGTCATTCGTATACGAAAAGTCCTCTTTCTGGGTGGTAAGAACTTTTGGTTGTTGTCCCTTCACCTCTAGTTTTACTGCTGTTTCCTCTTCTCTTGCTCACTGCTTCATAGAAGAGACTGCAAATGCAACTTTGGGTTGAGATGGTGCTGCCTACAATGCCAGGAGATGAAATTCCTGGAACAAGGGAGCCTTTTGAGGCTGAATCCCGGGCTCCCGTTTCCTCCTTGAGTGTCTGCTGTATTAATTCACAAGGGCCGGCTGCCCCAGACTGGCTCTTCTGCCTTGACATGGAGGAGCGTCACCCATGGCAACTCTGAGTTGAGCAGTAGAGTTCCCAAGGACAATGATCTTCCCTTCTCTGTTGCTCAGTACTCTCCCCAGTTTGCTTGCTTTCACCATTGTTATATGTAAGCACACAGTTGGCTTTTATTGTTCAAACTAATGCTTCATCTCTAAAGGGGGTAAATGAAGAAAGCCTGTGGGTGTGGCCAGTGCCAGACTCTCTGGGCAAGCTGTGGGTGATCTTTATCCTAGACTTCCCAGAAGGCTCTGCAGATTCAGCTATATAACCTTTCAAGTCCATAAGCATCCCATTTTCTGTAGCAGGATGGCCCTTTCATCTGGCTGTGTTTCCAAACTGACTTGTCTGCATACTTCTTTGAGGGTTCATTTTTCAGTGTCCCAGCTCTGCTCTGGGACCCTTCAGTTTACTTCAAGATTCTGTTACACCATGGCTGCTCAACTGCTGGTTCTGTCAGCTCAGGCCCATTTTGGTTTTCCCTGTGTCTGTGTGGTTGTCAGTGACCCATTTATGTCATATACGACTGCTCATCTCATCTGAGGAAATGGCTCAGGTACCAGGATTAGAAAAGCCCTGCAAAACCGTCATGTCTCTCCAGTCCTGGGCAGTTTCCCCACTAATCAGCCTTAGCACCTACATCCTTTTCTCCTCTTCTTCACCAGAGGCCAGTACCTCACTTGCACTTCCAAAAGCCAGCACAGGAAGACTGTGGGCCTTATCTGGGTGTCTCGCTTAGTCTCTAAAAAAAGATTTGGGCCAGGCTTTTAGCAGAGTACCCACTGTTAGAGGGAGGTGGCTGTGAGGAGGTGCTTGGGAGTCACCCTTGTTCTCAGACATTTGATAGAGCCACCTGACTAGATCTGCCGCCTTGGGAAAGCTCAGGAACCATGGCCTCTACTGCCAGGACCTGACCCAGCCTTCCTCCGTACCACTAGAGCATGAGAAAGACCGGCTGTGTAAGAGTGCTGACTACATGAACCTGCACTTCAAGGTGAAGTGGCTCCACAATGAATACATGCGGGATCTGCCTGCCCTCCAGGGGCAGGTGCCTGAGTACCCAGCGTGAGTCATCATGTGGGGGCTGCAGAGGGAAGAGGGGCGCTTAGGGGTTGGACAAGGCCAGTATCCTTACAGTCAGGTACATGGTATATGCCAACCACTAGCTCCAACCCCCAATTTTCCTGCCTGGCTGCAGGTGGTTTGAGCAGTTTGTCCTACAGTGGCTGGATGAGAATGAAGATGTGTCCCTGGAATTTCTGCGTGGGGCCTTGGAACGAGATAAGAAGGATGGGGTAAGTCGGGGGCTTGGGCTTCACAGGGGTCAGGCCAGGTCTCCCAGCAATTAGCTATCAGCAGAAGTTCCTGGGCTCAACCAGGATGGCTGTCCCTGCCTTGTGGAGTCCGTAAGGAGGGCTGTCGCGGGCCGCTGAGCCACCCCTGCTGGGCAGAGAGCCCTTTAGAACCTTACAGACTTGGGAAAAGGTAGCAGCTGAAGATGACCCTGTGTGTGGCCTTCCTTAGTTCCAGCAGACATCAGAGCACGCACTCTTTTCCTGCTCTGTGGTGGACGTCTTCACACAGCTCAATCAGAGCTTTGAGATCATCCGGAAGTTGGAATGCCCAGACCCCAACATCCTTGCCCACTACATGAGGAGATTTGCTAAGGTGACCATGACCTTCCCTACCCCTCCCCTCTTACCTCCATCACATCACAGCCTAGCCACAGGCCTGAGCTCAACCCCTCTTTGTGATGGCCTTTGGGTTAAGCCTGGCGTTACCCCCATTCCCCTTTACTTGAGTCCGGGGCAGACAGGTGGGTTTGTTTCAGTGCCGTTCTGGGGTTGAGAGGGAGATTTGTGCCTTACTTTGACATTCCCCTTTGCATACCTGCTGTTACTGTTCTGGGATGAGAAGTACAACCTCAGGTAAGATCCCTGTGGGTAGAGCTAAGGGTTCCCTCTCCTTTCCTTTTCTCCTCTTTTCTCAGACCATCGGGAAGGTGCTGATGGAATATGCAGACATCTTATCAAAGAACTTCCCAGCTTATTGCACAAAGGAGAAAATGGTGAGGGTTAGGCTTTTTGCTTTTGAAGCTCTCCTCAGAGCTAAGGGTGGGGTGATTCTCCTGACGTGTGATTCCCGGCAGGGCTGTGCTTGAGATTATGCCACAAAATAATAAGAACCTGATGAGGGGTTCCTTTGTGCCTCCATTTGGTAGTTTATTCTCTACTGAGCTAGGCCTTTGCTTAGTCTTTCTTTCTTTCTTTTTAATACATTCAGAGAGTTATAAAGGGTAATCCCATGAACACCTGGGGCCCCCCACCCAGCTTAAAAGCAGAAACATTTGCTTCTAGTCTTCATTCAAGGAGAGATGTCTGCATTGGTTCCAGATCTCAGTGCTTAGGGAGAGACACATGTAATATGTGTTGTAAATTCCCTGTGGCTTTTGGAGTAATGTGAGAGAGGGAGGGACTCTAGCCTGATGAGTTCTGTGCTGAATGGAGCCAAACTCAACACCTCCCTCTGTCCCCAAAGCCTTGCATCCTGATGAACAACATGCAGCAACTGAGGGTCCAGCTGGAGAAAATGTTTGAGGCCATGGGAGGCAAGGAGGTAAGTCTTAAGGTTTGGGGTTGCTGTACTTTCCCTTTGTTCCTGAGCTCCCTGGCCACAGAACTCCACCCTCTCCTGACTGGGTATAGACCAGGAGTTTAGCTTGGGGTCTGGAGTGGTTTGAGCTGAGAGATTTGAGTAGGCATTGGGGTAGAGGCCCTAGGAGGGAGGAGTGGGGGCACAGGAAGGGAGGAAAGCATAAGAGAACCAGCTTAGCGAAGCCTGCCTCCTGTGGATACAGTTGGACCCTGAAGCTGCAGACAGTCTGAAGGAGCTGCAGGTGAAACTGAATACGGTTCTGGATGAGCTCAGCATGGTGTTTGGAAACAGGTCGGTGGCCCCAGAACACACAGCCCTCAGAGCCAGGTGTGGTGCCTGGCCAGTCCCAGATCCCCTGCCCCACACTCATCCACCCAGCTGCACATATGCGGATCTTCCCCCTCTTCCTGCTGGCTGTCCCTGTTGGAGCTACACCATGAGTATGCTGGAGTGGGACCAAATAGCTGGTGCTGCTTTAGGGACAGTGTGCATTTGGGGCAGGGAGGGCTGCACTGTGGGCACATGTGTAGTTTCCAGGTGCGGATTGATGAGTGTGTTCAACAAATGGCCGACATCCTGGGCCAGGTGCGGGGCCCAGGGAATGCATCCCCCAGCGCCCGGGCCTCAGTGACTCAAGATGCAGATAGTGTGCTCCGGCCCCTCATGGACTTCCTGGATGGCAAGTGAGTACAGCACTGAGGACTGTCCTTTAGGGACGAACAGGGCAGAAGCAGTCACAGAGGAGCCTCTCAGGGAGGGGGAGCTCTCAAGCACTTACCCCATCCTTACCTGTTGCCTGGTCCTGCAGCCTCACACTTTTTGCCACTGTGTGTGAGAAGACGGTCCTGAAGCGGGTACTGAAGGAGCTCTGGCGGGTGGTAATGAATACAATGGAGAGGATGATTGTTCTGCCCCCACTTACTGACCAGACGGTAAGGACACCTCCCTTCCACTTCGTCCTGCTGTGTCTCCCTAAACCTCCTCCATGCTTCCTGACTGAGTTTGGAGTTCTCTGCTTTTGACTGATTCGCTCTCTGCCCAGGGCACCCAGTTGATCTTCACTGCTGCCAAGGAGCTGAGCCACCTTTCCAAACTCAAGGTACTCTGGATGTGTGGGGTCCTTCTGAGGCTGGGGATTGCCTGGAAGGAAGGAAATTTGAGCTTTGAAGACTGAAGCAGAGGGGAAGGAGAGGAACATGTAGCTGTGGCTGACAGGTGGGGGAAAGACTTTGATGACAGTCATAAGCTGTCCTGATGCTGTTGCTTTCTCTGGGGTTCTAGGACCACATGGCGCGAGAGGAAACCCGGAGTCTCACTCCAAAGCAGTGTGCTGTCCTTGACCTCGCCCTGGACACCATCAAGGTGGAGACCTCCCCCTCCTCTAGACAATCTTACTACCACTTGGTCCTGGCATTCCATTCTGCCAGATTAGGTGTCCCTCGGGCTCTTGCCACCCCACATCCAGAAGAGAGTGATTTTTGTGTCCACATCTTTCTCTGCTATTCCATATTCCTGCTGGGGACCAACCAAAAAGGTACCTCCTGTGTGGTCTCGGGTGAATCGCCACAGACCTAGAACATTATTCTTGGGTTCTGCGGACAGTTTAGTTCACTTTGTACCTCATTGTCATTCATGAATATTTTCCACTGGGAATTAATCTTCCAGATCCTAATACCCGACATCTGGCTGACCTCTTCACTTATGTTTAAAATCATTTGGGTTTTCGAAGGATTTTTTTTCCTATTACACATTCATTTATTCCACCAGGCAACATGTGTTCTGGGCACTATACACTATGAAGGATGCAGAGAGAATCAGATATAGTTCCTAGCATCAAGATACTTATAACCTGGTAAAGTGATAAATAAGGCAGGTACGTGTGGGCTGTGATTTAGGGCACTTCGGAGAGGTATGCCATAGGTATAAAGTGCTCTAAGCGTTCCCAGGGGTAAAGCAACACTTCTGACTACTCTCTTCCTGAAATGCTTCTGTCACATATCTTTGTCCAGATAGAGTCATCCTTCAAGAATCACGTCCAGAAACGTGGCCATCCCTTACCACTCCTGCCAGATATTCAAATAATACTCTTCACCTGAGAGACTATGACTCTGGCTCTGTGTGGTATTCCTGATATTGCTGTTTATTGAATGGCTCACCATCCTCTTCCAGCATCTTCGCTGAGCCTCTGCTCAAATGTCATTTCTCTGAGTAACACTGTTGGAGAGCTGCCTCTCTGTAAGGGGATGAGGCAGTAGCAGTTAGCAGTTATTCTTGTCTTTCAGCAATACTTTCATGCAGGAGGCAATGGGCTGAAGAAAACCTTCCTGGAGAAGAGCCCAGATCTGCAATCCCTACGCTATGCCCTGTCTCTGTACACACAGACCACAGACACGCTCATCAAGACCTTTGTGCGCTCACAGATTGCCCAGGGTAAGGCCTAAGGGCTTTGGGTCCCCACCTCCCCTCCCTGATACATCTCTGTCCCTAGGGAGTCAGTATCCTGTAGCCCTCAGGGAGGATCCAAGTACTTCTCCAGAAAGCCCTTCAAACCCAGACACCAGGATTTCTTGCAGGATCCCAGTACTTACCCCCAACCCACACTCAAACCAGACAGGAGAATCACAGAGACCTGGGAAATGTGCCTGAGCTCTCTTTTCCCAGACATCATCTGGCCAGTGCATGTGTGTTGAGCTCAAGGAGTATACCTGTTTGGTAGGAAAAATCTGTGAGGAAGCCTTGAGAATGAGTGGTTGAGACACTCATGAAGATTCATAGCTTTGGGAGCCTAAGTTGGAAGCTGTCCAGGGGAGAGAAAGCAAAAGACTTTCCAGATTCTCCAGTGTGGGTGAGGAGAAGACTAAGAGAGGCAAACCACGGGAGCAGTTGAAGGGAGGGTGCGGATCATGGGGCTCTGCAGAGCTGAGACTCCGGCCTCATGGGTGATGCTAGTGCACAGGGAACCCAGGCAGCTGATTTTCTCCCAGTGACTTCCAGTTCTCAGAACCCCTCCTTGCCTCCAGGCAGGCCCATTCATAACAAAACACATCTGCCTAGACATGGCTCAGACTGAAATTCTGACCCTCACCCTGGGAAGGTCCTCCTGGAAAGGACCTTCAAGGCGCAGTTCTTGTTGCTCCTTCCAGGGAAGCCTGGAGGAGTGAACCTGGTGGAGGCGGGAGTGGGAAGGCTTAGGCCTTACTGAGCTGTGGATCTGGAGCACAGAGCTGACGCAGAGGGGAAGAGGGATCTAAGCAGTTAGAATAGAGTTGATGAAAGGTGAAAAATACAAGGGACCTGCAGTACTGCTCCGTTTTCCACGTATGTTCGTATTTCAAGTCCAGAGTGAGAAGGCAGAGCAAAAGAAGTTATGAGCCTTGCTCAAGGAGACGGGGATCTTTCACAGAGCTGAGTACATGTAAAGGCCTGTAACATCAGGGAGGATAGGAGTTAATCCAAAAGGCCTTTTGGAAACATTGAGCTTTAAGCTAGATATAAAGATGAGGAGACGCTCGAATGGGCACACATGAAGTAACAGCAGGCAGGGGTGGTGACTGCAGGGAGGATGCAACTGTGAGTGTACGTTTTCTACCCACTGCTTTATCATTTAAGGGCCTAGGAAATTAGAGCCTACAACTTTCTCTTTTGTGCCCTGTGGGTCTCAGAAACCTTCTCTCTGTATGTTCTACTGCTTCTGTCCATGATTTGGTTGATCTTCAAACTGTTAAGTATAATTTGGAGCATTCGAGCATTGACCCCAGTTCTTTGACCTCTCTCTCCACCCTACCCCATCTCCGTGCTCCCTCAGAATATGTGTAGAGCTGCTCTGAATGGCTGTTAACTCCTTAGACCTCTAACTGATTCTTCTTTCTCTGTCCTACTGCTGCTACCTCTTGACTTGCCTGTCCTCACTCAGTGCATGATGGGAAAGGTATTAGGTTTACTGCTAATGAGGACATTCAGCCGGAAAAGGGTACGTTATATACCATGCAGATGTGAATCTAATATGGGCTAACACTGTCACCTGTGAACTAGAATGAGCTGCTTATGTTGGGGCTGGGGGAACCAAGTATCAGAGTTCAGAGGGTCTATCCCAAGTTTCAGAGATGGGCAGTGTATTCATACAGTCTGAGACAGGGTTAACAATAGCTGTCCTCAGAATTCCCCCACCCCTCCGTCTAAGGACAAAGAAGTTTTATCTGGGGTGTAGGGTACTGGTGTTTTCCCAAAATAGAGTGAGGCTTCTGCAGAGGGGAGGCTGAAAATTGGCCAGAGGGACTGGGGAGCTGTTTGCAGAGAGGTCCAGGTTTGAGTAGGAAAAAGTCATTCTGTGCAGGGCAGCCTCCCAAGAAGGGGCCTCCACAGGTGGGAAGGTGCTGCTTTTGGCTAGATGGGACCCGCATTGTTCTGCTGAGACACCATGGGGTGGACATAATTCTCAGACAAAAATACAGGGTGGCAGCACTGTCCTTTCCCAGCAACTTTCAATGAAAAATTCTGCAGGCTGGGAGAGGTTTGGGGAATCTGAGAGATTCCAGGTGCAGTTCTGGAAGAGGTTTCACCTAAGATGTTGTCACCCTGATTTGTATTTTAATACATAGTCTTAGTCTTTATCCCCGTTCTTTTCCTTCTCCCATTACTTACTTCCCCATAGCTTCTGTGGGTGATTACTTCTTGCTTTAGGATGTAGGATAGTAGCCTCCCAACTCCACGGTTTTACCTGGAATAATTAGGTCTAAAGTCTTAAAGTTCTCCAGTGGGGGAATCATCTGTCCATCTGTCCCTCAGGGTCCGGTGTGGATGATCCTGTGGGAGAAGTCTCTATTCAGGTGGACTTGTTTACACATCCTGGAACTGGGGAGCACAAGGTCACAGTGAAAGGTGAGTGGCATGGGCTTACAGACCCCAGACCTTTTCTTGCCCAGTGGCCTCATCAGTCAAAGGCAGGGACTGCTTATCCCAGCCTTTCAGCTTAGCCCTCCTCCAAGGGGAATGCCACCCGGGGCTCAAGAACTGGGAATGCTTGATGGGATCTCTCACAGGTTTCCCATGTTTGTGCAGTGGTGGCTGCCAATGACCTCAAGTGGCAGACAGCCGGTATGTTCCGGCCCTTTGTGGAAGTAACCATGGTTGGCCCTCACCAAAGTGATAAGAAGAGGAAGTTCACAACCAAGTCAAAAAGCAACAACTGGGCCCCCAAGTACAATGAGACATTTCACTTGTAAGTTATGGGTTGGGGGCCTGAAGGACTCTGGGATGGGGTTGATCTGGGGGGTAAGAATTGAGAGGGGAAAGAAGGGATGGGCTGGATGGCAGCTGGGGTGAATTCATTTGAGGACGCCCTCAGCTCTGGTCTCCCACCTTCCATCTACCCTGTGCTCACAGCCTCCTGGGAAATGAAGAGGGGCCAGAAGCCTATGAGTTGCAAATATGTGTGAAGGATTACTGCTTTGCCCGGGAGGATCGTGTTCTGGGGCTGGCTGTGATGCCTCTGAGGGACGTGGCAGCCAAGGGCAGCTGTGCCTGTTGGTGCCCCTTGGGCCGGAAGATCCACATGGATGAGACAGGCATGACCATTCTCCGGATTCTGTCTCAGAGGAGCAATGACGAAGTGGCCCGAGAGTTTGTGAAGCTCAAATCGGAGTCTCGTTCCGTGGAGGAGGGGAGCTGAGCACCTAGGCTCCTGTGCCAACCAGATGGCACCAGTTCCACAAGTCAGGGCTAGTGGGAGTTACTGTGTTTCTTAGGGTCCTCGTAGTCAAGAGGTTGACTCATTCCGTTAAGGACGTTGAAGGAAAAGTTTGGGGTGATGCGAGTATGGCTTTGCACAGAAAGGGTCATGAGTCCCTGACCAGCAGGTTTGTGATGCTGGGAGCTGGGCTGTGGGGGTTACCAGGCAGGGAGATTTTCCACAGAGGGGTAGACGTTTCTGAGAGTGTCAGCCATTCTTGGCAGAGGTTCTTCCACTCCCACAACCCTTCTCTACCCCTCTCCATACCACACCTTATCCAGTTAAATCCGTACATACCAATCACTAGAAGAACAAGTTTAGAGGGCCTGGAGCTTGTGCCTAATTAGGTAAGTGATCATTTGAGTCTACAGGTATTGCTGAGCCCTGTGGTCTGGATTGGAGTATGGCCAGGGCAGGAGCACACAGAATAGAATTCAGCCTGTCCCTTGAGCAGAATCTACTGGTGTAGAGTAGCTCAAGTGAGTACAAGGCATTGAAACTGAACCAGAAACCTTTCAGAAATGAGCTCTGCTAATCCCTTGCCCAGATTATCTGTCATGAGTAGAACCAGGTTCCCATGGTGCTTCAGAGCCCTGAGCAGAATTTCTTTGGAACCCAAGCACCAGGGGCCACCTGCCCATGAGTCCCCCTACCTCACTCCTTTAGGAAGAGGAGTGATGCTTCAGGACATGAGAAGCTCTTCTTAAGTGTATGCACCTGAGAGCTAGTTGAAGGATCCAGGAGAGAGGACTGTATTTTCTTCGTGAAAAAGCCCTGAACAAAGCCAAAAGTTGTGGAAATCAATCTAGAAAGAGTCCTCTTCACCTATGGCCACTGCCTTCTGACGGTCCTCCCCCTTGCAGAAAGAATCCAGCCTTTGTCCTCACTCCCCTTCATCTAGGTCAGCTGCAGTTCCCCTCATAGACCTTCAACCCTACAGAAGGAACTTGGACTGTGATCCCTCAGTACCAGCTGGATGAAGGGGGGGGCTCAACACTCCCTGGGAGGTCAGAGACAAACTTTTTCCAGAGGGTCATGTGGACTTCCCAGGCCCCTTGCTCAGAGAAGGGCCTTCGATAACCTCAGTAGCAGCCTCTTGGACTTCCTGAGGACTCTGCATTGTCCATTGGCTATTACATGAAATAAGAAACTAGGAATCTTTGCTGTTTTAAATTATTGTATGTGCCATTGTTACAAGAGATTATTGGCTAGTCTGTAATAAATTATCTTATAGCAGCCTTTGGGGTCTGATAATTCTGTTAAAGTGTGGAAAGCTGTAGAAATGACTTCCTTATATAATGATAGGTTTTAGACAAGTGGTCCCTTCCTGCTCTCCACCCGCCACCGCCCACCCCCAAGTGGTGGAGCCTCAAACCGCTGGGGGAGAGGGGGCAGATTGCTGAGAAAGGGGACGTGGTTGGAGGCGGGCTTGGGGAGGAGGGGCGTGGCCGGAGGCGGGGCTCTACTCTGCCCGGATCGTGTGGCTCCGGGGCACCTGTGCGCAAAGGTGCGTTAAGATGGCGGTCGCTGGAGTCGGTGGCTGCGGAGCGATGGTGAGCAAGAGGCGCCCGAAGGTGGCGCCCGAGGAGAGGGTATCGCCTTTTCCCTCCCAACACTGAAGAGAGACTGTACCCCCATACTATCTCGCATTCCTAGCACTCTGTGTACTTCCCAACAGCTGTCCGTCTTCATACTTTCTTGTAAACTGTTCTCCCAGTACTCCCCATCCCCATACTCGAGTATACGGGTTTCCTAGATGCTCCAGAGAGGACTTACCTGCCCAGATACCTAGCAAAGGGGATCTTTATGCCCCAAATACCTCCCAGAGGGCATCCATTTATCTGGTTACTTCATAAAGCAGATACCCCCAAAACCTCCAGCTAAGGTACATTCCTATTAACTCAGGGAGTTTTGTCCACTTTTCCAGCACTATCCAGATTGTCTGAGAGGGAAGCCATGAATCCTATACCATATTTGACTTGAAAGTGGCACATTTGCTCTCATTCCTCTGTCATATGGAGCAAGAAACCTACTTCATAAGGAAAAGTCAAACTCTGGCTGACTAGCTTACAAAAGGCTTGCAGATTTGAATCAGTAGCTAACTTTTTAAAACCAGATTTTATGTTTTAAAAATGAGTATTTCTAGCTTTTGAGGAAATAATCAGAAGAACTATTAACTCTTAGCTGACATTCCCACAAAGTGACAGGTGGTTGGAGCTGAGAAGCAACTAGCAAATTAGTTTTCTGTAGTTCATCATAGACTCCATTACTCCTTATTTTGTCATTCTGGGCTTTACATTATTTCCCTGGTATGCGGTAGACACTTGAGTTTGAGATCCCTGATATAAGACTTTTGATAATTTTCTGTGCCAATACTTTGAGCTCTTAATGGAAACTGAAATCCATAGAGGTTGGATATATGTTATATATGTTTAGGTTATCTTTGGTTTCTGTGATGCCCTGATTAGGATCCGAGATCATACTAGTAGCTAAAACCCAGGGTGAAATCTGTATTAAAGTGTTTTTTATAAGAGAATTCAATCAAAATATCTGCAGTTAGCTTCCTGGTGCATTTGATCTTGAAGAAATCATGTGCCAACTCCTCTCTGGTGGGATCAGGCCAAGAACAAGGCGTTGTTTCTCTTTGAACAGCTGGTTTTAAAAGGGCCTGGCTCTGGTCTGTACCAGAAGTGATGTCTCAAAAGTGCCGTCTCCTTCACTCCAGAACGCATAGATCATAACCCTCCTCTCTGTGGGAAATAGCAGGCCTTGTAGTATCGAGAGTTGGGGGTATTCTGCAGGCTGTATCTAATCAGAAGTAGAATAGAAGTACCTTTAATAGTGGATTTTTTAAAAAGCAAAATCATTTCTATCAGCATAAGTATATAACTCACCTAGTCATTGTGAATATTTGGACTAGCTCCGTGAATGAACCTCGCATATCTTGAAGCAGAATGGCTAAGCTGAAGAAGCAACATGGAGTAGTGAAGATGGTATTGAAGTGGGAGTCAGAAAACATGAACACTAGTCTCTGCTCTGCTACATACTTCTCAGGGGACCTTGACTTTTAACTTTTCAGAGGCTGTTGCTTGCATCTGTTAAATGGACTATGAATTCCTGCCATGTTTACTTCAGAGGGGTCAAATGGGCTTATTTAAATGTGAAAACACTTTGAAAACTATACTGTACATGTATAAGGGATTATTGTCATTATTACAAATGATCCTCTGAGCTCTGATAACTTCCAAGGAACTTGTCTTGCTGTGTCCTGGGTTCAAAATCAATAAATATTTGCTGAACACATAATATGTGCCAGGTACTCATCTAGGCATGGAGCCTAGCACTGAACAAAACAAAAACCCTTGTATGAATTTAAGAGTGGGTTATCAGCATGCTGAGTGCCTACTAAGTACCCAGCACAGCATCACAGCATGGTGAAGTAATAGGGAGAACCTAGATGATGCACTTAAGTCTGCCACTGTACAGCTGTGAGAGAGCCTTTCCGTATGTGAGCCTGAACCTTCCCATCTGTAAAATAAGGTGGTTAGACAAGGTAAACTCTAAGGTTCTTTCGAGCTAAAATATGTTTGTTTGGAGATTATAATTGCTAAAGTTCCCTGCCCCTAATGAGCTTATTGCCCTGCCAGGAAGGTCAGACTAACAAAGCTAAACAGTCTTAGAACTACAAGGACAACAGCGTGCTAATGTCACACTAGATTCAGCATAATAACGGTAACAGCAGCGTCGCTCTGTAGGTAATAGAGTATTTAGAGACTTCTTAGAAGGCCATGTAGACATGGAAGTATGGGAAGATTCAGATTAGAGGAGAGGAAGGAGACTTGACTGTAGATACTGGAAATGGAATGAATGTAAGACCAAAGGAGAAGAATAACATGCCATTTATTGTTTTCCTAGTGTATCAGTCAGAGTCCTTGTGGAAAAAGTTTGTGCATTCAAAAGAATTTAATTGAAGAGAGTTTAACCAAAGGATGATTTACAGAGGTATGGTCAGTGTTAACAGAAACTAGAAAGAAATGGTGAAACCCGGAAGTGGTGAGTCAGTAGCACTCCTAGGCCTCAAGGGAAAGAAAGGGAAGTGTTGTTACCAGCGCCCAGTTAGAACTACAATCTGAAAGACAGACTGCCTGACAAGAGCAAGAACTTAGACAAGGCAGCATGGAAGTAGAGAAATAAATGCCCTAACCTTTCTCCTCTTGCCCTCTGGTCTCCAGCTACTACCTTCAAGAAGCCCAGGGGCAAGGTAGTCTGGGTAATGTAGTTCATAGAGATCAGCTTCCCAGAACAGGGCAGAGGGAGTTGGCTGGGAGGAGGCAGAGCAAACAGAATAACCAGCATAAAAGGTATCTAGGGAAGGAAAAGTTACCACTATGGACTCTTTCCAATAAAGTTTTC
This sequence comes from Grampus griseus, assembly GCF_964374135.1. Taxonomy (NCBI): domain Eukaryota; kingdom Metazoa; phylum Chordata; class Mammalia; order Artiodactyla; family Delphinidae; genus Grampus; species Grampus griseus. The sequence continues at coordinate 36,907,119 of NC_139000.1, read as the reverse complement.
CCTCTGTTCAAATTCAGAAATCTACTGTAAGACTTAGTCTCCTTAGTTGTGAAATGGCCATAGAGCAATGCCTTTTCCCGGAGTGATTGTGAGGATTCTATGATATGACACATGAAATTGCCTGGCACAGGGCATGATACATGCTGGAGGCTCAGTATATTTTAGTTCCTTCCTTCCTGTACATGCTTAAATGGCTCCTTGGCTGAAATATTTTTCCAGTCATGGTTTCAAAGTGTGGCTGGAACTGAGTGAATGAAGGGGAGAATAGTAGGAGATGAAGTCAGAGCCCATGGTAATGACTTTGGCTTTTAACAGAGTAAGGTAGGAAGTCACTGGAAAGTTGGGTGACTTCTGATATCAGGGTTCCTATTATTCACTAAGGCATCACTTCTTCGTTCAAAAATATTTATTTAGAACATACCACATGCTGGATACTGTTTTAGGTACTGGAGGTGCATTGATATATAGTCTCTACCCTCAAGGATAATGTGGTCTTTAAAGGAGACAGATGACTTCGACTTAAAGTATAAATGTTAAGATACAAGTGAACATAGAAGCTCATAGTAAGGGAGCTCATAGTAAAGACATCATCTTTGGGGCATCTGAAAGGCTTCCTGAGCAAGGTGATGTAAATTGAATCTTAACTGTAGAACTTAGCCAGGTCTAAACAGACGGAAATGAAGTTCTAGGAATTTGGAGTAGTATGTGCACTTGGCACTTGGCTTAAAAAAAAAAAAAAGTTGGTGATGAGCTGGGAATTGCAGGTAGCTTATGTCACTAGACATTTGGCTTTGTGTAGGAGGATGTTGAGAGATAAGACTAGAGAAGTAAGCAGAGGCCAGGTCATGAAGAGAAATTTAGACTTTATCCTGAAGGCAATGGTAGGTTTTTAAGCAAAAAGATAACTCACTCTGGCAAGATAAGAATAGCCAGTTGAAGGGGGGTTGAGGTGGAGGGTGGGAAGGTACGAAACTGGAGACTGTGAGGCTAATGATGGTGGCCTGAACTTAAGTAGAAGCTTTGGGGATAGTCGTAGAGGACTATTCCAAGTTAACTTTTTATTAATGAGGAAGAACGTACAGAACTTCATGATTAATTGTAAGTGGGAGAATGAAAGAGAGCATTTTCAGAGATGACTCTCAGGTTTCTGTCTTGGGCAACTAGGTAAATGGTAAGACTAGTAACATGTTCAAAGACAGGAAATATAAGAGAAAGCACAAATTTTGGGTGTGTGGGAGGTGGAGAATAGAGATAATTTCAGTTTTGTAAATGTAAATTTTTTATTGTAAAATGCACATTATGTAAAATTTACCATTTGAAAGTGTACAATTCAGTGACATTAAGTATGTTCACAGTGTTGCACAACCATCATTACTATCCAGTTCCAGAACTTCTTCATCACCCCAAAAGGAAAACCCATCCCTATTAAACAGTCACTCCTCAATACATGTAGATTTTGAGGCAATTGTGTGACGTCCAAATACAGATGTTAAGTAGATATTTGGATATGTACTACTGAAGCTCAGAATAAAAATTCAGGCTGAAGATACATATTTTTGAAACATTAGCATACAAGTAGGGATTCTCAACCTGGGGCCTATGGAATTGAGTGAGAATCTCTGAATGTCTTGAATTGGATATAAAATGTATATGTATACATATATATGTTTATTTTTATGAAGTGTCTATAGCATTAATTAAATTCCCAAAGGAATTTCTTTTTTTTTAATAAATTTATTTTATTTTTTAAATTGTTGGCTGTTTTGGGTCTTCGTTGCTGCAAGCAGGCTTTCTCTAGTTGTGGTGAGCAGGCTTCTCATTGCGGTGGCTTCTCTTGTTGCGGAGCATGGGCTCTAGGCACGCGGGCTTCAGTAGTTGTGCATCGCAGGCTCTAGAGCGCAGGCTTAGTAGTTGCGGCACACGGACTTAGTTGCTCCACGGCATGTGGGATCTTCCCGGACCAGGGCTTGAACCCGTGTCCCCTGCATTGGCAGGCGGATTCTTAACCTCTGTGCGACCAGGGAAACCCTCAAAGGAATTTCTTAACCTGAACAAAGTTACTAACCACTGACAGACAGACAGATATATAGATATAGATATATAGATATATAGATTTTTTTTTTAATTAGGCCATAGGATGGGTAAGAAAACTCAGGGAAAGTGAATAGTGAGAAAAGAAGAATGAGAATGGGACCCTGGGTAATGTGTAAGGTACAGAGAGATCCAAAGGGTGTTCTTTTTGAGTACAAGAAACAAAATTCATGTCTGCCTCAAGATAGGTAAAGGCTTTTAAAGGCAATGTTGTTTCCTACTTGCTAGATATACGTCATTGGTTGCCTCTGTCAAATGCCCAAACACATATATTTGTGCTGTAAAATAGATTGTCTCCTTACCTGACTAGCTATAACTTCTTCCTGAGTAGTCTTATTTTTGGCTATTAGGTTGGTGGGGAGAGTATCATTTCCAAAGTCAACAGTAGAGAGTTAACTAAATTGCCATAATTTGCAACAAGTGTGTGTGTATCCAGTATAATGTGGACCTTATGATAAACTAGCAGTTCTCAAAGTATTAGACCTGAACCAACAACATCAGCATCACCTGTATTTGTAAGAAATATAAATTCTTGGGCACCACCACAGACCTGCTAAATCAGAAACTCTGGGCAGGGGCGGGGGGAGGGGGAGAAAGGGACCCAGCCTCCAGGTGATTCTGATGCATGTTAAAATTTGAGAAAAGCTGTGATGGACTATTCCTGGCCAATTTTTTCAGTCCATAAATAAAACATGGGTTCCTGGTTTTCTTATTATCTTTTATATAATAAAATCTGCGTGGCAGCATTTTGCAGTGTCTGATGAATTCCTCATGAAAAGGGTTTTTTTGAGTACTCTTGTCCATCTGTGACCTTCTCTATCATCCTGAATCATAGATACAAATATTATTTCCTACATACTATTTTCTCCTTTAGTGTGCAGTAGTTATCTTCAACAACATAAGTTGTAAACTGTCCAGTTACCTAAATGCTGTGGAAAAGAAAATATTATTTCTGTGAATACCTTTTCTTATCCATCTAGTCCTTTGTCTTGGAATCTGCCAGTCTTCTGCTGAGTCATGTCCTTGGCTTTGGAGAGTATGAAATGAATCTCACTGAAATTGCACCATTCTTTCTTCTCTACCTGTATCAAGGAATTTTCAGCTACATGGCCTTGCCTAGAGATGCAGTAGCTATGTTCAAATCCCTTACGTTCCCTAGAATTAATAGCCACAGTCAGGAAGAAATTAGAAGCCACGGACAGAATTTGAAGAGAATTGGACTTTGTTATCAAGGCCAATCAAGGAAGGTTTTCCGTTTCAGCTATTCCAAGGGTTAAGTCAGGCAGTTTGTTTTGTTCTGAATTTTATTTTTTATACAACAGGTTCTTATTAGTTATCTATTTTATACATATTAGTGTATATATGTCAATCCCAATCTCCCAATTCATCCCACCACCATCGCCCCTCCACACCCACGTTCCCCCTTGATGTCCATACGTTTGTTCTCTACAGCTGTGTCTCTATTTCTGCCTTGCAAACCAGTTCACCTGTACCATTTTTCTAGATTCCACATATATGCGTTAATATACGATATTCGTTTTTCTCTTTCTAAGTTACTTCACTCTGTATGACAGTCTCTAGGTCCATCCACATCTCTACAAATTACCCAATTCCATTCCCTTTTATGGCTGAGTAATATTCCATTGTATATATGTACCACATCTTTATCCATTCATCTGTCGATGGACATTTAGGTTGTTTCCATGAACTGGCTCTTGTAAATAGAGCTGCAGTGAACATTGGGGTGCATGTGTCTTTTTGAATTATGGTTTTCTCTGGGTATATACCCAGTAGTGGGATTGCTGGGTCATATGGTAATTCTATTTTTAGTTTTTCAAGGAACCTCCATACTGTTCTCCATAGTGGCTATATCAATTTATATTCCCACCAACAGTGCAAGAGGGTTCCCTTTTCTCCACACCCTCTCCAGCATTCGTTGTTTGTAGATTTTCTGATGATGCCCATTCTAACCAGTGTGAGGTGATACCTCATTGTAGTTTTGATTTGCATTTCTCTAATAATTAGTGATGTTGAGCATTCTTTGATGTGCTTCTTGGCCATCTGTATGTCTTCTCTGGAGAAATGTCTATTTAGGTCTTCTGCCCTTTTTTTTTTTTTTTTGCAGTACATGGGCCTCTCACTGTTGTGGCCTCTCCCGTTGTGGAGCACAGGCTCCGGCCGCGCAGGCTCAGTGGCCACGGCTCACGGGCCCAGCCGCTCCATGGCATGTGGGATCTTCCCAGCCCGGGGCACAAACCTGCGTCCCCTGCATGGACAGGCGGACTCTCAACCACTGTGCCACCAGGGAAGCCCCCGCCCTTTTTTAAAAAAAATTACTTATTTATTTATTTTTGGCTGCATCGAGTCTTCTTGCTGTGTGCAAGCTTTCTCTAGTTGCGGTGAGTGAGGGCTACACTTCATTGCGTTGCACGGGCTCATTGTGGTGGCTTCTTTTGCTGCGGAGCATGGGCTCCAGGCGCGTGGGCTTCAGTAGCTGTGGCACTCAGTCTCAGTAGTTGTGGTTCGCAGGCTCTAGAGCGCAGGCTCAGTAGTTGTGGCGCATGGGCTTAGTTGCTCCGCAGCATGTGGGATCTTCCCGGACCAGGGATCAAACCCATGTGCACCTGCATTGGCAGGCAGATTCTTAACCACTGCACCACAAGTGAAGTCCCTTCTGCCCATTTTTTAACTGGGTTGTTTGTTTTTTTAATATTGAGCTGCATGAGCTGTTTATACATTTTGGAGATTAATCCTTTGTCCGTTTACTTGTTTGCGAATATTTTCTCCCATTCTGAGGGTTGTCTTTTCCTCTTGTTTAGAGTTTCCTTTGCTGTTCAAAAGCTTTTAAGTTTCATTAGTTCCCATTTGTTTTTGTCTTTAACATCTTTATTGCAGTATAATTGCCTTTCAGTGGTGTGTTAGTTTCTGCTTTGTAACAAAGTGAATCAGCTATACATATACATATATCCCCATATCTCCTCCCTGTTGTGTCTCCTTCCCACCCTCCCTATCCCACCCTTCTAGGTGGTCACAAAGCACCGAGCTGATCTCCCTGTGCTATGTGGCTGCTTCTCGCTAGCTATTTTACATTTGGTAGTGTATATAAGTCCATGTCACTCTCTCACTTCATCCCAACTTACCCTTCCCCCTCCCTGTGTCCTCAAGTCCATTCTCTACGTCTGCGTCTTTATTCCTGTCCTGCCCCCTAGGTTCTTCAGAATGGTTTTTTTTGGTTTGTTTTTAGATTCCATATGTATGTGTTAGCATATGGTATTTCTTTTTCTCTTTTTGACTTACTTCACTCTGTATGACAGACCCTAGGTCCAACCACCTCACTACAAAAAACGCAATTTCGTTTCTTTTTTATGGCTGAATAATATTCCATTGTATATATGTACCACATCTTCTTTATCCATTCATCTGTCAATGAACACTTTGGTTGCTTCCATGTCCTGGCTATTGTATATAGAGCTGCAATGAACATTTTGGTACATGACTCTTTTTGAATTATGGTTTTCTCAGGGTATATGCCCAGTAGTGGGATTGCTGGGTCATATGGTAATTCTATTTTTAGTTTTTTAAGGAACCTTCATATTGTTCTCCATAGTGGCTATATCAGTTTACATTCCCATCAACAGTGCAAGAGGGTTCCCTTTTCTCCACAGCCTCTCCAGCATTTATTGTTTGTAGATTTCTTTTGTTGATGGCCATTCTGACTGTGAGGTGATACCTCATTGTAGTTGTGATTTGCATTTCTCTAATTATTAGTGATGTTGAGCATCCTTTCATGTGTTTGTTGGCAATCTGTATATCTTCTTTGGAGAAATGTCTATTTAGGTCTTCTGCCCACTTTTGAATTGGGTTTTTTGTATCTTTGATATTGAGCTGCATGAGCTGCTTATAAATTTTGGAGATTAATCCCCTGTCAGTTGCTTCATTTGCAAATATTTTCTCCCATTCTGAGGGTTGTCTTTTCGTCTTGTTTATGGTTTCCTTTGCTGTGCAAAAGCTTTGAAGTTTCATTAGGTTCCATTTGTTTATTTTTGTTTTTATTTCCATTTCTCTAGGAGGTGGGTCAAAAAGGATCTTGCTGTGATTTATGTTCTAGAGTGTTCTGCCTATGTTTTCCTCTAAGAGTTTTATAGTGTCTGGCCTTACATTTAGGTCTTTAATCCATTTTGAGTTTATTTTTCTGCATGGTGTTAGGAAGTGTTCTAATTTCATTCTTTAACATGTAGCTGTCCAGTTTACCCAGCACCACTTATTGAAGAGGCTGTCTTTTCTCCATTGTATATCCTTGCCTCTTTTGTCATAGATTAGTTGACCATAGGTGTGTGGGTTTATCTCTGGGCTTTCTATTCTGTTCCGTTGATCTATATTTCTGTTTTTGTGCCAGTACCGTGTTGTCTTTTTTTTTTTTTTTTTTTTTTTGGCGGTACGCGGGCCTCTCACTGTTGTGGCCTCTCCTGTTGCGGAGCACAGGCTCCAGACGCACAGGCTCAGCAGCCATGGCTCACGGGCCTAGCCTCTCCGCGGCATATGGGAACTTCCCTGACCAGGGCACGAACCCGTGTCCCCTGCATCAGCAGGCAGACTCTCAACCACTGCGCCACCAGGGAAGCCCCACATTGTCTTGATTACTGTAGCTTTGTAGTATAGTCTGAAGTCTGGGAGCCTATTCCTCCAACTCTGTTTTTCTTTCTCAAGATTGCTTTGGCTATTTGAGGTCTTTTGTGTTTCCATATAAATTGTGAAATTTTTTGTTCTAGTTCTGTGAAAAATGCCATTGGTAGTTTGATAGTGATTGCATTGAATCTGTAGATTGCTTTGGGTAGTATAGTCATTTTCACAATGTTGATTCTTCCAATCCAAGAACATGGTATATCTCTCCATCTGTTTGTATCATCTTTAATTTCTTTCATCAGTGTCTTATAGTTTTCTGCATACAGGTCTTTTGTCTCCTTAGGTAGGTTTATTCCTAGGTATTTTATTCTTTTTGTTGCAGTGGTAATGGGAGCGTTTCCTAAATTTCTGTTTCAGATTTTTCATCATTAGTGTATAGGAATGCAAGAGATTTCTGTGCATTAATTTTGTATCCTGCAACTTTACCAAATTCATTGATTAGGTCTAGTAGTTTTCTGGTAGCATCTTTAGCGTTCTCTATGTATACTATCATGTCATCTGCAAACAGTGACAGCTTTATTTCTTCTTTTCAGATTTGGATTCCTTTTATTTCTTTTTCTTCTCTGATTGCTATGGCTAAAGCTTCCAAAACTATGTTGAATAATAATGATGAGAGTGGACAACCTTGTCTTTTTCCTGATCTTAGAGGAAATGGTTTTAGTTTCTCACCATTGAGAATGATGTTCGCTGTCGGTTTGTCATATATGGCCTTTATTATGTTGAGGTAAGTTCCCTCTATGCCTACTCTCTGAAGGATTTTTATCATAAATCGTTGTTGAATTTTGTCAAAAGCTTTTTCTGCATCTATTGAGATGATCATATGTTTTTTCTCCTTCAATTTGTTAATATGGTTTATCACATTGATTGATTTGTATATATTGAAGAAGCCTTGCATTCCTGTGGTAAATCCCACTTGATCATGGTGTATGATCCTTTTAATGTGCTGTTCGATTCTGTTTGCTAGTATTTTGTTTAGGATTTTTACATCTATGTTCATCAGTGATATTGGCCTCTGTGACCACTTTTTCTGGTTTTGGTATCAGGGTGACGGTGGCCTCGTAGAATGAGTTTGGCAGTGTTCCTCCCTCTGCTATATTTTGGAAGAGTTTGAGAAGGATACGTGTTAGCTCTTCTCTAAATGTTTGATAGAATTTGCCTGTGAAACCATCTGGTCCTGGGCTTTTGTTTGTTGGAAGATTTTTAATCACAGTCTGAATTTCAGTGCTTGTGATTGGTCTGTTTATGTTTCCTATTTCTTCCTGGTTCAGTCTCAGAAGGTTGTGCTTTTCTAAGAATTTGTCCATTTCTTCCCGGTTGTCCATTTTATTGGCGTATAGTTGCTTGTAGTAATCTCTCACGATCCTTTGTAGTTCTGCAGTGTCAGTTGTTACTTCTCCTTTTTCATTTCTAATTCTATTGATTTGTGTCTTATCCCATTTTTTCTTGATAAGCCTGGCTAATGGTTTATCAATTTTGTTTATCTTCTCAAGGAACCAACTTTTAGTTTTATTGATCTTTGCTACTGTTTCCTTCATTTCTTTTTCATTTATTTCTGATCTGATCCTTATGTTTTCTTTCCTTCTGTTAACTGTGGGGTTTTTTTGTTCTTCTTTCTCTAATTACTTTAGGTGTAAGGTTAGGTTGTTTATTTGAGATGTTTCTTGTTTTTTGAGGTAGGATTGTATTGCTATAAACTTCCCTCTTAGAACTGCTTTTGCTGCATCACATAGGTTTTGGATCGTCATGTTTTCATTGTCATTTGTTTCTAGGTAGTTTTTGATTTCCTCTTTGATTTCTTCAGTGATCTCTTGATTATTTAGCAGTGTATTGTTTAGCCTCCATGTGTTTGTATTTTTTACAGATTTTTTCCTGTAATTGATATCTAGTCTTATAGCGTTGTGGTCAGAAAATATACTTGATATGATTTCAATTTTCTTAAATTTACCAAGGCTTGATTTGTGACCCAAGATATGATCTATCTTGGAGAATGTTCCATGAGCAGTTGAGAAGAAAGTGTATTCTGTTACTTTTGGATGGAATGTCCTATAAATATCAATTAAGTCCATCTTTTTTAACGTATCACTTAAAGCCTGTGTTTCTTTATTTATTTTCATTTTGGATGATCTGTCCATTGGTGAAAGTGGGGTGTTAAAATCCCCTACTAAGATTGTGTTACTGTTGATTTCCCCTTTTATGGCTGTTAGGATTTTCCTTATGTATTGAGGTGTTCCTATGTTGGGTGCATAAATACTTACAATTGTTATATCTTCTTCTTGGATTGATCCCTTGATCATTATGTAGTGTCCTTCTTTGTCTCTTGTAATACTTTTTATTTTAAAGTCTATTTTGTCTGATATGAGAATTGCTACTCCAGGTTTCTTTTTTTTTTTTTTTTTTTTTTGCTGTAGACAGGCCTCTCACTGTTGTGGCCTCTCCTGTTGTGGAGCATAGGCTCCGGACGCGCAGGCTCACGGGCCCAGCCGCTCCGCGGCATGTGGGATCTTCCCAGACCAGGCATGAACCCATGTCCCCTGCATCAGCAGGCGGATTCTCAACCACTGCACCACCAGGGAAGCCCCAGCTTTCGTTTGATTTCCATTTGCATGGAATATCTTTTTCCATCCCCTCAGTTTCAGTCTGTATGTGTCACTAGGTCTGAAGTGGATCTCTTGTAGACAGCATATATACAGTCTTGTTTTTATATCCATTCAGGCAGTCTATGTATTTTGGTTGGAGCATTTAATCCATTTACATTTAAGGTAGTTATCAATATGTATGTTCCCATTACCATTTTCTTAATTGTTTTAGGTTTGTTATTGTAGGTCTTTTCCATCTCTTGTGTTTCCTTTCTAGAGAAGTTCCTTTAGCATTTGCTGTAAGCTGGTTTGGTGGTGCTGAATTCTATTAGCTTTTGCTTGTCTGTAAAGGTTTTATTATCTCTGTTGAATCCGAATGAGATCCTTGCTGGGTAGAGTAATCTTGATTGTAGGTTTTTCCCTTTCATCACTTTAAATATTTCTTGCCACTCCCTTCTGACTTTTAGAGTTTCTGCTGAGAAATCAGCTATTAACATTATGAGAGTTCCCTTGTATGTTATTTGTTGTTTTTCCCTTGCTGCTTTTAATATATTTTCTTTGTATTTAATTTTTGATAGTTTGATAAATATGTGTCTTGGCATGTTTCTCCTTGGATTTATCCTGTATGGGACTGTCTGCGCTTCCTCAACTTGATTGACTATTTCTTTTCCCATATTAGGGAAGTTTTCAACTACAATCTCTTCAAGTATTTTCTCAGCCCCTTTCTTTTTCTCTTCTTCTGGGATCCCTGTAGTTCAAATGTTGGTGCGTTTAATGTTGTCCCAGAGGTCTGTGAGACTCTTCTCAATTCTTTTCATTCTTTTTTCTTTATTCTGCTCTACAGCAGTTATTTCCACTATTTTATCTTCCAGGTCACTTATCTGTTCCTCTTCCTCAGTTATTCTGCTATTGATTCCTTGTAGAGAATTTTTAATTTCATTTATTGTGTTGTTCATCATTGTTTGTTTGCTCTTTAGTTCTTCTAGGTCCTTATTAAACCTTTCTTGTATTTTCTCCATTCTGTTTACAAGATTTTGGACCATCTGTACTGTCATTAATGTGAATTCTTTTTCAGGTAGACTGTTTATTTCCTCTTCATTTGTTTGGTGGGGTGGGTTTTTACTTTGCTCCTTCATCTGCTGTGTGTTTCTCTGTCTTCTCATTTTGCTTAACTTACTGTGTTTGGGGTCTCCTTTTCGCAGGCTGCAGGTTCATGGTTCCTGTTGGTTTTCGTATCTGCCCCCAGTGGGTGAGGTTGGTTCAGTGGGTTGTGTAGGCTACCTGGTGGAGAGGACTGGTGCTTGTGTTCTGGTGGATGAGGCTGGGTCTTGTCTTTCTGGTGGGCAGGACTGCGTCCTGTGGTGTGTTATGGGGTGTCTGTGACCTCATTATGATTTTAGGCAGCCTCTCTGCTAATGGGTAGGGTTGTGTTCCTGTCTTGTTAATTGTTTGGCAAAGCGTGTCCAGCACTGTAGCTTTCTAGTCGTTGAGTGGCGCTGGGTCTTAGGGTTGAGATGGAGAGCTCTGGGAGAGCTTTCACCATTTGATGTTATGTGGAGCCGGGAGGTCTCTGGTGGCCCAATGTCCTGAACTAGGCTCTCCCACCTCACAGGCTGAGGCCTGACATCTGGCCAGAGCACAAATACTGTGTCAGCCACACGGCTCAGAAGAAAAGGTAGATAGAAAGAAAGAAAGAAACGAAAGAAAGGAAGGAAGGAAGGAAGGGAAAAGAAAAGAAAAAAGAAAGAAGGAAGGAAAGAAAGAGAGGGAGGGAGGAAGGAAGGAAAAAAATAAAGTTATTAAAATAAAAAAATTATTAAAAGTAAAAAAAATAAAAAAGTAATTAAGAAAAAAAGAAAGAACAACCAAACCAAAAAACAAATCCACCAATGATAACAAACAGTAAAAACTATACTAAAAAAAAAAAAACAGGGCAGACAGACCCTAGGACAAATGGTAAAAGCAAAGCTATACAGACAAAATCACACAAAGAAGCATACACATACACACAAAAAGAGAAAAAGGAAAAGATATACATATATATATATATATATATATATAAGGAAGAGAGCAACCAAATCAATAAACAAATCTACCAATGATAATAAACTCTAAATACTAAACTAAAATAAACATAAAACCAGAAACAAATTAGATGCAGAAAGTAAACCCCAAGTCTACAGTTGCTCCCAAAGTCCACCACCTCAATTTTGGGATGATTCGTTGTCTATTCAGGTATTCCAGAGATGCAGTGTACATCAAGTTGATTGTGGAGATTTAATCTGCTGCTCCTGAGGCTGCTGGGAGAGGTTTCCCTTTCTCTTCTTTGTTCACACAGCTCCTGGGGTTCAGCTTTGGATTTGGCCCCGCCTCTGCGTGTAGGTCGCCTGAGGTCTTCTGTTCTTCGCTCAGACAGAAGGGGGTTAAAGTAGCAGCTTATTTGGGGGCTCTGGCTCACTCAGGCCGGGGGGAGGGAGGGGTACGGAATGCGGGGCGAGCCTGCAGCAGCAGAGGCCAGGGTGACGTTGCAACAGCCTGAGGCGCACTGTGTGTTCTCCCAGGGAAGTTGTCCCTGGATCACGGGACCCTGGCAGTGGCGGGCTGCACAGGCTCCCAGGAGGGGAGGTGACCTGTGGTCGCTCACAGGCGTCTTGGTGGCTGCGGCGGCAGCCTTAGCATTTCGTGCCCGTTTCTGGTGTCTGTGCTGATAGCCACGGCTTGTGCCCATCTCTGGAGCTCGTTTAGGCGGTGCTCTGAATCCCCTGTCCTCACCCACCCCAAAACGATGGTCTCTTTCCTCTTAGGCAGGTCCAGACTTTTTCCCGGACTCCCTCCTGGCTAGCTGTGGCGCACTAGCCCCCTTCAGGCTGTGGTCACGCAGCCAACCCCAGTCCTCTCCCTGGGATCTAAGCTCCGAAGTCCGAGCCTCAGCTCCCAGCCCCCACCAGACCCGGTAGGTGAGCAGACAAGCCTCTCAGGCTGGTGAGTGCTGGTTGGCACCAATCCTCTGTGCAGGAATCTCTCGGTTTGCCCTCTGCACCCCTGTTGCTGCACTCTCCTCCACGGCTCCGAAGCTTCCCGCCCCCCCACCGCCACCCCCGTCTTCACCAGTGAAGGGGCTTCCTAATGTGTGGAAACTTTTCCTCCTTCACAGCTACCTCCCCGAGGTGCAGATTCCGTCCCTATTCTTTGGTCTCTGTTTTTTCTTTTGCCCTACCCATGTTTATTTTTCCTTGGATTGGGACAGATCATCAAAGCAAAAGGGAGTTTCTTGCCTTTTGGGAAGTCTGAGGTCTTCTGCCAGCATTCAGCAGGTGTTCTGTAGGAGTTGTTCCACACGTAGATGTATTTCTGATGTATCTGTGGGGAGGAAGGTGATCTCCACGTCTTACTCCTCCACCATCTTGACGGTCTCCTCAGCAGTAGGTCTTTTACCTGGAAGATTCTTTGCTTGCTGCTTGGCCATGGCCACGTTTAGAAATAAAAGCTTGGATTGAACTGCTCTGTGTGTTACCGAGTCAAAGCTCACTCTGCTCGCCGCTCAACAGGCCAATGAATTGGAGACAAGGTGTTGAGGCAAGGAATACAACTTTATTCAGAAAGCCGGCAGACCAAGGAGATGGCGGACTAGGGTCCCCAAAAAACCATCTTCCCATTTGTTTATTTTTGTTTTTATTTCCATTAATCTAGGAGGTGGGTCAAAAAAGAACTTGCTGTGAAGGCAGTGCAGTATTATAGTTGTCTCTGTCTTTCCAAGAAGATTGTACACTAATTGAGGGCATGGATGATGTCTTATTTTTGTGTCTTTGACCATGTCTTAACTAACACGTACTAGGCACTCAATAAACACTTGCCAAATTTAATTTACTTAATCCAGGAGTTAGAATATAAAGATTTAAATTCTGCCCCTATCTTTAAGCTACTGTGAGTTAACTTAATTGACCTTTGATTTCCTCATTTCTAAAACATGGAAGTTTTGCACTGCCTACTTCCCCTGTATAAGAATCTAAAGAGAGAATGTATATAAAGTACTCTTTCAAGGTGCAGAGAACTCTGATAATATGAAGTTACATAATAATTTTGGTTTGTGCACTCTATACCTTAGAGGAACAGCTGGTTCATTCTGGATTGAGGAGAGCGAACAATACAGCGTGGAGAGGTAGCAGTCAAGAGATACTGTTTCTGGTCCTGATCTCCTTTAAGTTCTTTGGGTCTTGTTCTCCTTTTATCTCAAATGAGGAAGCGCAGATTAGGTTATTGCAGCGGTTCCCAGCTTTGGCGATATATTAGAATCACCTGACACTGAAAATTGCAACTCGCATAAACTTGATCTAGTTGGTCTGGGATGCATGCTGGGTTTCGAGATTTTTTAAAAACTCCCCTTGTGGAACCAAGGTTTTATTATTTTAAATTAGCAAAGCCATCTATTCAGATAAAATTTTACACAAGAGTCCAGGTTACAAAACACATACCAGTAGGGCTTCTGCAGTCACTTTTTTAGGACTTTAAGCTCTGACTACCAATTCCTTTTTCTCCTATCCCATTTTAGAACTCCTAAGGCTTCACAAGATAATGGATGATGAAATGTGTGGACATAGTAGAACAGTGGATTTCATCCTGAGCTCAGTGCCAGCTCTATCAAAGAGGAGCACCTGGGCATTCAAGGCTTTAAATTATACTTCTTCTGAATTATGTATTTGACCACAGTTCTCAGTTACTGCCATAGATGCCCACTTGACAAGCACCTCTTCATCTGGGGCCAAATCTATAAGAGGGATGTTACAGAATCATGGTCAAGAGGGGTCAGGCAAACAGGGATTCAAATCTCTATCACTGTGACTCCACCACTCTGTATGACCCTGAGCAAGTCACTTAACCTTCTTAAGCCTCAGGTTTTTCATCTGTGAAAAAGAATAATATCCTCTTTTTAGGCCCAGATGTTAGTGAAAATTGAACAAGGTGATCTACATAAAGCATGTAGTAAAGTGTCCAGCACACAGTAAATTTTGGTAAATTGCATAGGTATTATTATATCAGCAGGGCCTGAGCTAACTGACAAGGAGTTTTTGTTTTATTCTTAGGTGATGTTTCTCTGAGATGAAATACATAAACCTTTTATTTCAGGTAAGTGCTCAGTTCATATCTGCTGAGATATCCCAACTTCAACAATCAATAATAGTATTTGCTTAGTACTATACTGTACCATGTTCTACCCACAAAGCCAGGAAACTGACAGCTTCTACTCTCAGAGCATTCATAGGATTGAACTGAAGCTCACCAAGAAGTTTCTTACAATTTTGGATTTCCAAGAAACTTCTTAGTGCAAGACTCAGACTTGACTTCCCTCTGACCTGACTTGAGACTATTTTTGCTGCAAAGGTGGGAGGAAAAAAATTATAAAGTTGAAATTATTATAGAAAGTCTTTGGTTATAACCACTGACGGTGTTAATTCACATTTGAGAGTAATGTTTCAGTGTTCTTTTTAGAGGGCAGTGAGAGGGATGTTCTACCTAAAGACTTGAGGCAGACAGGTAAGTGCTTTAATTTTGAAGGTATTTAAGAGAGAAAGTGAAAGGTCTGCTATGATAACCATGGTGGAAGTGTCTTTAGGAAAAGCTAAAGGTGAGAGGGTGTTTCTCATCCATGAACTTTCAAGGGGAAATAGGAATAGTCCAACAGAGACTTTCACTGGGCTAACGGAATTAATTGGGATTATTGATATTATATAAGATGAATCATGATTTGAATATTCCTCCTAACATTCTTCGTTTTTCCATGTGAGCTTAAGGTAAGATGATCAAAAGGGTCTTGTTGAACTTGTTTCTCTTATAGAGGTCCAACTTAATAACTAATTTCTTCGATCCCAGGCCATATGCTTTGCATCCTTAGTATGATAATTTATCATATTAATATTAGTTTCTGCTATGGCTATTTTGGAGAAAGCTTGGACTTTCTACCAAGGTCTGGAACTAAACTCTTCACATAATTCCAACCAAATAACTATTGATTGTTGTGTGGGAGGGTTCTCGCCAACAGAAGGAAAACCTCTCGTAGTTTGTTGTGCACATACATGCTTTTAAAGAATTTGAAAAACAGTGAAAGAGTGATGGGAGTGTGTTTGAGGAGGAGAGGAGGTTGCTTTTGGTTTAGTAAAATAAAATCAGTTCCACTTGAACTACATTTGTTGTTATAATTTTAAAAGCTGAGCTTTGAAGGATGGATGGATGGATTTTAGCTAAATAGAGGAATATGAGGGTTATATAAAAGAGAATTAACCTGAGATTGAGAAGGGAGAGTTGTTAAAAATTTCACATGAAACCTTATGTAGTTTCAACTCTTTTTAAACTTATGTATACTCAGTGTATAAGCAAGATGTTATATACATTTACCCACATATTGCCATTAATGTCTGCACTGGTGGCTCTCCAAATCCCATGCTTGAGTTTATGAAGGAAGAACCTTTTAGTACTGGTGTTCAATTTGACCGTAATTCTTCCATAGGGAATTTTACCCTTCTTGGCCTATTCATAATCTGTTCTTGTCTCATGGTGACATCAGCACATTTGTGCCTTTACAGACATCCTATCTGGTTAAGATCTTGAGATATCCAGGCAGATCTGTGCCCATCTTTGTCTTGCTCTCTTTGTCTTTATTGGAATCTGTAGTATTTACCTAAACACATTTTTAGGGCCGAAGCTGTTTTCCTTTAATGTCCTTTAATGTAGGCTGTTGGCATAGTGCCAAAGCATTGTTCAGTAAAAGCCATTCTGAGCTTGGGGCAGAACAATTTGATTGAGGTAAGGCTTTGATGATCTGTCTCAATCCAAGGAACAACAAGTTTTAGAGTACATAAAGATTCTCAGCTCTTCTCTTTTTTAAATAACAAAGCATATTAAGAATCTTTTAAAAGCTTAGG
Source organism: Grampus griseus (assembly GCF_964374135.1). Taxonomy (NCBI): domain Eukaryota; kingdom Metazoa; phylum Chordata; class Mammalia; order Artiodactyla; family Delphinidae; genus Grampus; species Grampus griseus. The sequence goes on along the minus strand of NC_139000.1, from coordinate 36,890,852 downwards.
ACCCCTCCCCAGAAAAAATGCACAGGTATAGACAATTTTAGAAGATTCACAAAGTTTCTAGAGCTCATCTGTTGAGCCTTGGCTTAGAAAACAAAAAAAACAAGCAAACAAGCTAACTCATCCCAAGAAGTAGATAAGCTGTATATCCTTCAAGCAATTCTCCATAAATATTGTTTCCCAAGCTTTTAATATATATTGAACATCATTAAGTTTAGAGTTATGCCTGCAGTAAAGATAGTCTGTATTCTAGAATTGTGTGCTTTATTTCTCAGATCTTTCTTCAGGGGGGTCCAAAAACAGGACCCAAACTGGGAGTCTCAGAAACAGTATTGGATTAAAAATAAGTGGACTGACAAGAGAGCTCCAAGAAAAGGGGAACCTTAGTCTGGGTAAAGGTGAATGTTGAGGGACTCAAGGAGTTCCAGGCCCAGACAAAGTTCAGTCAGGAAGGTTGAGTTCAAAGCACTAGGCCAGGGATCAAAGTGGACCTCATAGAATTAAAAGACTAGCAACATGGGGCTTCCCTGGTGGCGCAGTGGTTGAGAGTCCGCCTGCCAATGCAGGGGACATGGGTTTGTGCCCCGGTCCGGGAAGATCCCACATGCCGCAGAGCGGCTGGGCCCATGAGCCATGGCCACTGAGCCTGCACGTCTGGAGCCTGTGCTCCACAATGGGAGAGGCCACAACAGTGAGAGGCCCACGTACCGCAAAAAAAAAAAAAAAAAAAAAAAAAAAAAAGACTAGCAACAGGAAACAGAATTTTTTAAAGAAATATTTTAATTATGGCAAAATACACACAACATTACCATCTTAACCATTTTTAAGTGTACAGTTCAGTTCAGTGGCATTAAGTACATTCACACTGTTAGGTAACAATCACCACCAACCAGCTCCAGAACACTTTTCATCTTTAAAACTGAAACTCTAGGACTTCCTGGTGGCGCAGTTGTTAAGAATCCGCCTGCCAATGCAGGGGACGTGGGTTCGAGCCCTGGTCTAGGAAGATCCCACATGCCCCGGAGCAACTAAGCTCGTGCGCCACAACTACTGAGCCCGCGTGCCACAACTACTGAAGCCCACTCACCTAGAGCCTGTGCTCCACAAGAGAAGCCACCACAATGAGAAGCCTGCACACCGCAACAAAGAGTAGCTCCTGCTTGCCACAACTAGAGAAAGCCCGCGCGCAGCAACGAAGACCCAACGCATCCAAAAATAAATATTTTTTTTAAAAAACCCAAAAAACTGAAACTCTGTATCCATTGAACAGTAGCTCCCCTTTCTCCCAACTCCCAGCCCCTGGGATGGCAACCACCATTCTTCTTTCTGTCTCTATGAATTTGACTACTCTAGGTGCCTCATAAAAGTAGAATCATACAGTATTTATCTTTCTATAACTGACTTATTTCACTTAACATAATGTTCCTAAGGTTCATCTATGTTGTAGCATGTCATAATTTCCTTCCTTTTTAAGGATGAATAATGTTTTGTTGTATATATCTCTATCTATCTCTCTCTATATATATATAACATTTTATTTAGCTATCTGTCATTGGACATTTGGGTTGCTTCCGCTCCTTAGCTATTGTGAATAATGCTGCCATGAACATGAGTATACAAATATCTCTTCAACTCCCTGCTTTCAATTCTTTTGGGTATATACCCAGAAGTAGAATTGCTGGATAGTGTGCTAATTCTATTTTTAATTTTATGAGGAACCACCATACTGTTTTCCATAAGCAGCTGTACCATTTTACATTCTCACCAACAGTGCACAAGGATTCTAATTTCTCCACATCTTTGCCAATAGTTTTCTTTTTTATGTTTTTTAAATTAATTAATTAATTAATTAATTTTTGTCTGTGTTGGGTCTTTGCTGCACGCAGGCTTTCTCTAGTTGCAGCAAGCAGGGGCTACTCTTTGTTGCGGTGCGCGGGCTTCTCACTGTCGTGGCTTCTCTTGCTGTGGAGCACGGGCTCTAGGCGTGCGGGCTTCAGTAGTTGTGGCACGTGGGCTCAGTAGTTGTGGCTCACGGGCTTTAGAGTGCAGGCTCAGTAGTTGTGGTGCACGGGCTTAGTTGCTCCGTGGCATATGGGATCTTCCCGGACCAGGGATCGAGCCCATGTCCCCTGCATTGGCAGGCGGATTCCTAACCACTGTGCCACCAGGGAAGTCCTCTATGGGCCTTTAGGTTGCTTCCATGGCCTGGCTATTGTAAATAGTGCTGCAGTGAACACTGGGGTGCATGTGTCTTTTTGAGTTATGGTTTTCTCCAGGTATATACCCAGTAGTGGGATTGCTGGGTCATATGGTAATTCTATTTTTTATTTATTCTATTTTTTATTTATTTTATTTTTATTTATTTATTTATTTTTATTTATTTTATTTATTTATATTTATTCTATTTTTTATTTTATTTTTCTTAAAAAATAAGAAAAAATTCTTATTTTTTAAGGAACCTCCATACTGTTCTCTATAGTAGCTATATCAATTTACATTCCCACCAACAGTGCAAGAGTATTCCCTTTTCTCCACACCCTCTCCAGCATTTATTGTTTGTAGATTTTTTGATGATGGCTATTCTGACCAGTGTTAGGTGATACCTCATTGTAGTTTTGATTTGCATTTCTCTAATAATTAGTGATGTTGAGCAAAACAAAACAAACAAAACACCATGTAGATGGATATTCATTGCAGCATTCTTTATAGCCACAAAAAAGTCAGGCAGTAAGGAAATGGTTAAATAAATTATATCTACTTTAGAATTAAGTAGATACATGTTTATTTTCATGGAAAGTTTCCTAAGACTTACTGCTGAGTGAAAGAAGTAAATTACAGAATAATAATATATGATCCCATTTGCGAAAAAAATTCTGAAACTATGTACTGTATTTGTATAAATGTGTGTAAATGCAAAGGAAAAGTTGTAGAAAGATGAATACCAAACCATTAACAGTGATTGCCTCTGGAAGGGGGAGTGGGTTGCAGTGGTGGATATTGTGAAAAGGGACTTTAATGTTTTACTTTATACACCTCTGTCTTGTGTGAATTTTTTAAAATGAGAATGTACTAATGTATTATTTGTGGAAAAGAACTTTTTTAAAGAGAAGAAAATAACCTGAAATATCTCATGGCCCCTTACTTCTACATAAAGACAGGGTAATCTAATTCTCACTGTGTGTAGAGCCTCAGTCCCTAGGCTTTTTGGAAGGTATGCAAAGGGAAAGAAAATATGATTCCCATCCTTCAAGGTTATAGACTAACAAAGAGTTAAGATTCCCAGTGAGTGGAATGGCAAAAGGGAAAAACTACATAAACATCATGGGGAAATAAATTATTTTTTTCAGATAACAAAATGTATTTTCTTATCAGCAATATTTCTATTTTAACCATTTTAGATGAAACACTTTCTAACCTTATCAGCTTAAAATAACAAGCATTTATTACCTCACGGTTTCTGAGAGTTAGGAATCCAGAAGCAGCTGAGCTGAGTGGTTCTGGCTCACAGTCTCTCATGAGGTTTTAGGTACGGGTTGTATTCATGTGAAGGCTAGAGCTGGAAGACCCCCTTCCAACACAGCTCACTCAGCTGGCTGTTAGCAGGTGGCCTCAGTTCCTCACCACATGGGCCTTTCCACAGGCTGCTTGAACATCCTCATGACATGGAAGCTCCCTTCTCCCAGAGCCAGTAATAAAAGAGAGAGAACAAGGAGGAAGCAGCAGTGCTTTGTATGACCTAGTCTCAAAGTCACTTGCCACCATATTCTCTTTGTTAGAAGAGTCACTGGGTCTAGCCCATGCTGAAGCTCCACTTCTTGAAGAGAGGAGTACCAAAGAATTGGTGGATGTATTTTAAAACCAAAGTACTGGTGATATTTGAATTCTTGCATTTTATTTTGTGTAATTTTCTTTCTTTTTACTTCTTGCTCTTGTTATGTCTGCCTGTATTATCCCTTGAATTCTTCTAATTCGTTGTGTCTGGTCTTCTTTGGAGCTATAAACCAGTCATTCTCCTTATTACAATTGTGTGTAAAATAAGTAAAAAATAGATTCTAAGGGCCTAAGAAACTATTCTGTAAGTGAAATACTTAACTTTAGTGCATAGATTTCACGTTGCTACCTTGGCTGTTCATTGGTTACTTGTTGCTTACTGCTGGCTATCTACCAAATATGAACTTTATGGGTGAGGGGTTGTTATAATACAGAGTGACTGCACATTAGGGAACACAGAATAGAAGAGGGCTTCCTCTCTCTTTATATCTTATTTCTCACAGCTTTTCTCCCACATTTTTCCTGTTACTCCTGGTTATCCCCTAGTTGTTGGTATACATTTTGATATTAATCAAAATACGGTGATTAAAAGCACAGGCTCTGAAATCAGACTACCTGTGTTCCATACTGGCTTTGCCAGTTATTAGCGAGTGATGTTGGGCAAGTTACTTAGCCTTTCTGTGCCTTAGTTTCATCATCTGTAATATGGAAATAACAATACAATGGTATACAAATCATAAGGTTATTTTAAGGGTTAAATGAAAAAAGATATGTAAGTGCTGACAACACAGTGAGCTGTGAATTAATGTTACCTCTTTGATTCTTAAATTTAATAATAGAGTTCTCCTGTTGCCTACGTAAGTAAAATGCCTAAGCTTTTAGTTCACAGACACTTGTCATCAGTTTTGGCTGCCCAGTGGTCAACATGCCTTTAATATGTTTGCTTTCATTCCCAAGTCCTTAAGGAGTTTCCAATTTAAACACTTTTGGCATGAACTAAACCCAACATAATTAGGAAACTAAATCTGCTACTAAAAAAGTCACAGATCCAAAGCTACTTCTGTATAATATTTCATTTCCCATACCACTGTCTTCTCTCTGAGCATGACTACTTGAGGGTTTGCCACGCTGTTACTATGAGACCGACCAAGTACTAAAGATAGAAGTACTAGCACAGGCCTTGTAAGCAGGTATTTAGGAAAGTGAATACCAGTATCATGACCCTGTACAACTCCAGGGACACAGTTCCCATTGTGGTCTGTGAATGGTGACCAGTAAAGATATGCAGTGTACAACCTGGGTGGCCACATGTGGTGGCTCAGGCAAGATAGCCGAGGAGATTAGACCTTCGTTTTCTTGAACAAATGGGAGACACTGTACAGAGCAAAAAGAATCTCTGGTTAAAAGTGGAGAAATGTTCAGCCAAAGGATGGGAATGGGCCTTCTGACTGCAGGGGTTAGAATCAAAAGGCATGATTCCCAGGTCTGTTTTTCTCCGCTTACTATTTCTCAGATCCTTAGTTTTCTCAACTGTAAATGGGTAATTATCTTTCCCTATATCTCAAGCTTAATGAGATGATTTTTATAAACTATGAAACCTAAACCAATGCAAATGATGAGATGCTCTGTTATTTCTTGTTATAGTTTTTGTGCTAAGGAAAAACAAAGTCTTCAAAAGGTTTGTGATCTGTGGTTTATTCATGGTCCACAGATTTAAAGGAGTTTCTTAAAGAGCACTGATTAATCTAGCTCTGATGATCAGATGCAAAGAGCATTACTTAATGTTCTGTATAAAGAATGAGGAGGGTTTGTGAGAGTATGAAATGAAGAGAGATGGAACAGGTGGGGGAGAAAAGTGTAACAGTTGAGAGGTTTTTACTCCCTTAGTTACTGCTGTAGTGAATTAAATCTTTTCCTACTAAAATAAAAGAGCCAGCAGGTTTAAAGCAATAAAATGAAGTTTAATGAATTGTATAATTATAAAATTCTGAAATCCATGGGTTGGTAAGACCAAATATATCTTTTAAGAAATTTTTTTTTTCAATTTCTTGGTCATCCCTTTGAGAGAGCCAACTACTAAGAAAACTGCTTGACCTCCAAAAGATCTAAGCAAGGAAATCTTTTTTTGAAAATTTATTTTATTGAAGTATAGTTGATTTATAATGTTGTGTTAGTTTCTGGTATACAGCAAAGTGATTCAGTTATACATATATTTAATAGTTTGCATCTGTTAATCCCAAACTCCCAACCCATCCCTCCCCACACCCCCTCGCCATTGGAAACTACAAGTCTGTTCTCTATGTCTGTGAGTCTGCTTCTGTTTTGTAGATATATTCATTTGTGTCACATTTTAGAGTCCACATATAAGTGATATCATGTGGTATTTGTCTTTCTCTGTCTGACTTCACTTAGTATGATAATCTCTACGTCCATCTATGTTGCTGCAAATGGCATTATTTCATTCTTTTTTAGGGCTGAGTAATATTCGATTGTATATATATACCACATCTTCTTTATCCATTCATCTGTCGATGGACATTTAGGTTGCTTCCATGTCTTGGCTATTGTAAATAGTGCTGCTATGAACATAGGGATGCATGTATCTTTTTGAATTATAGTGTTGTCCGGATATATGCCCAGGAGTGGGGTTGCTGGATTATATGACAACTCTATTTTTAGTTTCTTGAGGAACCTCCATACGGTTTTCCATAGTGACTGCACCAATTTACTTTCCCACCAGGTTCCCTTTTCTCCACACCCTCTCCAGCATTTGTTATTTGTAGACTTTTTGATGATAGTTATTCTGACTGGTGTGAGGTGATACCTCATTGTAGTTTTGATTTGCATTTCTCTAGTAATTAGCAATGTTGAGCATCTTTTCATGTTCCTGTTGGCCATCTGTATGCTTCTTTGGAGAAATGTCTATTTAGGTTTTCTGCCAATTTTTTGATTGGGTTGTTTGTTTGTTATTGAGTTGTATGAGCCATTCAAACAAGGAAATCTTGAGTAACAATAAAATCCTGGGACCACAGAGGTCTATGCACAATTACTAAGCTTTGACACCTTATTTACTTTTCTGCTTATCTTTTCCCTTTGTATCTATCATTTTAAAAAATGTTTCAAATTATATCCGTAAAGTTTTTCATAACTAGATACAATTATTCATAAGTAATAAATTTTTAATTAATATGACATATCTTTGATTAAAAAGGTTATGTGATTATCAAGGGAAAAAATGATTTGAATCTTTTTTACCAAGACTTTCACTGCTACTGTAAGACAAATGCCACTTTCCCCATTAAGCTTTTCTTGACTTCTCTACTTACAATAACTCCTCCCTCAGAACCATTTTGGCATTTTGTTTACTATCCCCTCCCCCATTTTATCATTTTTGCATTATATCTGTTTGTATCATTAGATCTAATTATCTTCCCCATTCACACTCTTGATCATTTATGTATTTCACTATAACATGTACATGATTGGTTCTTTTTTTGTCCCTAGCTTTATTGAGATATAATTGATGTTTAACACTGTATAAGTTTAAGGTGTACAGTGTGATTATTTGATATACATATGTAAATTGCATATAAATTTGATTCATTTGAATTATGAAATTTTATGTATTCAGCCTATGGTTAATTGCCTTTAAGAGCCTTCTCTTTGTAAACTACATTTTGTTTGGATCCTACCCATTTCCCTCTCTGTTCCATTGTCTTTTTCATCTTTCACCTGAAGTTTGTAGGAAGTAAATGGTGACTGAGAGGTCAGTTGTTCCTCCACCTTCATCTTTAAGATCTTGGAAATAAGGGAAATTAGATTTACGACTGAGAATTAAATGGTAACATCAACACAAATCAAGGCAAAGCTACCCAACAATCACCCATAAAAGTCCAGCTGGACAGATTAAGAGTTGACTAAATATATTTGTCTAAAGAATATTCATAGAAGTGCTATTAGTTAACAAAGACAACATAGAAACAGGAGAGTGAGAAGCCTATTTGGTTGTGCCTATGCAAGTATTGTCCAGGGGAGAGATTGTAGCCCACAAACTTGAACATTCCTCTCTCTGCATTGTGGCCTGATGTTATTAAATGTTTAAAACACACAATTTAATTTCCCTACCTCTAATTCCATGTTGATCAAGCAACCTTCTGATTATGATTGTTTTCTCATATATGTGTTTTTCCAAGGAGAAAATGTCTGAATGTGCCAAAGTAAATATTATAGTCACTGGGGCAGTTAACCTATTCATTGCAAATAATCATCTACCATTCTGGTTTTATATTAGCTTCTAAAACCTTATTGATGTTAATGTGAATTATGGATTCAGTCTCAATGAGCAGCCAAAACCAAATTCCTGAGTCTAAAAACTGAAGTCCAGGTCCTGGACTTTAGTAAATTCACCAAGATAAATTCCACTTCGTTGATTTTTTTTTTTTAAATATTTTGTTAAATGTTTTTTTTTTTTAAATATTTGTGAAGGTATTAAACACATCAACCTGAGACACTTTATTAATTAATTTATTTATTTTTGCTGTGTTGGGTCTTCGTTTCTGTGCGAGGGCTTTCTCTAGTTGTGGCAAGCGGGAGCCACTCTTCATCGCGGTGCGCGGGCCTCTCACTATCGCAGCCTCTCTTGTTGCGGAGCACAGGCTCCAGATGCGCAGGCTCAGTACTTGTGGCTCATGGGCCTAGCCGCTCCACGGCATGCGGGATCCTCCCAGACCAGGGCTAGAACCCGTGTCCCCTGCATTAGCAGGCAGGCTCTCAACCACTAGCGCCACCAGGGAAGCCCCCACTTCGTTGATTTTTACCTCATATATAAAAACTGTCAAATGTAACGCCTTCTCCCCATCCCCATTACAAATGCCTTAACTCACCTATTCATTATTTTTCCTCTGGATTACAAATAGTGGCGTCTTATCTCATTTCCTGGCCATCAGTCAAGCTAGACTCCATTCTGATGCTGTATCTTTCTGAATCACAAGTCTGATCATGTTAACTCACCTTTTAAAGTATTCAGTGGCATTCTGCAGTGTACTTCACTCCATGCCATTTCATAAGTTGTTCCTCACCCCTGCCTGGAAAACTCTGTCTACCGTGTTCACTAAGCTAACTTATATTTATGCTTGAAAACTCAGCTCAGGATGTGCTCCAAGAAACATTACCAGATCCGTACAATCTGTTTTAGATGTTCCACTTTTGCACATCCACAACACACTGTCCTTACCTCTGTCATACTACCCACCACACTATATAGCAATTTTTTCTTGTATGTCTCCCCTATCACTTCAAGGCAGTAATAGGGATAGTGTCTGATCCTTTTCTGCATTCCCTAGCCCTAGTGTAATACTTGACACATTTGATAAAAGAATTAGTGAATCTCTCTGTAACCTTATTCACTTCATTTAAACTTCAACAAGTTTCTGTGGTCTCCTTTCATTTCCCCCAATCTGTATTTTCTTTTTAATCTTTGACCATTCATCCCTAGCCACTTTTGTTCCCACTCTGAACTTGTCATGCTCTTCCTCTGCTTCTTCAGAGCCTTATGGCCAGCCAACCATCATGTGTGTGTATGTACGTGCGTGCATCCATTCATGAATGAGATTGTCAGGTGTCACTAACTTTGTGAATATCATTGTAGTGTGTAATTCTTCCCATAGAATAAAATATAATTGAATAAAAATAAATCAATATAAAATAAAATATAACTGAAAAGGTAAGTAACCTCTGGGTCTTAAATGAAAATTACTACATAAATGATAGCTAATAGACACACACAAAAAGATCAGCCTCTTTGAGATGCAAATTCTAGGCAGTCAGCTAGGCTCACCTACTATCTTACTGAGTACTGCATACTAACTTCACAGAGCACCCAATTCAGATTTATGCTTCCATAAAATCACTCTACAGTGTGAGCTTTCAAGGTTGCTCATGAAAGCTGACTTTACACAACTATTAAACCTGAGAATACTAGGTTTACAGAACTACTTTTATATGCTAGGCTTGATGATGTATTAAAGCAAATATAAATTGGGGTTTTTTGCCCTCAGAAAGCATACAAGTGTTTCCTTTTATTCAAAAAACTCATGAAATTATACCTTCTCTAGGAAACCCTGATTGGAAAAGGTAGTGAATGAGTGCTCTCTTTACAGATACATTTTAAAATTATTTATTCAAGTTCAGAGAAGTTCCATTGGTTGTGATTACATTGAATTTATGGCTTAATCTGGTGGACAGTTTATTTTTTGCAATGTTGAGTCTCCCTATTCAGGAACATGATATTTCTCTGTTAATTCAGGTCTTCTTCTGTGGCCATCTGTAAAACTTTGTGGCTTTTTGTATAGATCTGTACATTTATTGTTAGGCATATTTCTAGATGTTTTAAATCTTGTTGCTATTTAAATGGCACTTTTTCCATTTTTTTTCCAACTGCTTTTTATAAGTATCTAGAAAGGCTGTTTAGTTGTAAATTTATTTTGTAACTAGGCACCTTACTGAAATCTTGTTATTTCTAATAACAAGAATGATTCCAAGACTGGAAGGGGCAGTAGAAATTATCTTGTCCAACCTTCTCATGTATAGATGAGAAGACTGAGACTCAGAGTAGTCTTAAGAGGGTTGAATTAAAATCTTAGATCTCCTGAGTCTCTAATCATTGTGTTTTACAAAATACCATATTGTTGTGAAGAGGTGAGAGAGTAAGACTGAGACAACAAACTGCCGAGGTCGAGCCTCTCAAATCTATATCCTGATGTAGTCATCACCAATCCAGGGTTTACAAATTTGGTTCAATTTACAGCTTGTCCTAGGAGTGAACAGGTCCCAGGGGATCAGTTCACTCTTTTCTTTCTGGAAAGAACAATTTATCAACAAAACAGCTAATTTAGAAGTTTTACTATGGGAAATCTTGTAACGTTCAGGGCATTGCCTTCTAGTGGTCACCTCTACCCAGGAAACCAAATTCGAGATCGCAGAATTACAACAAAGAAAACTGGATGTATCTGTGTGGTATTTACATTAAGATACGGTATTCTGATAGTGTGATAGTCTGTTCTGTTCTAGTGATATTTCTTTCCAAGTAACCCTGATAGGCATTATAATCATAGAAACTTTTCCCCAGGCAGTGGTTGAAATAGTGATACATGTTTCAGTCTTTTCTGTTCTAAAAACTGTCACTTCTTCACTCTGTCATGACTAGCATGTTGGTTTTAATAAGTAGAGCTTCTCTTAGATTAGTTCTATTTTAACTTCATGCCTCCCTTTCTAGAAAGGGACCTAAGCCCCATGCTGAGATTTATTTAGGCTGTACTTTAATCTTATCGGCACATTTTTAAATCATCTCTTAAGCAGATTACTTCAGAGAATATTTCCATAGATGGTTAAACATTCATGAATGTTGAATTCTTGTTAACTTTCTTTCAAGGGCATGGGTGAGCATGTTTAAAATCTGGCTCGCAAATTCTACTATGTATGTCTTTTTGGATCCTGTAGCTTCCTTATCAAGCACCACACAGCTTCCTGAGTTCAACGGTACAACTGACCACTAAGCATAACCCAGAAGTCCATCAGAAGTTACTGAAATTCAGGGTTGTCAGGATTCTCTGTTCATTAGAGTTGCTGAGGAAACCTGTAAGAATAAATAACTGTGCCCACCTGCTCAATCTGTTGTTAGAACTGCAATGAGCAGAACTGTTACTCTTGCTTTAGACAACATTTGTCTGGGTAGGCCCAACCAGTTCGGCAACACATGATTTGGATTTGTTGGACTGGAATTGAAATATGTAGAGTAAGGTTATTGTAAATCTCTGAGAGATAAAATAGAGAATTGAAATCCGTAAAAGGGTTTGAGGTTGAATAAGATTGCAATGGAGTGCATTTAAGAATCAGGGCAAGACAGGGAGATCAGCTCAGTGCTTTGTCTCCACCCAGAGGGGTGGGATACAGACAGTGGGAAGGAGACACAAGAGGGAGGAGATATGGGGATATATGTATATGTATAGCTGATTCACTTTGTTATACAGCAGAAACTAACACACCATTGTAAAGCAATTATACTCCAATAAAGATGTTAAAAAAAAGAAAGAAAGAAAAAGAATCAGCGCAAGCAGCAAAGCTAAGATGTCCGAGATCTGTGCTGAAAAACAAGTAAGGTGCTCATAATTCGTTTTATTGGTTGCTGCTCAGGTAGTAGGTGCATCAGCCAGATTTCAGGGCTTAGGACCCTGGGGCACAGCACCCAGTACACTTGACCACATTACCACATGATGGAAGGTGATGATGAGTGAAGGGTAATGTATAAGGTAGCACACTCAAGGGCTGGATGCTTGTTCATGTCAGTGCTCACCAAATGGGAAAAGATAAAGGTAGAATTTAGGCAGGCCCTACTGTTGGTGCATGCTTGCCTTCAGGGCTTATAGAAGTCAGGAGAAATTTAATGAATAAAGGAATTCATAAATAGAGCTGTCTGAAAATGTAGAGGCTGTCTTAAGAGACAGTGATTTCTTCTTCACTGGAAGTATTTAAGCAAGGTGGCCAGGGTTGCTGAACACAGGGAATGACTGTTCTGGGTGGGAGGATGGATCAGATATCTCCCAGTGCTTTTCCAATTGTGTAATTCTGTAATTTTCAGAATCAGAGTGACCCTGAGAGGCCATGCAAGATCCAAGATGGCTCCCAGCCCAGACATTCCTGGTGGGAGTGGAAGGCAATGTGATTCTTTTCACTTGGGTTTAGTTTAATTGAGTTGAGTCTGATCCCTCTGTGACTCTCCTTAGACCCAATAAAACCCCATATGATGTGAGAAAACCACTTGACAACTCTAGTTGGCACTGTGATCCAGGGATGTTCCCAGTTTAGTCTCAAAGCCAGGGTTTCCTGGGGACAGATGGGGACTGGGAACCTCATACTGGAGTGACTTAAATTCCCACAGTTTGTTGACCTGGTAGCATTAGAAATGTTCTGCCTTCTGCTGTGAAGTAGAATAATGGAGCACAGACCACCAGCAGGGAAGTGACATGTGGGGCCCGAAAATCCCTCATGGTTTAGATTTGGCGTTATGTTAGTCACAGACGCTCCCCACTTTTTGGCTGCCATATTTGTATCTAACGAAGTAGGGCAGCTAAGGGGAATGTGTCTTTGGATTGGTTTTAACTGCGAGATGTACAGATCCTGGAACTGACTTTAAACACCACCAGATAAAATGTTTGTATTCTTTATGGCAATTGTCTTGATGAAGTTATCAGCAGGAGACATCTTGTAACATGTATTTTTTCAGAAAGGTTTTCCATGGTCTGATATTCTTAATGAACTCACCTGTTGCTGGTCTTTATTCTTTTTTTAAGTTCAAAAAAAAATTTTTTTAACTGATCTCCTACTTAGAAGCCAGGCCCTGTGCTAGGGCTTCAGAGGATACAGAAATTAATCAGGCATTTCACACTTACCAATTTGATAGAGGAGATGAAAGTCAAAAAGATAATTATATACAATGGAGAAAAGACAGCCTCTTCAATAAGTGGTGCTGGGAAAACCGGACAGCTACATGTAAAAGAATGAAATTAGAACACTCCCTAACACCATACACAAAAATAAACTCTAAATGGATTAAAGACCTAAATGTAAGGCCAGACACCATCAAACTCTTAGAAGAAAACATAGGCAGAACACTCTATTACATACATCACAGCAAGATCCTTTTTGACCCACCTCCTAGAGAAATGGAAATAAAAACAAAAATAAACAAATGGAACCTAATGAAACTTCAAAGCTTTTGCACAGCAAAGGAAACCATAAACAAGACCAAAAGACAACCCTCAGAATGGGAGAAAATATTTGCAAATGAAGCAACTGACAAAGGATTAACCTCCAAAACTTACAAACAGCTCATGCAACTCAGTATCAGAAAAACAAACAACCCAATCCAAAAATGGGTGAAGACCTAAATAGTTCTTGAAAGAAAATATACAGATTGCCAAAAAACACATGAAAGGATGCTCAACATCACTAATAATTAGAGAAATGCAAAGCAAAACTACAATGAGGTATCACCTCACACCAGTCAGAATGGCCATCATCAAAAAATCTACAAACAATAAATGCTGGAGAGGGTGTGGAGAAAAGGGAACCCTCTTGCACTGTTGGTGGGAATGTAAATTGATACAGCCACTATGGAGAACAGTATGGAGGTTCCTTAAAAGACTAAAAATAGAACTACCATACCACCCAGCAATCCCACTACTGGGCATATACCCTGAGAAAACCATAATTCAAAAAGAGTCATGTGCCACAATGTTCATTGCAGCTCTATTTACAATAGCCAGGACATGGAAGCAACCTAAGTGTCCATTGATGGATGAATGGATAAAGAAGATGTGGCACATATATACAACGGAATATTACTCAGCCATAAAAAGAAACGAAATTGAGTTTTTTGTAGTGAGGTGGATGGACCTAGAGTTTGTCATACAGAGTGAAGTAAGTCAGAAGGAGAAAAACAAATACCATATGCTAACACATTTATATGGAATCTAAAAAAAAATTTTACTTAAAAAATGGTTATGAAGAACGAGGGGCAGGACAGGAATAAAGATGCAGATGTAGAGAATGGACTTGAGGATACGGGGAGGGGGAAGGGTAAGCTGGGACAAAGTGAGAGAGTGGCACGGACTTATAAATACTACCAAATGTTAAATAGATAGCTAGTGGGAAGCAGCCACATAGCACAGGGAGATCAGCTCGGTGCTTTGTGACCACCTAGAGGGGTAGAATAGGGAGGGTGGGAGGGAGACTCAAGAGGGAGGAGATATAGGGGTATATGTATATGTACAGCTGATTCACTTTGTTATAAAGCAGAAACTAACACACCATTGTAAAGCAGTTATACTCCAATAAAGGTGTTAAAAAAGATGATTATAACACAAGAAAAACTATTAGTTTTAGGAAAATAATATCAACCAAATGGTATGGGAGTTGGGATGGGGGAAAGATTATTTCTGGATTGGGGGAGCAGAGAAACTTCATTGAGAAGTTCATGGGATTTGAGCAGGCCTTTGTAAAATAACCTTTGAAAGATTTTGACTGGTATAGAGCAGGGCATTACCCTTGGAAGGAACAGTGTGAGCAATGGCATAGATGCAGGAAAGCATGGGCCATATAGAGGGAAAAGTACATAGGCCAGTTTGGGTAAAGGTAAATAGTGGAAGAGAAAGATGAGAGAACAGTTCAAATTAGAGCATCTTGAATGTGTGGCTGATAATGTATCTGAACTTCATTCAGTAACCCATGGGAAGGCATCGAAGGTTTTTGAGCTGCTAAGAAGTCATGATCAGTGTTCTGCTCTCGGGCAGCCGTGGGTACTTTATAAAAGTTGGAAGCAAATATCAGGATATTGAATCCAGGAGGAAGGTATAAAGAATCTGATGATATTAGTGGGATTAGAAAGGAGGCAGTAGCTTCAAGAGACCCTCAAATGTAATATATAGAACCTGAGAGGTGATCAGAGAAGGAATAGATGGTAACTCTTAAATTTTATGAAAGAGTTACAGAATAATAAGGCAAAGGATCAGATATGCTTAAAATCAGGGAAGGTAAGAAATGTCATTTTGGAACATGTTTATCTTGAGACAAGAGTGAGCACCTAAGAGGAAATGTCCAACAGTTTAAGTTTGGGACTAGAGATAGTTTTAGGAGCCAGGGCTAGAGTTGCAGTGAGAGGATATATCATAACTCAGGGAAAGCACACACAGCAAACAGGGATAAGAACAACGCCTTGGGGGAAGAGCACCTATTATGTGCAAGGCATTGTAAAAAAAAAAAGCTTGATATACTTTATTATATAATCCTTGCAACCAAGGTGAAGTGATTATCTTCATGTGAGAGATAAGGAGAAGTTCAGAGTGATTATCTCATTAGACCAAGGTCATACATTTGACAGTGTTGGTTGGCTCCAGGGTTTAGAGTTAGGTCAGCGGAAATTTACTACATCACACTGCAGAGCTGTCAAAGAGGCAGGAGGAGGAAAACCAGGAGAATTAATTGTCATGAAAACAAGGGAGAAGACTAAGTGTCTTAATGAACTATGGGGTGACTGTGGGAATAGAAAAGATGGAGGTGAGGAAGTGAAATATCTTCAGTGGTTCCCAGAAGTTCCAGCTTTTGTTGGGAATTTGTGCCAAGACCACATAGATGCCAGTCTTAGGTACATTGAGAGAGGCTGTTTAAGGACTTTGAACTGCACCTGGCCTGGCTGGAGGTTGAGTTCCATCTACAAATGTACATTTTAACTTGCTCAAATAAGCACTTACCCCAAAAGCACCAGCTGATCTTCCAACTTTGTTTTTAGCAGGAGAGACTACTTTTTCAATTTAGGATATAGGAAAATCCCAGATAAAATCAGAGTTATTCAAGTTGAAGGAGAGGGAGTACCCTTTTCCTCCTCCTTGCTCCCCTCTACCCTTAATCCACTTCAGAAAAGGGTTCTGAAACCTCCTTGCTGTACATAATAGTATTTGAAAAAACCCTGCTTTGCAGTAAATTTGGAGGGGGGTGACAAAGGGAAGTGACAGGTATTGCTAGAGAACTGAAGGAAAGAGTCATTTGCTTTAGGTACAAATAATTTAGGAATCCAGCTGAGAAGAGAACAGGAGTTTTCAAACTCCCCAACAGTCAGCACTCTATTATCTCACTCTTGTCCCCAGTTTTAAAACAAATAAAATTTGTTTAAAAAAGAACATAGCACTTGATTTCTAAGATTCCATTCAGCAGATATTTGTTAACTACCTATACGTGCAAAGCAGTTAAGACCTGCTTAATAAACACTGACTCATTTTTATAGACTAAAAGAAAGGGAAAATAAACTATCCCAAAGCATCAGTATTATATTACCGAATAAGGAGCTTTCTCTGAGAGACTGCAAAATTACAAGCGCCAGAAAGACATTGTGTGGACTCCAATATTTGTTCAGACCCAATTTAAAGCTCTAGGCAGAAAAGAGGGGTTTTGTAGCACACAGTAGCTTTACAAAGCCTGCCTTATAGGCTGAGCAGGTAACTCCTGGGGAAGACCATGAGTTTGAAAATGAGAGCAGTGGCTAAGAAACTATAGTGTTCTGCAGGGTTTTTTCTACTCCATTTGTGTTTGAAGTTAGTTTTATATTCATCTTCACCTATTTGCTTTAAACCACTTGAAACCAAATCCAAGTTAATTGAAAGGTTACGAGGGGTCCATGAACCACCTTTGGAAGAAGCAGTTTGCAAACAAGGGTTTTGAAACTCTCTTCATTTTCCCTATCTAGAGGAAACAGAATTTCAAAATCCACAAAAAAAGAATTTGGCAAGTTCCCAGAAGCCGGGAATCAGACGTAGGAAGCTGAAGGAGATCTAGTCATCTAAATGGCTTCATAGACTAGTAGATGTTTCAACGTCTTCCTACCCCTCCCAGAGTTTTAAAGTTACTAAGTTTAGAAGATCTCTGTTTTCCTAGAGCGTTTTCCAGTCAGAAAGAATTTATGGTTGAAATAAGGAGGGGATAAGGCAGGAACTGTAACTGAGAAGAGAGGTGTAGTGTAGAGTCCTGGCAGTTTTCAGGCTGTGCCGTTTAAATGCATTTCAGGGTAAGGCTTGCTTTTTATTTTTTATTTATTTTTTTAGTATATGTGCTTCTGTTGCGTTTTTTTTAAAAAAAGAAAAAATTAAAAAGAAAACTTTTGTTACCTTTGCTAGATTCATGGGGTGGGAATTGGGTTGGGGGAGCATTGATTTCTGGAGTAACTCTGGGGATTTGTGCATCGGATATAATAGCTAACACAGAGAAACCTTAATGGAGTAGACTGGAAGCTTCCATGATTTTACACAACTGTTTTGGGGAAAACATAGTTCTTATTTTAGTCAGGGGATGATGGGCACATCTGCTTCTATGTGAGAGTCCTTTCCTCAGATTCCCAAAAGCCTTCAAGTCAACCAGGGATTTGTTCCTTTGTTGGTAAAGAACTCTACTCTCTGGAAGACAGATTTGTTCATTGAAAGCCAATAATGACTTACGTGCATGCAGTCTATGATATTCTAGTACTAAGAGTCATTGGCTATTCTTATATCACAAATATGCCATTGCTAGACTGCATTGTGTTTTAGTTTATGTAGTTTTCAGACTGAGCTAAATATATAAAGACTTTCTCTAATACTTTGTACTTAGTAAATTTGCCAGTTTTTGTATATAATAAGTGTGGGGAGGGTATAGGATGTTGGCAGCACAGAATCACAGCTGTGGCTTGGGGGAACTTGAGGTTGGTTTGCAATGTGATACCAATCGGAACTCTATAGGCTAAAATATCAGTAGACCAGTACTCAACCCCAAGTTTTAGTAAGGTCATTCTTGTTTCTATGTTATGTGACTCAGTTCAAGGTCTAGGCTGCTTGGAGATTATCAGCTCAAGGTGGGACCTCTTATTTCTACCTTTAGATTCTCATGTCTAAGTGAAAGAGCTTTAGTTTCTATAACCATGTCATTACAGAGGGAAAAATAGTAAGTTTACAGTGGAGAGTTCTGGCAGACACCATCTTAGCCAAGCATTCTAGGTTCACATCACTAGGAGTCCATATGACAGCATGTATCCCCTGATATGATGCAATGAGAAGGGCACATCCCACTCAAGTTGAGGCACCTTCTACAAAACAACTGGCCAATACCCTTCAAAGCTCTCAAGATTATGAAAAACAAGGAAAGAATGAGGAACAGTCACATATGGAAGGAGACGTACAACTAAATGTAATGTGGGATCCTGGATTAGATCCTGGAACAACAACAACAAAAAAGGACATTAGTGGAAAGAATTGGTAAAAAATAAATATTTTCTGTACTTTAGTTAATAGTATTATACCAAGGTTAATTTCTTAGTTTGTAATTGTTTAATCGTTATGTAAGATATTAACATAAGAAGGTGGGTGGAGTGTATGGAAATTCTCTATACTATTTTTGCGACTCTTCTGTAAGTTTAAAATTATCTCAAAATAAAAAAATTTTTTTCATGTAGTAACCTGAATTGGGCCAACTCTTTTAGTAAGTGTTAATTAAAAATTACTCTCTGAGGAGTTCCCTGGTGGCGCAGTGGTTAAGAATCCACCTTCCAATGCAGGGGACACGGGTTAGATCCCTGGTCCGGGAGGATCACATATGCTGCAGAGCAACTAAGCCCGTGTGCCACAACTACTGAAGCCCGCATTCCTAGAGCCCGTGCTCCGCAGCAAGAGAAGCCACCACAATGAGAAGCCCGCGCACCGCAAAGAAGAGTAGCCCCCGCTCAATGAAACTAGAGAAAGCCCGCGCACAGCAACAAAGACCCAACGCAGCTGAAAAAACTAAAATAAAATTATAAAAAAAATAAAAAATAAAAATTACTCTCCAGAGTAATTATTCTTCCTCATAGGAAGACTATTTCCTATCTGGTATGTTCACTTTAATTTTTTAGTTCTTTTGTTATTATCATATATTGAATAGATATAAAGTTTATCACAAATGTGTAAGTTGGAAAGAGTAACACCATGAGCACAAATGTAGCTTGAAACACTCCGTATGCTTTTTCCATCCCATCCCCTTCCCTCTCCCTAAACTCTATCCTGAATTTGGTATTTTTAATTCTCTTGTTTCTCTTTATAGGTTTACCTTGAAAGTATTTATCCCTGATGATATAGTTTTACATGATCTTTAACTTTACATAAGTGGAATAATATTTTATGTATACTTCTGCAATTTGTTTTTCCCTAAATATTATATTCCTGAGATTTAACAATGTTAATATGTATAACTTAGCTCACTCATTTTCACTACTATGTAGCTTTCCATTTTATGAACATACCACAAGTTACTTCTCTATTCTATCATTAATAGCCATTTGGTTGGTTTCCCAGTTTTGCTGTTATGAGCAGTGCTATTGCACACATCTTCGTATGTGGCATATTATGACAGTTTCCCTAGGGTATATAAATAAGATGGACTAGCTGGGTTATAGGGTAAATTCTCCATCAACTTTATTAGATAAGGCCAAATTGTTTTCCAGAGTGGTTTGTCCAATTTTTAATACCACCAACAGTATGTAAGTGTTCCAGTGGTTCCACTTTCTCTCTAACACAATATTATTAGACTTAATTTTTTTTTTACTAAGCTGGTGGGTGTGTATATTAAAATTTTAAAACATTGCCCTTTGTTGATTGACTACTTTGTGTCAAGTACTGTGGCAGACGTTTTCATACATTATTTAATTTAATCCTCTCACAGTTCTTCTTAGCTCCCTAATGGAAACTAATGTTGTACTTAGTTTGTAATACATAATTACCTCTAAACCTCTCTCTGGCAAATTTATTCCTTATCAGATTTTTCTCCATCTTGTATCTGCTAAATTTATTTTCTGTTTCTTAAAAAAAAATTATTCTCACTTTAGAAGAAATTTAAGGCATGAAGTGGTTAATAACTTGCCCCAAGTCACATTGTCGTTAATTAGTAGCAAACTTTGAAATGAAACCCGGTTCTCTAGCTCCTAATCCTTTTCTTTTACTCCATCTCTTCCCTTTTCCCTCCCACGTCGCATTTCTTCTTCCCTTCCCTCACATTCTCCTCCTCCTCCTCTGAGTTTAACAGCTTAAATGTATTTTCCAGTTGGCAGCTATGTAATGTGATGTGCGTGTAGAGAGCGTCACAAGATTGGGTGAGTGCCTGGTTCCAGCTAAATAGTCATTACTCAGGTCCCTGGCTGGCTGTTAAGTGTCACAACCATTTCAAATTCCAAGCTGTGCTGCTTGTGTGCATTTGGCCAGGCTACCCTCTCAAAGCTGTCGATGGCCCTGCAGGGGTTGGAGAGAATCCAGAACTTCAGGACCTCCCATCCTTGGCTCTCCTTTCTCAGCAGTAGGAACCCCAAGCCTACTGTGGGGGTCCCTGAGAATTCTCAGGCAACTGAAGGTAGGACTGGGTGCCTAGAGAGTGATGCTATTAGAACTGCTCACGTTCGTTAGGAACACACAGATTCTGTTGACAGAAGAAACAGACCTTAGCTTGGGGTACAAAACTTGCAGCACAAGTGAATTTTTTCGGCCTACACAATATTTAATTTTACTTTTTAAAAACTTTGGATGCTTTTATAGGAAGCATGCACTCACCAATTGGTCACAATGCCCAGCACTTCATTTCTTGTTGTTTTATACCTAACTGCTATTAACTCCCTGGCTCCTAAAGTTATTTGATGCAACTCTGCCTAGATTATTGAAATATGAATTGTATCCTTACTGAGGTCACTTGGGACTCACTGAGGGCAGAACTGGAAGATGCATTCTCATTCCAAAGTGATCACAGTTGCCCAGGTATTTTTTTTTTCTGACAGCCAAACATCCCTTGGCTGTAAATACTCTTTTACTTAGACTTAACACTCCCCCCCAAAATTATGGATTTTTGTCCCATCTAATCTTGTTTGGGATAATTAAGATGAAAATACATGTAATATTTTCTAATCTTGGCTTATGCATACTTAGTGACTTAGGAGACCTGAAAGAAATTAATTAATTAAAATAAACATACTTTTTTGGCCTTTTTTGAATTGGGTTAAGAATGGAGAGATAGAAGTGTTTTCTGTGTAGCATAGTCATGGGGTTTGATAAAGCATAATTTTCAAAAGGTTAAAAAACATGACTCTCATGTAAATATAAAATGGACAGATGTCACAGATTTTATTTAACTCATTAATTAATGAGGGAACCAGTAAGATGTTAAGACCAGTTCAAATAAAAATTTAGGAGCTGTGTATATATAGGCAATTTCATTAAAAAAAAGTTAAGATTTCTCAATTATATACAAAACTATTTAAAGTCCTAAAGTACATTAATCATAACCTTTGGAGTTATCTTTTCCACCAGAGAGAAAATATTTATATCTATATTAGATGAAAATCTACAAGTTAACTGCTGCCCTATGGGGTTATAGAATAGTCCAACAGAAAACTAATCAAAGGTATAAGCCCAGAACTTCACTAAAAGATCACCCAATAATTTATTTTTCCTGTTTCCAAGTTTCAGCTAATTTTTCTGGCAGATTAGAGTTATCAGCTTAGATTTGGTTGCCAGGAAGTGGAATCCGTTTCCCAAGTTTTGAAAATATAACTTTATGATAAGGATGTATGAAATGAATTCTAAAATTTAGCACATGTATTTTAGAGGTAGATTTATTTTGGATTTCAGAGATCAAGTTCCAAGTTTCTTAAACATTCATTTAAGTAAAATGGTATTGGCAATGAGAAATTCTCATTCTAAATTTTTTTATTTCCTTTACAGAAATCCCAGGGAATTTTAACTGGAACTACTCTGCAATGTCTGTATTTGAAAAGGAAAGTGAGGACAAACAAAATGGAGGTAGGTGAACTCTAAGTCTGTATGTCATTATTGTTGCCTGTAAAAAGTGCACACATGCCCGCACATGTGTGTGCACTTGCACGTATGACAGATAAATAGACTGGCCAACCTACCAAACTACCATTTTAGCAAACTGACCAGGAAAGGAAATATACTTTGCAGAAGTAAATACTTTGTACTTACAATTTCAAGCTCCCTTGTTCTGTCATTTGAGAATTCTAATTTGAGTAGTTATACTTGCTCATCTTTTGTTCTTTTATCTGTACTCTTAATTTATTTTGTACTTTTATTTGGAAGTTCATCAGGAAAGCATGTGTTCCTTTTCCTCTCCCCATCCTTCACAACCGTCTCCTGCTAAAAAAGAAGTGGTTAATGTGAAAAGCAGTTGCTGAGGCTAATTAAGTCATCTTTTGCAGACTTTTTGCAGACAGAGCAAGTGGATCTGGCTATGGTGTTAGAGAGGATTTCTGTACCACTTCCGTGCTTTCCTGTGGTGTCTCAAAGTACTAAAAGGAGCTGGGGTAATCACACCCAAGCCACCTTTAAGAATGAAACTGCCTGACATGAAAAAAGAAATCTTTTTCTAACATAAAATTTTGAGAAAGCAAGCCAGACTGTAGTTCTATATTTAGGCTTCCTTTTGAGGAGTGGAGAAGGTGCAGAGAATGAAATTAGGTCACTGATTTAAGGTCACACTATACCTTCTTTACTTTCTGTCATTATGCAGTTGTCTGATTCCTGGAAGGAGCCCATTCCAAGGGCACAGGCCCTGGTTCTAGGAAGAGGAAGTCAGGGAGCTCCCAACAGAAGGAAAAAGCAAGAAGTCCTCTCCTACTCTCAGAACTGCTGAAAGAGAGAGGGTTGAGGAAAACAGGCTAAATGACCAATTTCTCCTGCATCTTCTTATGAACAGAGAATATGGCAGACAGTGTAAATCAGTGAAGCGAGAACACACCCTCACACCATACACAACAATAAACTCAAAATGGCTTAAAGACTTAAATATAAGACATGACACCATAAAATTCCTAGAAGAGAACATATGCAAAACATTTCTCTGACATAAATCGTAACAATGTTTTCTTAGGTCAGTCTCCCAAGGCAATAGAAATAAAAGCAAAAATAAACAAATGGTACCTAATCAAACTTATAAGCTTTTGCACAGCAAAGGAAACCATAAACAAAATGAAAAGACAACCTACAGACTGGGAGAAAATATTTGCAAACGATGTGACCAACAAGGGCTTAATTTCTAAAATATACAAACAGCTTATACAATTCAATAACAACAACAAAAAAAAACCCCAAACAACCCAATCAAAAAGTGGGCAGAAGGTCTAAATAGACATTTCTCCAAAGAAGACGTGCAGATGGCCAGTAGGCACATGAAAAAGATGCTCAGCATTGCTAATTATTAGAGAAATGCAAATCAAAAACTACAGTGAGGTACCACCTCACACCGGTCAGAATGGCCATCATCAAAAAATATACAGATAACAAATGCTGGAGAGGGTGTGAAGAAAAGGGAGCCCTCCAACACTGATGGAAATCTAAATTGGTGCAGCCACTGTGGAAAACCAGTATGGAGGTTCCTCAAATCATTAAAAATTGAGCTACCATATGATCTAACAATCCCACTCCTGGGCATATATCCAGACAAATCTATAATTCAAAAAGATACATGGACCCCTATGTTCATAGCAGCACTATTTACAATAGCCAAGACATGGAAGCAACCTAAACATCCATTGACAGATGAATGGATAAAGAAGATACAGATATATATACACACAATGGAGTATTACTCAGCCATAAAAAAGAATGAAATAATGCCATTTGCAGCAACATGGATGGACCTAGACATTATCATACTAAGTAAAGTAAGTCAGACAGAAAGACAAACATCATATGATATCAGTTATATGTGGAATCTAAAAAAATGATAGAAATGAACTTATTTACAAAACAGAACCAAACACAAACATAGAAAACAAATTTATGGTAACCAAAGGCAGAAGGAGGGGAAGGGATAAATTAGGAGTTTGGGATTAGCGATTAGCAGATACACACTACTATATATAAAATAGGTAAATGACAAGGTCCTACTGTATAGCACAAGGAACTACATTCAATATCTTGTAATAAACTATAGTGGAAAAGAATCCGAAAAAGAATATATATACACATATAGCTGAATCATTTTGCTATACACCAGAAACTAACACAACATTGTAGATCAACTATACTTCAACAAATAAATAACTTTTTAAGAAAAGAAAATATAGAGGACAAAATACTTTAGGGAGCAGTAAGTTCAAGGTTAATGAAGAATGTGATAGTCAATAAAGACTGATTAATTTATTCAACAAATATTTATTGATCACCAAATGCCACTGTGCTACATGCTGGCAATACAATAGCCACAAAACTAGACAGAATCCCAGCCCTAATGGAGATTATGGTTTACTGAGGGACAGCCTTTAATTAAGTAATAAGACATTAAATAATAGTACAGAGAAATGTCAAATTATATCGACGGTAAGTGCTAGGAAGTCAAGGTCATATGGGAGGCACAGTGGTTAAGACCGTGGATTCTGGAGCCATACTGTCTAGGTTTGAATCCTAGCTCCACCACTTACTGTTATTTTTGGGAAAATCTCTTAATTTCTTTATGCTACAGCTTCTCATCCATAAAATGGGGCTACCTCATAAGGATGTTGTGAGGATTAAATGAGGTAATATTTGTAAAGCACTGGGACATGGTAAACACTAGGTAAACGTTTATGTAAAAAGTAATTTATAAGAGCTTGGTGCTCCCATTCAGGAAGATAATTAAGAACTTGAATGTTTATAAATGTGGTCATTTCAAAAAGTCAAAATTTTTACCAATGAAAAGTAATTGGAACCAGTTTTCTTGGTCTGAATTCCTTCAGATAGGCTAAGTCTACCTACTGCAGTAGAGTTATTGCTTGTGCTGTTTGGAGCAGTGAGCAGTTAATCCTGGTCCATCCTGTTGGCCTGAGTCAACAAAATAACAGTGGCAAAACCAGTATTTGGCAGGTAACTCTGCCCTTTTCCAGGCTATCAGCCTGTTCTGGTTGGAAAACACATAGTACATAGAGTGGATGTGGAGTTGACTTGTTCCAGCATTTTGCTTACCTACTCTCTCCTTTCTATTTTTCACTACTTTCTTAGTTCAACCTCTCACTGTTTCAAGCATTGATTATTGCAGCAATCTTTTAAGTCTTTATTCTGCAATCTGTTCCTCTGTAAATACGTCATATTAATCTTTCTGAAATTCCAGTTTTATCACGTTTTTCCTTGCTCAGAATCTTTCTGGGATTCCTTGTCAGCTACTAGATAAAATTTAAGGTCATTAGCCTGCATTAAAAGCCTGACTTTATAGTCTTGTTTCCTCTCTCCTTCAGACTCTTCCTACCTACTGTACTATCATACAACTTGTCTAGTCTCAGTGCTGAAAATTTCATTAAGTTCTTTTTTTCTGCCTAGATACGTGTTCCCTACATCTATCAATATATTGAATCTATATTCATCTTTTAGGTTTAGTGCAAGTCCTCTATGAAGCCTTCTCCAGCAACTCTAGCCACCAGTGCCCCCCACGCCCCTGGCATTATCTTTCCTTCTTGAATTCCTATAGTGCTTGATTTCTATAATTTTTAAAAATAATAGCCTTATTAAGATACCACTTGTCATAAAATTCACCATTTTAAAGCACACAACTCAGTGATTTTCAGTACATTCACAGAATTGTGAACCATGACCATAATTCAATTTTAGAAAATTTTCATCACCCCAAAAGAAACCCTGTACCCGTTAGGAATCACTCCCAATTCCCCCCACCTCCAGCCACTGGCAACCACTAATCTATTTTCTATCCGTATGGACTTGTCTATTCTACACATGATATATGCATAACATATACACATATATATAGAATCAAGTAATATGTAGCCTTTTGTGACCGGCTTCTTTCACTTAATGTTTTCAAGGTTCATGCATATTGTAGCATATATTAGTACCTCATTCCTTTTTATGGCTGAATATCATTTCATTGTATGGGCACACGACTATTTGTTTATCTGTTCATCAGTTGATAGATATTTACATTGTTTCCACTTTTTGGCTATTATAAACAATGCTGCTATAAACATTTATGTACAAGTTTTTGTGTGGACTTCAATTCTCTTGGGTTTCTACAATTCATTGTAAATCTTATTAATATCCTGCCTTGAACTTTTACTTTACTGTTTTGCATATATGTTGAGTTTATCTACTAAGTTATCTACCTAGCCCAGTGCCTACAGAGTTCCCTCTGTCCTGGAGAGTTTACAAGCTTGTCCCATTTATTATACTTCTCCTTTCCCTCAGCTTTACCACCCATACACATATATTGATACAAATATCATCATTGTTATCATCACCACTACCACAACACAACAGTAAAAATTATTAATAAGTATTGATAGGTAGTTAAATAATACTAGGTAGTAAATTCAAAAGGGTGAGATACACTTGTATGTATTGACATGGAAAGATCTACAATACATATTATGAAAAGAAAAAAGCAACTAGCAGAGCAATACATATAGTAGCATCTCATTTGTTTAAAAAACACATATAGGTGTTTGTGTATATGTATATGTTTGTAAGTAAATACTCTAAGGAAGGGACCCCCAAAGGATATACGCCAGTCTGTTAACAGTGGTTTCCTTAGGAAAGGGAGAAGGCGTGGGAAAGGAAACTTTATATTTTTTCTCTATATATTTTTGAGTTTGGATCTTTTACAGGTAAAATATGTTTGCTTTACTTTGGTGATTTGAAAAATAATTAAAGAAAAAAGTGTAATCGCAAAGGAAAAAAACTAAGTTGGAGAAACTAGAAAGAAAGGACAGAAGAAGAAATAGTACGAAGGAAGAGGGCATAGATATTGCAGCATGTAGGGCAGAAAATTAATCAGAGCCTTAGTAATAGAATCCTATGCAACACCACATCTAAATAAACACAAAAAAATAGACATCAATGTTGCACAACTCTGTGAACATAACAAACACCATTGAATTGTACATTTTATTTTAAACACATGCATGTATAGAATGTACATTATATCTCAATAAAGTTATTTAAAATAAAACAGACATCTAAAATTTTTAGAGCTAGTTTCTAGAATTCTGTTTATTTAGAAAATTTAAAGCAACAATTGAATTAATTTGTAGGAACTTTTCTTGACCTCAGTAAAAGTCAGGGTAGCCAGATAAAATACATGATTCCCAGTTAAATTTGAATTTTAGTAAACAATGAATAGTTTTTTAGTGTAAGTATGCCCCATGTAATATTTGGGACATATTTTGTTTTTGTATTTTTATTTGCTAAATCTGGCAATGCTAAACAAAGGGAATTAAATTTTGAATCTTTTATAGTTAAATTGTTTCTTTGGCATCACCAGGGTTTGCTCTTAGGTCCAGCTTTGTGTGAATGGCATTTTGTTTCTGATGGCCTTTATCATAACTTTCCCAACCTCTCATCTCCTATCCCAAGGAAGGTTTTATGATTGAGAAGCACTGAAAGTGATGTCTAGTAGTTCAGTCAAACATGATGGTTTTTACCTTTACCACATTGATGAGAAATCATTAGTTCTACATTTCAAATGAGGTCAGAATGGTAAAGCACCACTCTCAACTCCCATCTCCCAGTTGATGTTTCTGTCAGCTTCTCCCTTGGAGAGGAAAGGGGAAAAAAACGAAGGTCTCCAAGAGGAGTAGGGTGAGGGGACTTTGGTTTTGAGCACATTCTGAATTGTGTCAGCCAAATCAATCTTGTATGACATCCTGTTAATAAATGAGGGTTTACTTTTTTTTTTTTTTTTTTTTGCTTTTTACTATCTTTCTTTTCTTTAGTGTCTTGTCCTTTGAGCAATTCTAGTCTTGTTCTGCTAAACTTGGACAGAAGAATTAGTGAAGCTACAGAGGATGATCAGAGGCATGGTAACAGGAGAGCTACAGTAGTTCAAGAACTAGAATTTTCATGACCTTCAAGGTTTTAGAGAGCTTCCTCTCCAGGTTGTTTTTGACACT
Organism: Grampus griseus; assembly: GCF_964374135.1. NCBI lineage: Eukaryota > Metazoa > Chordata > Mammalia > Artiodactyla > Delphinidae > Grampus > Grampus griseus. Next base: position 36,862,603 of record NC_139000.1, on the reverse strand, counting down.
GCAACTCTACTCACCCTCTTCAGTCATGCTGATTATCCTCCTGTTTGCTGACCTTAGAAAGATCAACAAAGAATTAGTCTTAGCTGGGGTTTCTCTTTCAGTCCAGCTGTTCCGTGATAATATAGATACTCCCACAAGGAGGAGGAGGTGATTATTCTCCTTTGGAGGGGTTTGGACAGAAATCTGACCATGATTCAACAGAATGTGTTTCTAAGCATCTATTCACTTGTGTGCTTGTTCATTCAACAAATTTGTGTTAAATCCAGGGCCTAATGCTGAGCTAACCAGTGGGATACAGAGATTTAAAGAAAAGAAAAAAGTAAAAAAGACATGGTCTCTATCTTTAAGGAGGTCTTTGTTTAGTGGGAGAAGATGGTATTAGAAATATTATAAATGAGCTGAATGTAAACCATGAGACATAGCAATGGGTAGACTGAACCAGAAACACGTAATGAAATGGTGATGAGACAGCAAATTAGTTACTGCCTCTTCCACAGGACCGCTGACCCTGGACTTTCCCATGATGACTCTCAGCTATGTCATTTAGCTATTCTTCATACCATTCTTTAGATAGAAATATCATCTGGTGACTGCACTCAAGATATCTTAGAGATGCAGTCTGGAGAGATGAAATATAAATGTTCTTGTGTACCCAAGACTGGAAGCCATATGGGCAGCTAAATCAACTGATAGCTATAATGTTCCCATTATGCTTTTTGACTACTAGGATAAATTGTGATCATTTGGAATCTAAGAAATTCCAGAATTCCTACTGTAAATTGATTCCAACTAATCTGAGCAGAAATTCCAGAACTTGGTCAGTTATCCTTCCCCTGGCACTCTCTTCACTGATTTTTAGAGATGGGTAAGTTTCAGTCATACGCATTAAGTGACTTGGGTGAAATCACCTAGGCCTGTTGATCTAGAATGACAGCAGGGGGTTATTGCTGAGTTTCTCTCACCAGCACCTGGGCTTCCTTGATCTGGGAGTCTGGTGGTATAAGGAGAGGGGACCTTGACTAATCCCCTGGTTAGAGACTTGCACTCCTAAAGGTCATCTCACTGCTCTTCTGTCTTTAGTTGGAAAATCCTATTTGTGATTGCTTTCCCACTGTGAGCAAGGAGGTATTTGCTCAGAACCTCCTAAGACTGATTGCCTCCTGACCACCTGGCCTGACTTCCTTTTTCTCCCTCCCTCCTTCTTCCTCCTGCTTCTTTTTCTTTCTGTGTGCCACTTTTTCCAGTTCCCTCTTACAGAGCCCATTTTCCTTTTTAGTTTCTGCCATTTCCTTCTCTGGGTGCATCTCCAATTTTCTGTAGCTTTAACTCCTAAAACTTGAGATTGGATTACATCAAGATTGCATAAGAGCTATGTTTTTCACTCTAGCATTTGATTCAAAACTCTTAAGTACATACTTGGAGGCTTCTCCTACTTTGACACTTCTCTCCTACTAACATCCCACCAAGGGATTTTCCATCACTAGACTGTGGCTTTTGTACCCTTTCTTCTTTACTGGCTGAGTCAGCTTAGTATATCCACAGGAGATAGCTGAAAGTTCAAACTCTACTTTGAGCACAGACAACTGTATCAGTGATCCTTGTGGAATCTCCTTGACATAGCATAAGATAAAGGACAAAAAAATATCATTTAATGAGTACTTTTGATGTGTCAGGTATTATGTAGACAGTTTATGAGTACCATCTCATTTAACCCTCATATTAGCAGATAAGGTAGATTTTACTATCCCGTTTTACACATGAGGAAACTAAAGCCCAGAGATGGAAAATGACTTGCCCTAAGTCACTTAACAGTTTAGTCACAAAGCCCAGTCTAGAACTGCTAAAATTTTCTGAGCATTTTTTGATGTATTGGGAATTGTTCTTAAGTGTTTTGCATGCCTCAATTTATTAATCCTCACAATAACTTTATGAGTAGGTATTATTATCATTCATTTTACAGTTGAAGAAAATGAGTCTCAGAAAGGTTAAGTAACTTCCTCAAGGCTATGTAGCTGGTGAGTGAAAGACTGAGATTTGAACACTGGAAGTCTGACTCAATTGTCCATGTTCTTTTTTTTTTTTTAATTGAAATATAGTTTATTTACAATATTGTGTTAGTTTTAGGTGTACAGCAAAGTGATTCAGTTATATATATTTTTTCAGATTATTTTTCCATTATAGGTTATTACAAGATATTGAATATGGTTCCTATGTTCTTTTTCTTTTTAATATAAATTTATTTATTTTTGGCTGCGTTGGGCCTTCGTTGCTGCCCGCAGGCTTTTTCTAGCGGCAGTGAGCAGGGTCTACTCTTCGTTGTGGTGCGCAGTCTCCTCATTGTGGTGGCTTCCCTTGTTGCGGAGCACGGGCTCTAGGTGTGCAGGCTTTAGCAGTTGTGGCTCGCAGGCTCCAGAGCACAGGCTCAGTAGTTGTGGTGCACGAGCTTAGTTGCTCTGTGGCATGTGGGATCTTCCCGGTCCAGGGCTCAAACCCATGTCCCCTGCATTGGCAGGCAGATTCTTAACCACTGCGTCACCAGGGAAGTCCCGAGTTCCTATGTTCTTAACCACTGTGGAAGCCTGCCATGTTTTTAACTCTAAGTCAACTGCACATTTTATAATACCAAGTTGCCTTGCTTCGCCAAGATGTCTGACCCTTTCATTTCAGTGATTTTTACCACCCTCAGCCCAGCTCCCAGCACAGGTCCTTGTGAAACCAGGCCTTCGCTGAACAGGCTGTAGACTCAACCCTTAGTTCCCAATGAAGGATGCATTTTCCACAGTCACCAGAGGCTAGAGCTAGGTGTTTGTCCCCTTGAATTCCATAGCCATGACTACTTCAACTAGACCATCTCCTAGACTCTCCTTGTCTAAGCTAATTTTCAATCTTCTGTAGTTCTAACCTCTCAACCATAATTCACATTTTGTCACTCTTGTTTCAGCCAAACAGAAATAAACGTTGAATTAACAAAGTGTTGGGGAAAACACTTGGTCATCCCAGTCTTTTCCCAACAATATTCACAAGCCCTAGGGAATCTTGAATTAATCTTTCATTATCTCATCCAAAAATTTTTTCTGCCTTTATTATCTCAAACATGACTTGCTACCTTCTTTCCTTAAGCTTGTCTTCTTTTTCTCTCGGACTTTTAGTTTCTTCTCCTAGATGCTTGTGCAAACTGAAGTTTTAACCACTTTTCTCATTGTTCCTGCTTTTCCTTTTTTTAGAGGCATCTTATGAAAACCAACTTTATAGCCTTCAGTTGCTCTTCCCTTCCTGGTGAAAATCCTACTTTCCTTCTTCTTTCCTTTTCTTTCATAGCAGGTCGGGGATCAAAGAGCCAGAACTAGGTGTTGGTTAATGCCATCCCCAACTTAGAAGTCTCCATCTGTCTCCACCAACTCAGGCTCTGAACTTTGGGATCTACCTGCTTTACTTTACTCCTAAACTCAAAGAGGGACGTATGTATTTAGTTGTTTTGCAGAGCCTCAACTCCATGTATCCCTTGGGGTTGCCGGGCTTAGAGAGAATAGCCTGTTGCACCCAGATAAATTGCTGGGAAAACCTGTTAGACCTTTATTAAGTTAAAAAAATAGTTAGTGATATCTAGGATTAAATTTAATAAGAAATGTGAAATTCAGTAAGAAAATATTAGAACTTTATCAAGAGGCATAAAATAATATTTTTGAATAAATTGAGGGGCTGTGCTGGTCTGTTGGGTATGGTTGGAGGGGCAAATGGCATGAGAGAGACTGATTTTATTCACCAATGCCTGAGCAAATTGAGCATGAACATAGTAGAAAAGTAGCCTGCTTATGGGTTGGAAATCTCAACGTCAGTCGAAACACCAGTACTACCCTGGTACTCTGCCCTAATCAGTCAGCCATCTGGGCCCCTGAGAAAGTCCCTGCAGAAAGAGTATAGGTCATGCAGCAGCTCTACATCCTAGACACAGCTAAATTATCTGAGCCATACATGTTCCACTGCTTTGGATAACCTAAGTTATAATGGTTAGCAGAAGCTGTTGTATCACCAGATTGTAAATAAGCCACTAACTAGTCAAAACAGAGTACAAAACAAAACATCCTATCAGTCCCATCTCAACTTCCCCTCTCTTTATTCAGCTAATCCTAGTAATCACAAGAATGAAACAAGAAAGAAATACACTAGTGCAGGAGAACAAACTATAAGCTGCATAGCTGGGTGGTAAACTAGCCCAGGGAAGACTTATAGCCACTTGTTTATGTATTGCTAGCAAGCTGATTGTACAGACATGATCATCATGCACAAAGAAATGGCTTCCTGGGGTCACACCAGTCTCCCTCCAGGGATGTAGTATGCTACTGGATGGGGGACTAATAGTGCAAAAAGGTCAACTCTCTCCAGATTAATCTGTGTAATTTCCAAATCTGTGTACTCAAATCCTGAGTAAAAGGAGGTAAACATCCCAGTTTCACCTTTCCTACAATTTGTGCAAATCTCTGAACTTCAAGCACTGCCCATTGTGCAGACTTTGGCCCCTTATATTTTCTGTAAGAAATTTAGTCTTGTGCTGATTTCATGATGTTTAGTCATTTTTGCTGACAACTAGAGGAGGAATAAAGGAAATTACATGAAGAACTATAAAAGTCCCTGTCTTATCATTGGCTCTTTCCTCAGCTTTCAGAAGTCTACCATCTTAGCCCCCTGAGGAAAGAAGTGTGATTTTCCAGACCTGACTGTTCTTCCCATGGGAGGTAGCTCTGCCTTTTCTAATAACCCACTTTCACTCTATCCGCAGAATTTTAGTGAATAAAATTTTATTTGTCTTCATCTCTAGTCAAAACTCTAATCTTGGGGCTTCCCCGGTGGCGCAGTGGTTAAGAATCCTCCTGCCAATGCAGGGGACACGGGTTCGTGCCCCGGTCCAGGAGGATCCCACATGCCGCCGGAGCATCCAAGTGCATGCGCCACAACTGCTGAGCCTGCACTACTCTGGAGCCCGTGAGCCACAACTACTGAGTCCACGTGCCACAATTACTGAAGCCCGCACGCCTAGAGCCCGTGCTCCACAACAAGAGAAGCCACCGCCATGAGAAGCCCACGCATTACAACGAGGAGTAGTCCCTGCTCACCACAACTAGAGAGAGTCCATGCACAGCAATGAAGATTCAACACAGCCAAAAATAAATAAATAAAATTAATTTATTTAAAAAAAAAAAACTCTAATCTTGAGCAAACTGGACAAAATTATTCTGAAGTTTATCTAGAAGAGAAAATAGACAAGAGTAGCCAAGAAGTCTTCTTTAAAAAAGAAGACTTGCTATCCTATATTAAAAGTTACATAATTTAAAAGATGAATGGAAGGAGGGATAAATTAAGAGTATGGGATTAACAAATAAAAACTACTATACATAAAATAAGCAACAAGGATTTACTGTATAGCACAGGGAATTATATTAAATATCTTGTAATAGCTATAATGGAAAATAATCTGAAAAAAATATATATGTGTAACTGAATAATTTTGCTGTACACCTGAAACTAACACAATATTGTAAACCAACTGTACTTCAATTTAAAAAAAATATTTTTAAAGATGGATAGAACAATGGAACTTAATAGAAAACCCAGAATTATATTCAATATGTTAGAATTTAGTACATTATAAAAATGACATTTAAAACCAGAGTAGGATAAAATATTTGCAAATCACATATCTGATAACTGATTTCTATTCAGAATAGATAAAGAATGCATAGCTCAGTGATTAAAAAGATAATTAACCCAGTTTAAAAATGGGCAAAGAATCTGAATAGACATTTCTCCAAAGAAGATATATAGGACTTCCCTGGTGGCGCAGTGGTTAAGAATCCGCCTGCCAATGCAGGGGACACGGGTTCAATCCCTGGTCTGGGAAGATCCCACATGCCATGGAGCAACTGAGTCTGTGTGCCACAACTACTGAGCCAGCGCTCCAGAGCCCGTGAGCCACAACTACTGAGCCCGCACGCCACAACTACTGAAGCCCGCACACCCTAGAGCCCATGCGCTGCAACTACTGAGCCCACGTGCTGCAACTACTGAAGCCTGTGCACATAGAGGCTGTGCTCCGCAACAGGAGAAGCTACCGCAATGAGAAGCCCACGCACTGCAACAAAGAGTAGACCCCGCTCGCTGCAACTAAAGACCTCAGGCAGCAACAAAGACCGAACACAGCCAAAATTAATTAATTAATTTAAAATTTCCTTTCTCATTAAAAAAACAAAACAAATCAAAAAAAGAAGGTATATAAATTGTTCAATAAAACACATGAAAAGATACTCAATGTCACCATTAGTCATTATGAACATGCAAATCAAAATCACAATGAGATATTACTTCATATCCACTAAGATGGTTAAAATAAAAAACAGTCAATAACAAGTGTTGGCAAGGATATGGAGAAATTGGAATTCTCATACATTGTCAGTGAGAATGTAAAATCGTGCAACTGCTGCGAAAACCTTTTTGGCAGTTCCTCAAAATGTTAAAACTAGAGTTACCATATGACCCAGCAATTCTACTCCTATGTTTATACCCAAGAGAAATGAAAACATGTTCACATAAAAAGTCGTATGTGAGTGTTCATAACACAGGGCCTGACACCAGCTAAGAACTCAGTAAATGCTTGTTGAATCAATGAAGAATCGAAGAGGCTGTAGGAATGTTTTATTCAGGACAGAAAGATCTATTGATAATATACAGTTTTAATACTTTTCATAACATGATAATGGGCTACTTGTAATAGTTTGTAACACCTATGTGTTTTGATGTGATGATTTTGTATGTGGTGTTGTTATCAGGCTGACTCCACTAAATTGCAAGTCCCTTGAAGTCAGGACTCTGCCTTACTCATCTTTTTATCTCCCCACAGCATCCAGCACACTGGTTTCTGTGCAGTAGATGCTCAGTAATTATTTATTAATTCAAATTTAGTCAAGCAAGTTTAGGAAAGGCTGCCTTAGAATGAACCTCAGATATCTTAAACTATGGCTCTGTAATTAACTTATGAAGGAGAACTGGGTTTCTGTGTTTGGCAGTAATGTTGGTGCACACCAGCTTGTTGTCTGTGGAAACATAATCTAGGATTACTAGAAGCATTAATGGTGGAGAACTCCTCAGAAGTTACTTGTCCTCTTTCCTCTAGAAAGCTTCAACAAACACTTTAGGGTTTCTATTTTTATTGTATTTCTTGATTCTTTGAATAAAGAGACAAAATCCTATTTGTGGGCAGATACCCTCAGTGAGAAAGTGTGAGAAGCTAGTGAAGTCTTCATTAGCAGCCAGCATCCCAGGCTGATCTACAGAGGGGCATCCTTCTCATCATTTCTCTCTTCTTTTTCAGAACAAGAGAGGTATCTGCAAGCCAACAACAGAGAATTTAACAGTCTGTTCGGATATCCGGTGAGTATCAGGTCTCTAGCTATTTCAGGAGGGGGCTGGTATTTTCCTCTAATAATCCCCGTTGTCAGTGAGGCAGGAAATTCTTTGTAGATGTAGATTCTACAACATAGGTTCTACTTTCTTTCAAGCTCCTATACAATGAGGGCTGGTACAGTGAGGGCTCAGAAACCAAATTAATACGGTGACCTAGACTCAGGGGAGAATGTGTCTCAAATTTTGGGTTTTATATATATCTTCTAGAAAAGAAATATTGTAGCTTGCACAAATGAAAGCATAGTTCTACAACTTCCTTTTTTCACTTAGACATCTCTCTATGACAATATGTGTAGACCTTCCTAATTTATTTAATAGCAGCATAGTTTTCCATTGTATCAATATACCTTAATTTATTCAACCAGTTTCTTATTATCATTTTAAATGTCTCCATTTATATGCAGGTGTCCCCTCCAAAAAAATTTCTCCAGTGTTTTGCTATGATAAATGGTCCTAAGTGAACACCATTATACTACATATACTTCAGCACATTTGTGTGAATATACATTATGAGAGTTTCCTTGAAGTGAATTGGCTGGGTCAAAAGGAAAACACATTAAAATTTTTGATACATATTGCCAGATTGCCCTCTAAAAAGATTATATCCATTTATATTTCTACCTATAGTAAAGACTGCTCACTTCTCCATATTCCTGCCAAACTTGATATTATCAATCTTTTTTATCTTTGCCAGACTCTTAGATGAAAAATGACATTTTGTTATCTATCTTTCCTTAATTTTGAGTGACAGCAATAATCTCTTCATGTTAATTAGCCTTTTGTATTTCTTTTTATGGAAACTACTGTTAATGATCTTTGCCCATTTTCTACTGGATTCTTTTTTCACTTTTTAATTTATTTATAAATAAGTAACTCATAAAAAGATATATGTTTAAAAGTCATGCTCCAACACCCTATTCTTGCCCTCATCTCTGCTCGCTATAGGGAACCACTTTTATTAGTTTCTTGTGTATTCAGCAGTGCTTCTTTGTGCAAATAAAGCAAATACAAATATATATTCTCATTTTCCCACTTTCTTAAACTATTCTGAACCTTATCAGTATATCCTGGAGATGTTTTCATAATTATAATTTCATGATAGCTTTTTCCTTCTTTTTTCAACTGCATAGTATTTCCTAGGCAGATTTAGCATAGTTTATGTAACCATTTCCTTTTAAATTGACATTGGATTGTTTCCAATCTTTTATAATTACAAGCAATTTTTACATATATGTTACTTTGTGCACATGTAGAGATATATATATATATATAGTGCTATAAGTATATAATATATATACATAGATATACATATTTGTAGTCTCTGTAGGATATTTATGATTTCTGAGTTAGAGAGGCTCTGGATAATAACAATATTTAGGATATGGCCATGGGAACAGGTTTCCCCCTCTCTACCTTCTAGAGCTACATAAGAAGCTCTATGGTGCAGTAAAACTAGGTTTTGGCATCAGACAGACCTGAGTTTGAACACAGCTCTAGTCTTTACTAACCTTGTATCCTTAGGCACATTATTTAACTTCTTTTCTTCAGTTCCCTCATCTATAAAAAGAGCATAATAATGTTCACCATACATGGTGATTGTTAGAGTTAAATATGGTTGTGAAAAAAAAATGTTAGTTTTCTTTCATCAAGAAACTATTACCCCTTGACAAAAGGGTACAAGTTTCACTCATCTCTGTAACTACTGTTCCCATCACAATATTTGGCACATAAATGGCATTCAATAAACATATGCTGGATAGCTGATGAATAAATAAACAGGTTTGACTATTATGTACTTAACAACCATTTCATTTCCCTGCCTATCCATTGCTCATTTTCATCCTATTTCTCTAATTACTTCCATTCCTATTCCTTTTCCTCTTCTCGATCCCCTAACTACTGATTCTCATTATATACTTGGCCTTCTGTTCTCTATACCCCGCTTTAGCAGTCAAACAGGTACCCCTGCCCAAATAAATAAATAGCCCAAACCAAAATCTGCCACCTCTATCATGCCAAAAGAACCAAACACTGAGGAATTTCATAGTTAAGCAGATGTTCTACATTCTTGAGATATTGCTTCTGGTTTGACATTTAAGAGTAGAACAAAACACTCTAGTTGCCAAGTTAGTAAAGAAGTACTGCTATATTTATCTTGAACAGAATCGGGATAGCTTTTGTCTTTGTTTTCTAAACAAATGCTACCCAAATGAATAGAAACCTGAAATACATTAACTATAAAATCAAATGGAAAATCAGTAATGAAAGCCAGCTGCTTCAGTAAGGCAAAAGATCAAAAGAACTTTGGATCCAAGTATCAGAGTCATCTGGACTTAGACACCAAGAAATTCAGAGTATCTTATGATCCAAGAAAACTATTTCTATGTTAGAATAACCTACTCTCAGAGCTAGAAAGGACCGTAGAGGTCATTTAGTTAGAACTCCTTTCAAGACATACCTGTGAGCTCTCCAGGATAGATCTTGTTTAACTCTTTTTCAGCCTCTGCTAGTATAGCCCATAATAGAGCTGTGAACAGAGCAAACCTTGAGAAATATATAGTGTTTGATTGATCATTAATTGGAAAATCATGGAGAAACACGAAGGAAATCCTAGGTTTAACTTGGATCTTTAAACTCCTAAGTGCTAAAATGTTTGACCAGCTTCCCTTCCCTAGGGAAATAGACCTTAGGCAAGGCTTGACTGGGTAGCCTATCTAGCCTTCCAAGGCAAGTTTTAGCCTTAGTACAGAATGATGTTGGTTCTCTGACAGAAGAGTTCAGATGTCTTCCCAAGGTAGGACCCAGCAAGAGATTCTTCACACTTGAGCAGTATCTGTATTTCAGGACTGCAGGTGGGTTTATTCTTTCATTAGGCCCTATAGATGGAGATGGTGGGGGGAGAAGCCCTGTCCTTAGGGGATTATTTGGTCTCATTCTTCTGCTTTTCTTGAGCTCTTAGATCCAAACTCTCACATCTTAGGTCAAACGACTGAAGACCCCAAAGTAGAAAGTAAGATGGTCTTGTCAACATCTTGAGATCAGGATTGAAGAGGTAGCAAGTTCCCATTTTCACTCAGCAAAATAATAGCTTAGATGCAGGCCAAAACTATTCAGACCTCTGTCAGGACAGTTAAGGGGCAAGTGAGTCTCCAATGCTGAGAGCAACCAGTGTAGGAACCTTCAGTGGGCTAAGGTTGAAAGACAATAATTTGCTTTTGGCATCTGATATCCTTCAGCATTGAAAGCAACATGTAAAGGCACAACAAAATGGGATTGCCAGGCTAAGAAAAGCTTCACTAGAGAGCTCTGAGTAGAGCTAACACAAATGGCAAACTTGCCTGCTGTTTAGGGCTGAGAAGGACCTTGGGTCATAGGGTAAGATGAAACTGAAAGATTTCTGATTCTAAGAAAAAAAAAGCATTTGGATGGCTGTACAAGTGAACTGGGGCTCAGGGGACAGCACAATCTCAACTCTGCAAGTAACTGTGTGGTCTTGGGCAAATAAATTAACCTCAGTGCCTCAATTTCTGCATCCTCAAAAGTTGGTAGTATATTACTCCCTTCATATGGTGGTTGTGAGAATTAAATAAGTTGCTCCATATAAAATGCTTAGAAGAGTGCCTTACACATAGTAACTACTCAATAAGTGTAAGTTTTTATTGTTGTTGATTTTATTATCATCATTATTATCAATGGCATCAATAAACAAAGAATTCTATTCAGGGCATAAATAAATCCTGCCCCTCCTAAAAATGTCCCATATTGATCAGCTCTGCCAACTTTGCATACTCTAGGCCTCTCTAGGCCTCAAAGAAAAGCTCCCCACTATGTTGGGGAGCTGTGGCTTTTTCCTGTTTCATGAAGTGGTCTTGGTCCTTTTTGTTAAGACTGGGAGGTGGGGTCTTTCATTCGTCTAATTGTGCTTGTGTTCTTTTACTCACAGAACAATAGCATCAAGACCTCAAAATATAATGCCTTTAACTTCTTGCCTATGAACCTGTTTGAACAGTTCCAGAGACTTGCAAATGCATATTTCCTCTTTTTGCTTTTCCTACAGGTATTGCCTTTTAGGGCCTTTTCCACAAAGTATTTTATCAGCCTCTCTGGGGTCAGGTTATGTAATCAGTTCTTCTCCTCCTTAAACTGAGAGATGTCTTCTCTCTTTAGATAACAGGCAAATGGATGGCTGGAGTCTCAGGCCAGTCTCCTAGAGTAGCTGTGGTCAGGATTAGCCAGGGTGAAACAAGCCTCTACAAGAGGAAGGGGACAAGGTCGCCAAGTCCCGAGTAAGGGGTGCTCCCTCATCATGGCTGCACGGCCACAGTTCAGCTTAACCATAAAAGGCCACAGACTTGACTCTTCACCCCAACCTCAGCTGCCATCCCATTCCTCCTTCTTGTCCCAGCCTCCCTGACAGAAAGTTAACACACAGAAGTGCTGAGGGAGGAGAATGGTTTAGAACACAAGCACAGCGCAAGGAAGCAGAGCGGGGTAGGCACAAGTTGGGAGAGAGAGACGGATCATCTCATTTCTCCTTGTGCTGGAGGGGTGTGGGAGGTTATGTGGTTTTCCTGTGTCCACTCTTACAGCCCTACCCCCAGCACCTTCATTATCAGAGGAGAAATGGCTCTTTGCCATCAAGACAAGGGTATTAGCGTTCAGGACAGATACATAGCAATTTACCATCTCCTCTTCTTTAATCCTTTCTTAGGAGGTGTTTCCTGATTTTTGGGTGGTTGTCTGGAGGCTACAACAATGGAAAGCAACTAGGATAGTTGAATTTATTATAAATCTAGGGAGGGGAAAATGGTGGTGGGGTGGGGATTGGGAGGGAATACACTGTCCTTTAAGTTTTTTGACCCAAGTTTCTCTCCCCGTCCGTCTTTCAGTTGATTCCCCAGATCTCCTCCTTGGCATGGTACACGACTGTGGTACCCCTGATGGTGGTGCTGTCCATAACAGCAGTGAAAGATGCCATCGACGACGTGGTGAAGTGGCTTCCTGGGCCTCTAGTCTCTCACTGTACCTAGTCAGGCTGTGGGGGGCAAGAAGGACTCCCCAGGACTACCTTTTGCTAGGAAGAAGCACTGAAAGGAAAGAGGTGTTTCCTTTCCCTATGTCCTTATCCATCCCAGAGGAATATGAAATTCCCTTAAGCCCAAGATTGGTGAGCCATACATGGCCAGAAAGGGGTAATGCAAGGCCTTTCTCTTTCTTCCTACTGCCACCTTTTTCCAGGTTTCCTTCCATCTCCTTTTTAATAACCCACCTCTTCCTTCAGTTAGCTCTCTCTGGGTTTGCTCTCATCCTTCTTTCTCCATTCACCCTTCTCCCATTTTTATATTCCCCTTCCCTCCTCCCTCTGTCCCCCCTGCTTTCTCCTGCTCTTATCTCCCCTTTCCACATTGCTCTTCTCCTCTCCAACTCTCCCTTATTTCCCTTTCCAACTTTCAGTTCTATCAGGTACACATAACTAGCAACCCTCTGGTTTTAGAAAGATCATGACATAACAGAGGCTGACTCCTTTCCTGGCCTTGGAGGGAGAAACTGGCTTTCAGTGAGTGCTGCATGGCTTCCTCTTTGCTTCTTTGCAGCAGGTCCAGCAAGGAAGGGTGAGGGTGAGGAACCAGCACTACGCCTACTAGTGGGATTTGCGAAGTCCATCCTGTTGACCTGCTTGAAGCTTCCCTAAGAGAGTCCTTCTGATTTTGACAGGATAGATTTTTACACCAAAGTTTGAGAGCAGGGTGTTTCTCCAGCTCTTTAACTCTGTAACTCTTTAAAACCAAAATTAGCACATATAGTGGTTGAAATTTCAGTCACAACTCAGGTGTGCAAAAATATAACTTAATTTTCTGTAACTAAACTCAATGTAACTCATAACCAGCACCTCACCATCTCAACCGTTTTTAATGAAAGCTGAAAAGTAAACTTGCCAATTCAGGATAACCCACCTAGTTACTTCTGGTTTAGAACTCAGTCTCTTTAGGATAAACCGACAAATTCAGGATTCTTTCTGCCCTCTTCCCAGTCCTACCCTTTTCGCAGGGAGTAATCTCAACTGGAAGGAGGGGATTTGTGTGAGTCGTAGCATCAGGACATACCCTTATTTGTCACCTTATTTGGTCTTTGAATGGACCTCTATTCCTCTTTCCTCACTGCGTCCATGGTAGAGGCTTCTTATGCTGACTGTGATTGTGGGTGAGGGTAGCTGTATGCTTGTGAATACTTAACTTCCCTGCACCTACCAAGGTGTATGAGATTCTAGTCCTACCCCTCATTTTGTATTCTCTCCTCTGTGGCTTTTGACGTAAGTTGTTTGTTCTCATTACCCCAGGCTTTGGCTCTTGATATTAAAGACAAGATTTTGTCTCTTTCTTCTCTCTTGGTTCTTTTTCTGACCTCCATCCCCAGCTTCTCAGAGACAATCAGCTTCTTGGCCTGGTTTTTATGGTAGAAGGACTTGGGGTTGGGAGGGTGAAGGAGGGGGGTGAGGGAGAATTACAAAAAAGGGGAACTACATTGAATAATACTTCAAAATATTAACCTTCTACATGCAGTTTGCTTTATATCTATTTCCTGAACTTTTTCTTGTATAATTTTAGAAAAGGCACCAAAACGACAATCAAGTCAACAGTCGTTCTGTTCTGCTGCTGATGGATGGCAGGTAAGTCCTAGGGAAGCCAGTTTAGGTTGGACCAACTCTGGGAGAGGATTGGCCTTGCTAAAACTTGATGTGCTGGGTGCTTTGCAAAAGTGATTCAGGACAGTGAAAAGAGCCTCAGGTTGGACATAAGAAGAATTTGTTTCTAGATCTAGTATGCCCTGAACTTCCTATGTGACCTCAGACCTCTCTGGGCCTCATATTTCTTATCTATAAAGTGAAGATAATATTCTCTACCTTAGAGGATGCTTATGAAAATGAAAACAAAATAATATATATTAAAGCAATTAATAAATTATGACATGGTATTAATGTGCAAGTGGTTATTACTAGTACAGTGGTCAGCATGGAGACACCTGTCTTTAGAACATCAATCGACTCTACATGGCTTATTGACCATTCTACTGTAACCTTTGGTTAGGGCATCTTTTTGTTAGCAATCTAAAGAAAATATTGGTGTTGACTCCATTGCTGTAGTGTTTGGTCATATCTATCTAAAGTATTGGGTCAATGTTTGTATTTTTTGTGGGTTCCTGCAAAATTTGAGCAATTTACCTTTGGCAGGGATAGAGGGAGACAGGCATGATTTCTATATAAGGCAAAATGTGAAGATTATCATAAGAGGTACAAAAAATTATCATAGGAATTAATAAAAATGAGCAATCATAGCTGGCTAAAGGAATCAAGGAAGACTTTATGGAAGAGGTGATATTTGTGCTGGGCCTTAAGGGATGGGAAAGAATTCAACAAATAGAGATTGTATGAAAGGAAAAGTGACCAGTGTTTGCAGAATCATGATTGCAAAGAAGTACAAATCTGAAAGAATTCAAGATTGAGGTCCAGTCTTTTTTCATGGTGACCTTACAGAATACCCAGGAGCTATATTTTAAAAACATATTTTTTAATTGCAGTATAGTTGATGTTCAACATTATACAAGTTACAGGTGTACAATACAGTGATTCACAATTTTTAAAGGTTATACTCCATTTATAGTTATTATAAAATGTTGTCTATATTCCCCATGTTGTACAATATATCCTTGTAGCTTATTTTATACGTAATAGTTTGTACCTCTTAATCCCCTACCCCTATATTGCCTCTCCCCACTGGTAACCACTAGTTTGTTCTTTATCTGTGTGTTTGTTTCTTTTTTTTTATATTCACTAGTTTGTTGTATTTTTTAGGTTCCACATATAAGTGATATCATACAGTATTTGTCTTTCTCTGTCTGACTTATTTCACTTAGCATAATACCCTCCAAGTCCATCCTTGTTGCAAATGACAAAATTTAATTCTTTTTTATGGTTGAATAGTATTTCATTGTATATATACCAGCAGCTGTAATTTTAATCGTATGATTCTATTATGTGACATGCTTGGGCATCTAATTCTGTTATTTATTGTGTCTGCTGATTCTTACTCATGGTGGATTATTTCCCTAAGTGTTTTTGGTCTGTTGAAGCCTCTCATAAGATACCACCCAAAAAGTCAGTTGTGATTAAAAAGAAAATTAAAAAAGAAAGGAAGGTAATAGAAATAGAAAGAAAAGATAAAACTGAGTGTATAAGAAATTTGCAAGGCTAGGGAGTTACCAAATGAATTTAGTCAAATGAACTTCCCAAGGAGCTTGAGCACTTGGATTTTATAAGATTATTAGAGAAGAATTTGTCATAGAGTGGTTTTAGAGTAGGAGTTCACAAGCAGGGCCCTAGTGGTTAGACTTTGTAAGCCAGTGAATGTTTGACTGATGTAACACTTGAGGTGAGTTGTCTATATTCCAAAAAGTGGCTTTCTTTTTCTAGAGCACATGAGTTTGAGCAAAGCTACTACTGAAAAAAATTTGTTTTTCAAGTTGTGATTTCTGTCATCTTAATTTCTCAGTAATTCTGGCTACAAGCACATCTTTAGTTAAAAGCCACATTTTTTAGCTATCAAGAGGAATGAGCCACATCTTCTATAAGTGTTCTCCCAGATATATTATTAATGAAAAATGCAAAGTACAGAAAATTATGTATCTATTATGTAATTTTTAAATGTTTATCTTGAATGGGATTATATGGATTGATATTTTCTCTAAAGAAATGCAAAAAATTACTCACAGTGGCTACCTTGGGGGAAGGAAAATTAAAATCTGGTGAGAGAAGAGACTTTACTTTTTCCTTTTACATACTTCTTTTTTTTTTTTTTTTAATTTACTCTTGGCTGCATTGGGTCTTTGTTGCTGTGCACGGGCTTTCTCTACTTGCGGTGAGCGGGGGCTACTCTTCGTTGTGGTGTGTGGGCTTCTGATTGCGGTGGCTTCTCTTGTTGTGGAGCACGAGCTCTAGGCACGTGGGCTTCAGTAGTTGTGGCTCACGGGCTCTAGAGCGCAGGCTCAGTAGTTGTGGCACACGGGCTTAGTTGCTCCGCAGCATGTGGGATCTTCCCAGACCAGGGCTCGAACCTGTGTCCCCTGCATTGGCAGGCGGATTCTTAACCACTGCGCCAGCAGGGAAGCCCTTACATACTTCTTAATTATTTGAAATGTTTTTTTTTTACCATATGCATATATTGCTTTTATTTAAAGAAAAATTATGTGCATGTATGTCTACATATACCTTTATAGAGTTTTAGAAAACTCTTATAGTCTTAAGTCAAGAGAAGTGGGCCCCATTCTTGACTGTAGCAAGGAGTATCACAAACCCAGTTCGGTCCTCCTTTGAGCCTTGAGTTCATCTCAGCTTTTTTTTTTTTTCTTCTTGATTGTCAAAACAGGGCTGTGGGGAAATTCTCAGAGCAGGCATGCAGGCATTCAAGGCTCACTTTCTTGCAGGATAGTGACAGACAAATGGATGAATGTCCAAGTGGGAGATATAATAAAACTAGAAAATAATCAGGTTGTCACGGTGAGTACCTCTTTGGGCTGTGGCTTTTTCTCTTTTGGCTTGAATAGGAACCCTTTTAGCAACTTCTGTGACCACTCCTTTTGGTGACCTTCACCTTCCTCACTTTGCATCCAGAGATCAACATCTCCTGTGGTAAGAAGTTTGTTCTTGTCCATTTCTCACCATAGCTACAGGTAAAATATGACTAGTTTTTGGAGAGGGGGTGTGTGGTAGCAGTGATGGGTCCTAGACAAAGAAAGTAAACCAAATGTCTTTAATATTCTTAAGATGAACATCTGTTCCTGAGGTAATTGCTTTTGTTACACTGTAATGTTAAAAGTCTGCCTTCCTTATCTTCTCTGACTTTTCTGACCACAGGCTGATATACTATTACTCTCTAGCAGTGAGCCCTACAGTCTGACATATATAGAAACAGCAGAACTGGACGGGTGAGTGTTCCCTCCTGATAATCCATTAAGACGGTCGAGCCAGCTTAGAGTGATTTCTCACTGAGGGAGAACATGATGCAGAGAATGAAGTGCTAAAAGAGGCTAGAAATATCTAGATAAGATAGGAGGCCAGACTCTTGGAACCTCAAGTCTAAGGCTGAGCTCTTGACAGCAATAATTTAGCATCCACTGGTGCAGAATCTGGGCAAATAAACTCCATATTCTCCATCTCTAAACTGGAGACATTCTGTCTATCTATATTCAGTAATGCTGAGTGGTAGGAAAGACGTTAACAGAACTGTAAAATTTCAGAATATAGTTCCAAAGTTTCCAGGGGGGGAAATGAATATGGAGGTAATTATGTACTGATAAACCATGTTCTAGAAAGGATTTAACGTAGAAATTCATTAACGTGCAAAAGCTAAGATCTTTGGAGTATAGAGGCCATCTTCAGAGAGCTTGTCCTGTGGAGTTTTGTATCGATCTGCAGCCTTACAACTATTCCTCTTGGTGCCCACAAACTTTTTGAAATGTGGCTTCTTTTTTACTTCTGTCTCTGTGCATTCTTGTATCAGCAAATGGTTAAGTGGGATCCCTTCATGGATCCTGTAAATATTTATGAGATGAGGAGTATGTTTACTTGGGGGTATATGCACTTTCTTACCAGGACCTGCTCCTTATTCTTGAAGGGAGCAGGTACCCCCTCCAGGTTGTCTTGTGATGTTTCTTCAGCTTTTCTAGAGCATCTGACCCGCAAGATCTCATAGGTTGGTTAAAGTAGTTGATATGTGTTTCAGGGAGAGAGGGGAATGAGTGGGCTAATACTCAGCTTCCCTGTAGAACCATCCCACCTCAAAACTTTTCTTGAGAGATGATAACAGTGGGAGTGACTCTCACGGCTCAAGCCTATAGCCCAAGCTCTATTGGTAACAACTGTTTTCTAAAGTTGGAGAAATTGGACCTGTGCTGCTGTTATGTATGTGCATTCTTTACTCTAGTGAAACCAACTTGAAAGTGAAGCAAGCCATCTCAGTTACCAGTGAGATGGAAGATAACCTGAAGCTACTGTCTGCCTTTGATGGTGAGTTAGGAAATAGGTTTGCCAACCCAAATTTTTATTAGTAGATGTCTGGTTAAAGTGTGGTACATCCATATAGTGAATTCTATATAACTTATTAAAAACGATGTGCAAGTTGATATTTATTCACATGGAAAAATATTCACAACATATTAATAAGTGAAAAAAGATTGCAATACACTATGCATAGTATATGTAACATAAACCTGTTTTTGGAAACATATGTATGTGTATGAGTACATGTATAGAGAAAAACTTGGAAGGATGTACTACAGAAGTTTAATAGTGCTTATTTCGAGGCAGTGGGTGAATTTTACTTTCTCCTTTCTCCTTTTAATGTTGTATATGTATTTACAATGGGCATATTTTACTTTACTAATCATGAAAAAGTCAAATTATTTCCATTTTGAAACAACCACTAGGTTTGTTTTAAGTACTTTTAAAATTTCTTCAGATTCAGCTCATTTGATCTAGAAGTACTGATGGTGATAGGTTATCGTGTGGGTTGTTCTCTCTCTGGATGACCCATGTCACAGAATTACTCTTCTTTGATGCCCAGAACACTGTCTGCCTGGTGAGAAATGGGCAGCGGCTGAGAAAGGATAGGCAAAAGATGTGTGTATATTTTGAAAAGGGGATGTTCTTTCCTCTTCTCTGTTAAGCCTCCTCTGTCCTGTTAGGAAAGAATTAAGATTACAGAGTCAGGACTCTTATTCCTTCTTTTTTTTTTTTTCAGGAGAAGTGAGGTGTGAGTCTCCCAATAACAGGTTGGACAGATTCACAGGAATACTGATTTATAAAGGAAAAAATTACGTCCTGGATCATGACAGGCTGATTCTCCGAGGCTGCATCATCAGGAATACAGATTGGTGCTATGGCTTGGTAATTTTTACTGGTACGTCTTCGTGGGGACCACAGACCCCCAGCCTACTGGGTTCCGTTAGTAGCCATGTTGTGGGCACTTAGTTTTCAGGATGCAGATATGGTGCTCAGATATGTACCAGAACACTATGGCTTTGAGACAGATAGAAAGGGAGGCAGGTAGATGGATAGATGGATGGATAATTTAAGAAAAAAACGACTTTTTTCCAAGCAATGAGCTGCCAGCATATCAGCCCTGCCTTTGTTAGAGGAAGGCTTTGTGTTCCAAGACCACAGAGCATTCATAAGTCTTTCTAAACATATCTGGACACAAGAGAAGGTATACACATAGAAGTACACATAGTATTAGCATATGAAAGGGGAACATGTGAAAGGGGAGAGTATACATGTGGATTGCTCCCATGAGGAAAAAATAAACACGGCGGTCCTTATGTAGAATATAAAATACAATATGAAGTGTTCATGCCAGAGAAAAGGCACATGTGGCTCATTAGCAGTGGCCCATCTTGAGATGGCATTTAGAACCATAATCCCTTATACTTATTGAGGGATTTTCTTAAGTTATAAGGTAGTGCTGGAAAATGGAGGAAGATTCTGTGCCACCCTGTGCCCTTGGTGACAGTGGGCACTGATGACAACAACCACAGTAAGATAATAATTTCCAACTCTAGTCCCAGTGGCCATTAAAAGCTCTTTAGGGCTTCCCTGGTGGTGCAGTGGTTGAGAATCCGTCTGCCAGTGCAGGGGACACGGGTTTAAGCCCTGGTCCAGGAAGATCCCACATGCCGTGGAGCAACTGGCCCCGTGCGCCGCAACTACTGAGCCTGCGCTCTAGAGCCCACGAGGCACAACTACTGAGCCCGCGTGCCTAGAGCCCGTGCTCCGCAACAGGAGAAGCCCCTGCTCACCGCAACTAGAGAAAGCCTGTGCACAGCAACAGAGACCCAATGCAGCCAAAAATAAATAAATAAATAAAATTTAAAAAAAAAATGTTGGTTCCTATAGGAGCTCTTATAAAAAAAAAAAAAGCTCTTTATTTCTACTTACTATCTGCCTTGTCATGAAGAAATGCAGAGTCTCTGTCTCTCAGCTCCAGAGAAATCTCAGCTCCCAAGCTTCCACCTCAAGAGAAATCACTGCCATTGCCTTTTCCTTTCTCCATTTCTTAATTAGAAACTTTAAATAGAGCCTGGTCCAGCAATGGGTTTCCTCAAAAGAAGGTGAAGTTCTCCTTATCAGAAAATCCCTTTTCTAAGCTAAATAAACCAGATGGTGATGAGAGAGAAGCTTGTGGCTCCTATTCTGACTTATCAGTGAAAAACTAGACTAAGGTGCAGCAAAGAGAGGGAGGTGTCAAGCATTGATGCACTTTGCAGAAGTAGTTGGGATTATCCTTAGAAACAAATTTTCCATTCTTTGAGTTATTGGCACCAAGCATGAGCCTTTCTCCAGGACTTTATTCCCTAGCATTGGAAAGAGGTTTGATAAAATGATCATAAAGGTACATTTTAACCCAATTTCAATCCTGTTGAGAATTTTCAGTGATTCTAAGAGGTGATGTCTCCCTGTTTCACTTAGGACGTGACACCAAATTAATGCAGAACAGTGGAAAGTCCACTTTTAAACGGACACACATAGACCATCTCATGAATGTCCTTGTGCTCTGGGTAAGTTAAAGACTTTTTTCTGTTTCTTTACAAATAAGCATACTTCCCTTCCTTCCACAGCAGTAGCTGGTATTTTCAAGTCAGAATTTAGTTGTTTGAAAACCTCAAGCAGTTTTAGGACCCCACATACTAATGTCTGAAGCAGAAAAGAACAGAACTCATTGACAAGGGAGTCTCAAGTTTATACCTCTGTTGTGGAGGACAGTCATAACTTGTTGAAGCTTTGATACTTTAATTAGTGGTACCAGAATAGATTATGGACCCTGCTTTAGAAATTAAGACACTTTTTTTTCATAGCCAATTTTACTCATGACCACTTTAATAAAACCTTACTTGGACTAATAGATCACCTTACTTAAACCAATGATTTTCAAACTCTATTTCCTTAGAGGAGTCTAAGGTCTGCTGCAGGGGGAATAGAGAAGATCAAGAGTTTTGTTCGGCCTCTTCATTCTGAAGTTTCTGGTTTAAAAAGAGCAGCTTCACATTTATCTGTCTGTAAGATCTCAGTTGGAAAATAAAGGATTCTGCTGCTAAGAAATGAAATTTGAAAAGCACTCAATATATACAATATAGCTTATATGTGGAGTCTTAAAAAAAGGGTACAAATGAACTTATTTACAAAACAGAGTCACAGATGTAGAAAACAAACTTAGGGTTACCGGGGGCAAGGGGAGGAGGGATAAATTGGGAGATTGGGATTGACATATACATGCTCCTATATATAAAATAGATAACTAATAAGGACCTACTGTATAGCACAGGGAACTCTACTCAATACTCTGTAATGGCCTATATGGGAAAAGAATCTAAAGAAGAGTGGATATATGTATATGTATAAATGATTCACTTTGCTGTATCCTGAAACTAACACAGCATTGTAAATCAACTATATTCCAATAAAAAATTTTTATAAGCACTCAATAGATAATAATCAGCTTTGAGAATAAAGCTAAATTGAAGACTAATTAATTTATTTCCATGCTATTATATACGGGTGGCCTTTATTCTTGTTAGATATAGACAGATTAATTTCTTCACTTACACAGCTTCTCTGCATGACTGAGTGCTTCCAATGCTGCCTGTACTTGATTCCATTACTTTTTATATTTTATTTTTACTCTATTGCTTAGAAAATAAAAGTGCCCTTTTTCTGTACATTTCTCATTAATATCTGAATTACAAAGTGTGTGTTCTCTGTTATTTATTATGTTAAATGTTACAGTTCTTTTTCTATATCCTTTGGATTTAATAAATGGGATTTTAGAAAATTAGGAAGATTCATTCAACAATAGCCAGGACATGGAAGCAACCTAAGTGTCCATCAACAGATGAATGGATAAAGAAGATGTGGTACATATATACAATGGAATATTACTCAGCCACAAAAAGAAACAAAATTGAGTTATTTGTAGTGAGGTGGATGGACCTAGAGACTGTCATATAGAGTGAATTAAGTCAGAAAGAGAAAAACAAATACCGTATGCTAACACATATATATGGAATCTAAAAAAAAAAAAAAAAGGTCAGAAGAACCTAGGGGCAAGACTGGAATAAAGATGCAGCAGTCCTACTAGAGAATGGACTTGAGGATACGGGGAGGGGGAAGGGTAAGCTGGGACAAAGTGAGAGAGTGTCATGGACATATATACACTACCAAACATAAAATAGATAGCTAGTGGGAAGCAGCCGCATAGCAGAGGGAGATCAGCTCGGTGCTTTGTGACCGCCTAGAGGGGTGGGATAGGGAGGGTGGGAGGGAGGGAGATGCAAAAGGGAAGAGATATGGGGACATATGTATATGTATAACCGATTCACTTTGTTATAAAGCAGAAACTGACACACCATTGTAAAGCAATTATACTCCAATAAAGATGTTAAAAAAAAAAAAAGATTCATTCAGCTTTGAGACCAGAAACTGTACTTGACATCTGTAGAGGGATTTTAACTTTTTTGAATATTTTCACATTCACTAACTGAAGCTTCACAACACATGAACAATAAGCAAGTCAAGAAGTATTTTCCCCACTGACAAATATGCAAATTGAGACAAGTAAAGATAAATATCATAAATAAAGTCCCACAGAAAAATAATGGCAAAAACTCATCGTCATCAAATCATATTTTTTATTGAAACTGAGTTATTTGTAGTGAGGTGGATGGACCTAGAGACTGTCATATAGAGTGAAATAAGTCAGAAAGAGAAAAACAAATACCGTATGCTAACACATATATATGGAATCTAAAAAAAATGGTCAGAAGAACCTTTACAATGATGTGTTAATTACTGCTGTATAGCACAGTGATTCAGTTATGCATATATATACATTCTTTTTTGGTATTCTTTTCCATTATGGTTTATCACAGGATATTGAATATAGTTCCCTGTGCTATACAGTAGGACCTTGTTGTTTATCCATTCTATATAGAAAAGCTTACATCTGCTAACCCCAACCTCCCACTCCATCCCTCCCCCTTGGCAACCACCAGTCTGTTCTCTATGTCTGTGATTCTGTTTCTGTTTCATAGATAGGTTCATTTGTGCCATATTTTAGATTCCACATATAAGTGATATCTTATGATATTTGTCTTTCTCTTTGACTTACTTCACTTAGTATGATAATCTCTAGTTGCATCTATGTTGCTGCAAATGGCATTATTTCGTTCTTTTTATGGCTGAGTAGTATTCCGTTGTATATATGTACCACATCTTCTTTATCCATTCATCTGTTGATGGACGTTTAGGTTATTTCTATGTCTTGACTATAGTGAATAGTGCTGCTATGAACATAGGGGTGCATGTATCTTTTTGAATTACAGTTTTGTCTGGATATATGCCCAGGAGTGGGATTGTTGGATCATATAGTAATTCTATTTTTAGTTTTCTGAGGGACCTCCATACTGTTTTCCACAGTGGCTGCACCAACTTACATTCCCACCAACAGTGCAGGAGGGTTCCCTTTCCTCCACACCCTTTCCAGCATTTGTTATTTGTAGACTTTTTGATAATGGCCATTCTGACCAGTGCGAGGTGATACCATATTGTAGTTTTGATTTGCATTTCTCTAATAATTAGCAATGTTGAGCATCTTTTCATGTGCCTCTTGGCCATCTGTATGTCTTCTTTGGAGAAATGTCTATTTAGGTCTTCTGCCCATTTTTGGATCGGGTTGTTTGTTTTTTTGTTGTTGAGTTGTATGAGCTGTTTGTATATTTTGGAGATTAAGCCCTTGTCAGTCATATCATTTGCAAATATTTTCTCCCATTCAGTAGGTTGTCTTTTCATTTTGTTTATGGTTTCCTTTGCTGTACAAAAGCTTGTAAGTTTGATTAGATCCCATTTGTTTATTTTTGTTTTTATTTCAACTGCCTTGGAAGACTGACCTAAGAAAATATTGGTATGATTTATGTCAGAGAATGTTTTGCCTATGTTCTCTTCTAGGAGTTTTATGATGTCATGACTTATACTTAAGTCTTTAAGCCATTTTGAGTTTATTTTTGTGTATGGTGAGATCAAGTCATATTTACTGAGAATCTAGTATGTGCCTAGTATGTGCCAGGTGTTGTGAAGATCATAAGGTTTTATAAGTCCTGGGTCCAGCTCTCAAGTATATATGTTCACTTTTGGGAGATGGGGCATCAATATGTGCCAGATGCTTTACATACATAATTTTATTAATAATCACATCTATCCATCTAGGCATAACTTTTCAGAGTTAATGCTCTTTCTACTATACTTGCTATTTCCCTGGGGAGACAAAACTAAAACACATGACAAACCTGTTTAACATGGCAGATTGACCACATGTGAAGAAATTATAAAATTTTTTTTAAAAGACCCTAAGAGCTTCCGGAGAGAAATAAAATGTCATATTCAAGAATCAAAATAGCATTGACTGGGCTGCCCTGGTGGCGCAGTGGTTGAGAGTCCGCCTGCCGATGCAGGGGACACGGGTTCGTGCCCCGGTCCGGGAGGGTCCCACATGCCGCGGAGCGGCTGGGCCCGTGAGCCATGGCCACTGAGCCTGCGTGTCCGGAGCCTGTGCTCCGCAACGGGAGAGGCCACAACAGCGAGAGGGCTGCGTACCACAAAATAAATAAATAAATAAGATAGCATTGGCCTTCTCAACAGCAACAGCAGAAGGTAAACATCAACGCTTCAAACGTCTGCCAGAAAATTATTTGCATCCTATAATTCTAAATCCATTGAAACTATCAATAAAATGCAAGTATAAAGAAATATCCATATGTGCAAAGACTCAAAAAATTTACTTATCATGTATCCTCTCTTAGGAAGCTTCTAGTATATACTCAAGCAAAACAAGAGAATAAACCAAGAAAGATATGGAAGCCAGGAAACATGAGAACAGTGAAAGGAAGTCCTAGGATGGTGGCTGAATAGCAGGCCTAGAGAATACCAGAGCAGATTAAAGCAGAGGTATAGAGGGATCTGCAATGGGAGTCTCCAAAGAGAATGCAGTTCTCTGCTCAAGTTCTCACAAGATGGCTGCAGCAGAGAAGCAGTGTAAATACCCAGAGCAGCTAAACTAGCAGAGTAGCTGCTATGAATTTCTACATTTATGAGGTCATTCATGCAATCATTCCTTCAGAAAGTAGGGAATATTATCTTGGGTCCCATGTTCACTTTTGGGCATCTAGTTTAAGAAGGATGTTGAGACTTCCTATTTGAGCCTAATGAAATGACTGTAAGGAAGTACAAATAGAAAATAAATCCCCTGACAGAGCGTGAAGAACTGTCAGCAGACCCAAGATGCTGATGAGCTTTTGGAAGGCAGAAAGTAGATAGATTATACCGATAAATAAACCAGAGTAGTGAAAGCTTCCGCGGAAATGCATTCCTCAAGAGTAGTTCCAAGCTAAATTCAGCAGGAATTGAGAGCAGGAGTAAGATGTGGGGGTAATAATCAGGATAATTAATTTTAAAACTGCCCATGAAACAACATGGACAACACCTGGCCCTCTGTACCATCCTACCACCCCTATAGGCATACATATAGCAGTAACAAATGTATCTGACCTCTAGTCTCAAACAAGAGAACTGCTTTCCGAAGAAATTTAACAATCTATCCGCAGAGAGGTAGGGCTTCTAATGTGGGTGTTATCACTTCAGAGTAAAACCCACTTTATTTTAAATTTGGGGGACTCAAGTTTGCCAGCAAGCTCCTCGTGTACTCTACGGTAAAACCAGTGAAAGAACACATTCTGCCTACCTACACAGAACTCATGGTTCCATCTTCCCATAGGGGAGTGGTCTGCTCGAGAAACAAAATTAACCCAAGGAAATAAAACCAACCTATAATGATGAAACTACTCTTTTACTCCTGTTTTTAAGTGAACTGGAAGGAAACCAGGAGCACAAAAGAGGAGGATGAGGATGAACAAAGAGAATAACTGTCTCTGGAAAAAACAGATTATAATTCAGGAAGATAAAAGAAAAGAACTTTCAAAAGAATTTTACTAGTATTCTTAGAAGAAGCAATTGCACAAATAAAATAAGAATAGGCTAAAATTTTTTGTGGGGGGCCATGCCATAGCTTGTGGGATCTTAGTTCCCCAACCAGGGATCCACGCTAGGCCCCCAGCAGTAAAAGCGCAGAGTCTTAACCACTGGACCGCCAGGGAATTCCCTAAATTTTTTTTTTTAATGAAAGAATAAAAAAGGCAATCTAAGAATAACAAAAAGAATTTTGGAAAGTAAAAATTACTGAAATTAAAAAGCCAATAGAAGGGCTGAAACAAAGAGTCAAAGAATACTACTAGACCATAAAACCAAAAGTCAAAGAGATAAATACATTTTTTTAATGGAGAACGAAACCAAGAGCCCCCACATGATCTCCCAGGAGTATCAGAAAGAGAAAATGGAGGGGGCAATATTGTCAAAGAAATAATAGAAGAATATTTCCTAGAATTGAAGAAGGATATGAATTTCAGATTTAAAACATCCATTAAACATCATGAAATTCTAGAACGCCAATGGTGTATAGAAGTCCCTTAACTTTTTCATAGGGATAAGAATAAGATACCAACAAAAAATGAGAATTAGATTGGCATCAGATTTCTCACTAACACTACTGGGCCCTAGAAACCAATAGGGTCATACCTTCAAAGTTCTTAGTGAAAATTACTTTGACCTAGAAATCTATACCCAGGTAAACTACAAATCAAGTGAGAGAGCAAACTTGTTCCTATCATGGGACCTTTACCCTTGCTGGCAATGTCTATCTAGGCCTTTGCGTGGCTTGCTTCGTTTTCAGTATTCAATGTCACCTTTTCAGAGAAGCCTTCTCTGCCACCCTATCTAAAGTGGCCACCTCCATTAAGACATTTTTTATTGTATTAACTTGTTTTATTTTCCTCACAGCATTTAGCACTAGTTAATTTGTATTTTTTCTTTTCTTAACATATCTGTTTTCCTCATATCTCCACAGGATTACAAACTCTCTGAGAGTTAAGGCATTGTCTTTTATCACCACTGTATCCCAGCCCCTAGAATTATGTTTGACACATAATGGGAGCATCATTATTATGTTGTTGAGTTATGTGTGTTGAGTTAGTGAAAAAAATGTGTTATTATTATGTGTTGAGTTAGTGAAAAAAATGAATGAATACCTGAGCTACCAAAGTATGAGCCTGTAAGGTAGAAATTATGCTATATTCATCTCTATATTCTTGGGAGTGCCTTGCACAAAACGGTTCTCAGGAAATATCTTTTGAATGGTTATTAAATGAAGAAATGTTCTTGAATTAGCTATGTTCTTAACAGCTCAGCAGTTTTGTTTATGTGGTATTTTTGCCAAGACATTGTCAGTGTAGTTAGATATAATGCATTGTCATTTCTCAAAGCTGAAGCAGAAATCCTTCCTGATTTAAACACTTCATTTTTTCCCATTTTTGGAAATGATTCTTAGGGGAAAATCTGACAGACACAGGAAGTATGTTTAGTAAAACTCCTTCCTGATAAGCCCACAGGGGAGCTGGAGTTTGGTCCTTTCCCCCTCCCCAGATCTCCCCAGAGCTCACAATGACAATGCTTTGTGAACCCTAGTCTCTTAAGTAGGACGTATTTGTGGGGCACAGTGCTTGAAATTTGAATGATGCCAGAAATCCAGGATATACTTCTTGGGTAAGGCACAATGAAAAGCACAGAGGTGAAGGGCCAAAGGACCAAGGAGTACTCTCTTTTTACAGACTGCCTGTGATGCCTGGGAGCTCCACTGTGACCAGCAATGGCCTTAGTTCTTGACAAAACTGAGTATCTCTTTCAGCCTTTACTGGAACCACTCTTCACACACAGGTCTTCTTGGGTCTGACTGGCTCTTGTAATAAACAAGTAACATCTGGGGTTTGTAGCAAAAACCAATTTCTTGTTTCTTTCTTCCTATAGAAAGGAAGCAAAGTGAAGCTTTAGGCTAAGTACCAATAAACTCCATCACAACATGAATATTTCTTAAGAAAGAGAACATCTGCAAGGGTTTAGAAAGCCTCAGGATGGCAGGAAAAGCTCTAGGAATGAGGAAAGAGCAGACTGTGTCCTGCCCCTGCAGGCCTCTCTGAAGGGAGAGAGGCCCTGCTCTCAGGATCTTGGTCCAATAAAGCTGACTTCCTTTCTGCTGGCTCAGTTTGAATAGAAAGGGACTTCTCTGGTGGTGCAGTGGTTAAGAATCCACCTGTCAATGCAGGGGACACGGGTTCAAGCCCTGGTCCGGGAGGATCCCACATGCCGCGGAGCAACTAAGCCTGTGCACCACAACTACTGAAGCCTGTGCACCTAGAGCCCGTGCTCCACAACGAGAGAAGCCACCACAATGAGAAGCCCACACACCGCAACAAAGAGTAGCCCCAGCTCACCGCAACTGGAGAAAGCCTGCAGGCAGCAACAAAGACCCAACGCAGCCAAAAATTAATTAATTAATTAAATTAAAAAAAAAAATCTGAACAGAAAGATCTGTTCTGGAGGACTCATAGTCTAACAATGGAGGGATGGCACAGCACTGGAAATGATTGATGGGTAATTCTCAATTATCCAGGCAACAGGTATGGAGCAGAAAGGGTGTTGAAGTTCACTCAGTAATTTTCTCCCACAGCTTCAGAGGGTATCAAATTATTTATTCTAATAATTTATAATAAACAGATTATAAATAAATTTATATTTATAAATAAATAATAATAGTTTATTATAATCATTTTACCTTCCCCACTTTTTCCCACTGGAGCTGATGGAGTCGGGCCTGGAGAAGTGGCAGGTAGAGGAATATGGTCTCAGATTTAATATTGGCCACATAGACTGTCCAAAGGGGAAGCAAAGCCAGTAGAACTCATCACTGAAGTTTAATCTGAACCATGAGGATAAGCCATGCTTTCACATGACCCATTAAAGAGAAGCATAAGGAAGAAGGAGTAAGATTAAGAAGGGTTTTATGGCCCCGAAGAAACCTTCATCACAAAGAGCGGAACTATTCAGTATGAATCTGCATTAGGCTAGGAATGAAAGCAGATTTTATTCTTTTTTATCTTGATCCTCCTGTTTTGTTCTCCTCCATCCCTTATTCAACTCTCAAATCTCAAATATTGAATGACATTAAGGAGTTATTACTAGCTTTTTAAGTGATAAAGGTATTGTGATTATGTGTTTAAATAAGATCCTTTAAAGAGATATATTAAACTGTTTGCAAAAAAATTATATAATGTGAGAAATTTGCTTAAAATAAAAGGGAGGACAGGGGAAGAGGAGGTTTGGGATAAAATAAAACTGACCACGAATTGATAATTGGTGAAGCTGGGTGATGGGCACATAGGCGTTCATTATAGTTTTTATATACATTAAATGTGTTTGAAATTTTTCATAATAAGGATTTTTAAATCTCATTTTCTGAGAATGGTCCCAGTTAGATCTTCTCCTCCTGCCTTCATACTCTTGTCTCCAAAGACTTTCTATCAGTGACTCAAAGATGAGACCTAAAATTTTCTAGCAGTGGGGATGGGTTGCTTTGAGCAATTCATACCTTGTGATAAAGGGCACAGGTTTGAAGACCCCTGAGTAGACTTAGAAGTGGTTCACAATAACATCATACATGTCTTCTCTGCAGGTATGTGGGCATGTGACGCTGGTGGAATGTAAAATTGTACAGCCACTTTGGAAAGCATTTGGCAGTTTTTTGGAGAGTTGGGCATTTGTCTCAAATGACAGGATTTCCTTCTTTTCATGGCTGAATAATGTTCCACTGTAGTGTGTGTGTGTGTGTGTGTGTGTGTGTGTGTGTGTCACATTTTCTTTATCCATTCATCTGTTGATAGACACTTAGGTTATTTCCCTGTCTTGGCTATTGTAAATAATGCTGCAGTGAACATGGGGTGGAGATATCTCTTTAAGAGAGTCATTTAATTTCCTTTGGACATATACCCAGAAGTGGATTATATAGTAGTTCTATTTTTAATTTTCTGAGGAACCTCCATGTTGTTTTCCAAAGTAGCTGTACCAATTTACATGCCCACCAGGAGCATCACATGATGATTAGTGATGTTGAGTATCTTTTCATGTACTTATCGGCCATTTGAATATCTTCCTTGGAAAAATGTCTGTTCAAGACCTTTTCCCATTTTTTAATTGAATTTTTTTTTGCTATTGAGTTATTTCCTTATATATTTTGGATATTAACTCCTTATCAGATATGTGGTTTGCAAGTATCTTCTCCCGTTCCACTGATTGCCTTTCTATCTCGTTGATTGTTTCTTCTGCTGTACAAAAGCTTTTTAGTTTGATGTAATCCCACTTGTTTATTTGTGCTTTTGTTGCTTGTGCTTTGGGTGGCATATCTATAAAGTCATTGCCAAGACGGCTGTCAAGGAACTTTTTCTCTATGTTTCTATGTTTTCTTCTAGGAGTTTTATGATCTCAGGTTTTACACTTAAGTCTTTAATTCATATCAAGTTAATTTTTTTTTTTTTTTTTTTTTGCGGTACGTGGGCCTCTCACTGTTGTGGCCTCTCCCGTTGCGGAGCACAGGCTCTGGATGTGCAGGATCAGTGGCCATGGTTCACGGGCCCAGCCACTCTGCGGTATGTGGGATCTTCCCGGACCAGGGCACGATCCCGTGTCCCCTGCATTGGCAGGCGGACTCTCAACCACTGCACCACCAGGGAAGCCCCATATCAAGTTAATTTTTGTGAGTGGTATAAGATAGGGGTCCAGTTTCATTATTTTGCATGTGAATATCAAGTTTTCCCAACACCATTTGCCTCCCTTGTCAAATATTAGTTGACCATATATGCATGGGTTTATTTCTGGGCTCACATTTCTGTTGCATTGGTCTATATGTCTGTTTTTATAGCAGTACCATACTGTTTTGATTACTATAGCTTTGTAATATAGTTTGAAATCAGGAAATGAGATGCACCCACCTTGCTTCTTTCTCAAGACTGCTTTGGCTGTTTGAGGTCTTTCATGGTTGCATACAAGTTTTAGGATTTTTTTTTCTATTTCTATAAAAAATGCCATTGAAATCTTGATAGGGATTGCATTGACTCTATAGATAGCATGGGTAGTATAGACATTTTAACATTGCTTAACTCTTCCAACCTGTGAATATAAGATATCTTTCCATTTACTTGTCTTCTTCAGTTTCTTTCATTAATGTCTAAATCCCACTTGATTATGGTGTATGATCCTTTTAATACGCTATTGAATTTGGTTTGCTATTGAGAAATTTTGTATTCATCAGGGGTATTGGCCTGTAGTTTTCTTTTCTTATAGTGTCCTTCTCTGGCTTTGGTACCAGAGTAATGCTGGCTTTGTAAAATGAGTTCAGGATTATTATCCCCTCCTCCCCAAAGTTCTTTTCTAAACAGATTTTCTCAAATCTGTCTTCTTTCTTTGCATCCTTTCCCCTCCATGCCCTTTTCTCTCAACCTAATGACAAGAAAGTTGGGGTTATCTAGAACAATAATCTTGTTTCGGTAAAAAGGTGCCATCTTTAATCTGAACATTGCCTCCAGGCTGATTCATTTTATTCAGCTGAAAAGAATTATTGGGCCTTGTTTGCTTAAGATCTCAATCTTGTCTCTTTTTTCCTCTTTGGTGTCTAAAAGTAATAGGCTTTTCCAGTCCTTTGAGGACCCAGATTTCACGCTATTCCTTTTCATTTCTGCTTAAAATTGGCCAGTTATTCCCCTATTTCAACTCTTTCTTTTGTTAAAGTCAGCCAACACACACTAATATTCTAATTCTAACCATTTCCCTTAGAGCTCTAGCTTCAGTAGGCACATGGTCTGTCTTCCAGTTTTACCATATTCTTTACTGTAAACATGATTGCCATATTGTCAGTCTTTTATATCCATTTCCTTACCACCCACCCACCCCCAGCTGCTAAGCCAACGCCACACATTTTAGATTTGTTTTTAAAGCAGAACCTCACTTCAGTATTGGAGTAATTAAGAGATTGTGTTCTGGAACTAGTTCAAGACCTGTCCATCCTAGTTAGTAGCTAAATGACTTTAGGCAAAATACTTTCCCATTCTTAATATCAAGTTTCTTGTCTGTTATTAAAAGACGGGTATTATAAATATTAAATTAAATAATACATGTAGAGTACTTAGCACAATTATTGGCACTTAATTAATATTTACTATATTTTAGTTACTATTATCTCCTGTCAAAATCCCAAGGATGGCTCCTGCTGGGCTTTCTTTACTGTCCTGTGTACTACTGCCTAGAGAATGTGAGCGTCAGGGCACCCCTGCCCTCCAAGAAAAGAGAGAGGCTTTGTTGAGAGATAGGCTCCAAACGGTAGAACTGAAGCAGCATGTCTTGGATGAAATGTTAATTTAATTCTTTTTTTGATTTCTAGATTTTTCTGTTTTTAGGCAGCATGTGTTTTGTCCTAGCAGTTGGTCATTGCATTTGGGAAAGCAAGAAAGGCTACTACTTCCAGGATTTTCTGCCATGGAAAGAATATGTGTCTTCATCAGCTGTCTCTGCCGTCCTTATATTCTGGTCCTACTTCATTATTCTCAACACCGTGGTGCCTATTTCCCTCTATGTCAGGTAGGCTTCTTTGACCACTGGGGGACAAGCTGACTTCATACTTCCTACTTAATTCCCCAACTAGACTGTGAACTTTCAGAAAGCATAGATTCTGTGCTCTTTAACCCTTTACTTTGCACAGTGCCGTGCACAAAACACTCTGAGACATATCTAGAGACTGCATAAATGTTTTCTATATCCAGAATACCATCCTAGATACTATGTGGGTTATACAAAAGAAAATTATCCCAACCCTCAAATAGTTTATAATGTACATGACTAAATAAGACAAACAAACACATGAAATAGTTAGAAAAAATGCACACAAATTTGGTGATGCTAAAGCACAATCTAGGCAGCCCCTAGTTTATCAGTGAGACAGAGTCCATTCATTTGTAAATCAGTTAATTCAGAACTCAGAATGAGTTTTCCCATAGAAACAATGTGGCAAATGGTAGATAGGTGTAATTGTGACTTAAGTTATAGTTCCTAAAAGTTGGAGAAGATGAAGGATGTTTCTTTCCCCTTTTCATGAGCACCTTGAACAAAAACTTGAAATATAGGTAAAATAAGTCTTTACTGTACTCTGATCTGCTTTTTCTATTTTCAACATTCCCTTTCACATACACACACACAAACACATTTTTTGCATCCTTCTTTTCAGGTTTCCTAAACCCTGCACTGTGGCATCCCAACCCCAAAAGCACCCAATATAACTAAATTATCTTACTAATTTAATAAATATTTATTGAACACCTACTATGTGCCAAGCACTATATTAGGTGCCAGAGAAAGAAACATGAATAATAAGACAACCCTTCCTCTAGATAAACTTACAACATAGACATGGAAACAGATACTTAAGTAAATAATTAAGGTACAATATGAAGAATGATGTAATAGAAATGTATATGTGAATGCTATGGGAGCCTAGAAAAGGAATAGGTTGGTTCTGCCTGTAGAGGCTTAGGATTTACAGAAAAAAGTAATAATCAAACTGATATTTGAGAAAAGAGTAGAATTTACCAAGCAGAAAATAGGAAAAGAATATTACAAGCAGAAAGACCAGTATGTACAAAGGTTTGGAGGTTTTTAAAAGCTTGATCTGGTCGTAGAACAGTGAGTAGCCTAGACTAAGGTGTTGGATGGTAATTTAGGATTAGATTCAGGAGAGCCTTGAATGCCAGGCCAAGGAGTTTGGGTTTTATCCTAAAAGCTGCAGAGATCTTTCCAAGGAAAGAAATAATATCATTAAATGTCTGGGTTTAGAGAGATTGCTATGGTGACTGGTATGGTGAAGGAAGGGAGAGGTCAAGACTCAACACATGAGGACTAATAAAGTCAATAATGTGGGCCTGAGCACCTCTTCCCTCACCTCAAACAAAAAATCCATGTTGCTCAATGCAGTTGTCTCAGACAGGGATTACTAATGAAGCAGCCTAAACTGCCACAAACTAAATATGAATGATGATAGGAAGGAAGCCACTTAAAAGTCTCCACTTTTAAAATGAAGACGCTTGTTAACCATAAAGAATCTATATGCATGTTATTTGGAACAGAAGTGGAATGTGACAAACACAATTGGGAAAACTCGGATAAAATGAAGAGGAGGCTATTCTAGGGAAAAGCTACCCCACAGGCAGGCTGGATCTGCCTAGAAATTTATCAGAGGGTCGTCAGCTCCTGTAAGCTGTTTCTGAGTCTCACAGATCTTTCCCTTCTGAAACAAAGTGCTATTTCAAGTCTGAAGATTCTCTCTTCCCCACCAATGAGTTTACATGACAGCAGCAATAACTCTCTGATTAAGCCTAGGCTATGTTTTATAAATTAGCTCTTAACTCTGGCAGGCCTTGCATTATTGCAGAATTTCAAAAATTTTGGAAGAAAGGCTGTAAAGGGAGTATGCCTCAGCAAAGTTAATCAGTATGTCTGGTAATCAAGTAAAGCCTTCAGTGATAATGGTCAAAGTCAGAATTACAATGGGTTGGCTAGTACGAAGGGTCCTTCAAGATTGTAGGTTCCCAAGGAAGATATTCTGATTTTCATTTCTACCACCGGACTGGTAGGAAGGAAACCAGGATGATGAATTTGCTTGCCCTGCTTTGACCCAGGACCCTTCTTTTCTTGCTTTC
Organism: Grampus griseus; assembly: GCF_964374135.1. Classification (NCBI taxonomy): domain Eukaryota; kingdom Metazoa; phylum Chordata; class Mammalia; order Artiodactyla; family Delphinidae; genus Grampus; species Grampus griseus. The sequence goes on along the minus strand of NC_139000.1, from coordinate 36,827,371 downwards.
TCCTTAGTGTTGAGATAATAAGATTGGGCAACAGTTTCTATATCAACTGGGATCGGAGGATGTTTTATGAACTAAAGAACACACCAGCACGGGCTTGTACCACCACCCTTAATGAGGAGCTCGGCCAGGTCAAATACGTGTTCTCCGACAAAACAGGGACCCTGACTCAGAACATCATGATTTTCAACAAGTGTTCTATTAATGGGAAATTCTATGGTATGCATATTTTTCTGCTTTCCCTGAGTCTTGGGGAAATATTACTTTGCAGATTGTTCTCAAGAATGATCTATCTCTAAATCTATATGCCTCTAAATTCACATTTACTTCTTAGTCTCACAACCTGCCCTGTTCACTAAGCAAAGCTCACCTAGCCCATTCAGTTCTAACCAAAAGCATTTATTTAGCACCTTTTAGATGCAATCCATTGTGTTGGATGTTGAAAATATGAAGATGTGTAAGAATTAATCTCCGTCCTCAAGGAATTCCCAATGTCTGGGCAATGTTAGTTACTCTCACATTAAATCAGATGGTGCAACCAGCATATTTCTGAAGCTGCTATTCTCCTGATTCCCGCTCAGACCAATAAACACTCTAGAAAGAAGCCATCAAAGGGTATTCAGAGTTTGATGTGTCTCCCAGGCCCAGTTATTCATTTATTTCCTGCCTTAGGCATAAGCTTGTTTTTGTGATAGTGTTAAGTCCTTATATGTGTGAACATTCATGCCCACTGCACTAACTAGCTAAGGAAGGCAATCACATCTAAAAAGATAGACGCGTGGGGTGTTTCTCTGGGATTATGAAAAAGCTTTGAAACTAGGAAGATGTGATAGTTGCAAAACCTTGTGAATGCACTAAATGCCCCTGAATTGTACACTTTAAAATGGTTACTTGTATGTTATATGAATTTCACCTCAATTAAAAAATTTTTAAGTTAAATTTTAAAAATAAAAAAATTAAAGTCAAAATGTTAAAAAAAGCTAGAGCACTCTAATATTTTCTATTACCCCTGCCAAACAAGTTTTCACACGTATAAACTCTGAAAGCTTATTTTTGGATGGTTGATTTGGGTGAGGATCTTAATTTTCTTACTCATTGTATGACCTGACCATATACTGGGTAAGGGTAAGGATAAGGTTGAAAAGGGTCATGGGTGTTTCTACGCTTGGCATCAGACTGTCTTCCACCCCCATTCTGTCTATGCTGTCTACTGGCCAAGAATCCTAAACATTCCAGCACTACTTTCACGTATCCTCTGGGTAACTTTTCTGATTGAAAGGCTTCCGGAGGTACGAAGTCTGTCATAAATGACTAGCCTCCAGCCTCAACTCACTCACACTTAAGGAGAAGAATTGCACCCCAAGCAGCATTATTCTTACCATTGGCTTGAGGAAAGGAGCTCATAGGGCACTGAGAGCTAGGTGGCCTGAGGGGATTCGAGGAGCTTAACTGCAAGTCTAGGATGATAGAATCAGAGGGAATAAGCTTTTAAAAATCCTCCTTTAAATTACCATATGACCCAGTAATTCCATTCCAAGGTATATACCAAAAAAAAGAAAAGAAAAGAAAAAGAAAACAGAGATTTAAACAGATAGATGTATGCCAGTGTTCACTGCAGCATTATTTACCATAGACCAAAGGTAGAAACAACCCATGTGTCCATCAACAGATGAATGGGTAAACTAACGGTGGTATATCCATGTAATGGAATACTCAGACATAAAAAATAATGAAGTTCTGACACATGCTACAACATGGATGATTCTTGAAAACATTATGCTAAGTGAAATACACCAGACACAATAGGAAATATTGTATCATTCTACTTATATGAAATATCTAGAATAGGCAAATTCATAGAGACAGAAAGCAGATTAGAGGTTACCAGGGGCTGGGAATAGGGAAGAGTAAGGTTTTTGTTTAGGATGCTGAAAAAGTTTAGGAAATATATAATGGTGATGGTTGTACAGCATTGTGAATGATGTTAATGCCACTGAATTGTTCACTAAAAATGGTTAAAATGAAAAATTTTATGTTATACATATTTTACCACAATAAAAAAATATAAACCCTTCTTTAAAACCCTTGCCAAATGTGTATTCTATTTACTTACCAACAGGTGTTGTCTGTGACAAGAATGGACAGAGGGTAGAAGTCTCGGAGGTGAGTGATTACAGCGCCCTGTGAAATGCATGTGGGACCTGAGTGAGGCTGCGCCGCACAGCAGCATCTTTAACACAGATTGGGATTCCCTTAGCCCCTGAAATATTACAGCTGTTATTGGCCCCATAATATCAGAAAGTATTATATAAATGAACTCTGTTTATTTGAGGGTATTTGGGTTTGTGTTTTTAAATGAAAATAGCTTATTATAAGAAGGTGATTATATATAAATAATATATAAATTTTTTAAAGTAAGGAACATCTGAAGAAACCAGCAAAGGGATGAATCCTTGAGCTCATAAAAATGATCTAGGAGAGCAAATGAACAGTGATTTAAGATACTTTTTTGGAAGACATTACATTACTTGAGAATAAATTCTAATTCTACATATGAATATTATTTTCTGAATAGTGCTATTAAAATTTCTTTTAAACACAAATAAATTAATTAATTAAAAATGAAAACAGCTTTATTGGCTTTTTCTATTTAAAAAATTATCTGTGCTCATGATAAAAAAAAATTCAAACAATATAGAAATGTATGAAGAAGAAAATTAAAATCATTCAGTCCCATTTAGATAACCAGTGTATAATCTGGGAATATTTATCTTTTCAGATGTTTTTCATATGTATATATACACACATATACACCTAGGTCTAGTAGGTAGGTAGGTATGTAGGAAGGAAGGATGGATGGATGGATCGTAGCATGCATGCTATTTTCAGCCTCCTTTTATTCACTTGACACTATATTGTGGCCCTCCGTCCGTGTCAGTATATTTAGGTCTACATCATCATTTTGAATGGCTGTCGTAGCCAATTACATTGATGTATCTTAATTGATTTAGCCAATCCCCTATTTTTATTCTGTTGTCTTTTGCTATGATAAACAGCATTATGATAAGCATTCAGGTACATATATTTTTGTCTCCTCTTCTGAAAATTATTTCCTTAGAATAAAGTCCTGGAAGTAAAATTAGTTGGTCAAAGGGTGGCTAGATTTTTAATGCACTTAATAGTGCCATACTGCTCTCTGGATAGACTGCATCAATTTATAATCCCACCAAAAAATATGAGAATTCCTCTTTTCCCATACTGTATCCTTGTCAGTACTGGGTATTAATATTTCAATCTTTAGAAATTTAATTGTGAAAATCATATCTCATTTAATTTACCTTTCTTTGATTACTAATCAGATTGAATCATTTTATGTGCTTATTTTCCTTCCTCTTCCCAATCACTTTATTGCCCATTTATACTTCTTTTGTGAATTGCCTGTTCATATTCTTCGTCCTTTTTTTCTTATTTCAATGGTCTCCTTATATAGTAAAAATACCAACTTTTCCTTCATCTGGCACATATGTTACAATTATTTTTTTCTATTTTTGTCTTTTGTTTAAAGTTTTTTGTTTAGAAGTTTTTAATTTATGTAATTAATTCTATCAGTCTTTTTCCTTTATAGCTTCAGGATTTATGACATACTCAATAGTCCTAACCCACACAATTGTAAGAATATTTTCCTTTTCATTCTTCCTGTCTCTGGCTGGTTCAATTTTACTGTTTTTTCCAGTATTGGATCTCAACTTCTGTTTATGGGTTTGATTTTAAGCATCCCTTCATAGGGCTTCTTCCATTGCATTCAGGATACTACTCACCCTATTGCTTTCCTACTAGAACCAACTCCAAACCTTTAGCCACTTGACTTACATACTAAACAGGTAACTCCAGCTCCCAACTACTGCCTCACCCTTATCCATCCAGAGAGATTGGAAATGGGGAATAAAATCAGTATTTGCCTTAAATCCTCTTCCAGGGACTTTGCTAATGACCTTGGCAATATAAACAAAGTTATAGCTTCTAGGGAGTAAATTGTTACCCTGGAGTTACCTTTCTCTTCCTCCTCCTTTTGCTACTGATCGACCATAACACATTTTCCTCTGGATCCCTGGAATCTTTGTTCTCTTGTAAGCAAATACCCACAGGCTTATCTTTTCATAAAAATGCTTTCTTCTCTCTACCTTGATTGAAAGATGACTTTCCCGGAGGATATCCCTTTTCCTCCATCTCTCATACTCCGCATACCAAAAGTCCAAAGGTATTGTCCTCATTATCCTGTGCCACTTTTCTTTCTTTTTTTTTTTTTTTTTTGGCTACCTTGGGTCTTCATTGCTGCGCATGGGCTTTCTCTAGTTGCAGCGAGTGGGGGCTACTCTTTGTTGCAGTGCACGGGCTTCTCATTGCGGTAGCTTCTCTTGTTGCAGAGTACGGGTTCTAGGAGCACAGGCTTCAGTAGTTGTGGCTCATGGGCTCAGTAGTTGTGGCTCACGGGCTCTAGAGCACAGGGTCAGTAGTTGTGGTGCATGGGCTTAGTTGCTCCGCGGCATGTGGGATCTTCCCGGACCAGGGCTTGAACCCGTGTCCCCTGCATTGGCAGGCAGATTCTTAACCACTGTGCCACCAGGGAAGCCCATCCTGTGCCACTTTTAAACTATTACTTTTTCGCCCTCATATAATCTTTCTTCCTGTGATGCTTATGACTTCTAGCTATATTCCTTTTTCTTCTTGTCATTGACATTTACAAATCTTCTGGCTTCTCCACTTCATTCACTGAGGACCTTGAAACCTTAGCTCATATATCCCCTCTCTACCCAATCCCTGCTATCATCTTGGGTGGTATTGGCTTATTTACGGATGATCTAGCAACATAGATGCTTTCAGATGTCTAAAAGAATATATCTTTCAAATGACTTTTTGGACTCAAAAAAACCTATATCATCCATTTCTATGTTATCATGTCACCATCCAGAAGTGTACTACTCTGAAATTGTAAACTCCTTTGTCATGATCTCTGATCACAAACCTTATTTTTCCAGTTCTCTTGATACTTGATTCCTAGTATACCTGCTTTCTTATCAAAGGAAGATTTACAAACTCTCTGTTCTCCTTTTTCTCTGTCAACCCCTTGTGACTTTACTTCCTGTCCTATCTTGCCCCCCATCTGTACCCAAGATCATAAGCATCTTCAATACCTTACTAGTTCTCCCTTTTTTTTCCCCTCTCTGATCGCCCAACAAATCTCAACCTTGAATTAACCAAGCCATCTACCATTCTCTGTTTCTAATCTCAGAATGCCAAGCACTTTTTAGGGATCACAAGCCATTACAAATTCAGAGACTCCAAACTCTTCTGGGCTTCCGGTGCCACTTGGATAATTTTTTAATCTATTTATGGTGAGCTTAATTCTTAATTTTCCATATTAGCTATTCCAAAATTCACCACTCTTGGGCCTTCTACCACATCCCACTCCCTTCTCCCCAGTGTGCAATAGATGATATTGTTTTCTACTTTGCTGAGAAAAATCCAAACTATCAGCTAAGTACCCTTTTCTGTACAAATATCAGAACCCACCTTTACCTCCTTTCCTTCAGTCTCAACAAAAGGTATAACTTTTTCTCTCAATACTAATCTCCTCATATATTCTGATTCCATGCCTTTCTACTTCTTCAGGAACCTCAGTCAATCCTGTATTCTCTGTTTCTTAATATCTGAAACTTATCCCATTATATGATTCTTTCCCCTCAGCTCAAATCTATCCCTTCTTTAAAAAAACAAAACAAAAAAAACACTTACTACATACATACAATGGAATATTATTCAGCAATAAAAAGAAATGAGCTATTAAGCCACGCACACATATATACACAGAAAAGGGAAGAACTTTAAATGCATATTGCTAAGTGAAAGAAGCCAATATGAAAAGGCTGTGTACTGTATGATTCTAACTGTATGATATTCTGGAAAAGGTAGTAGTTGCCAGGGGTTTGGGGAGGGGTGGAGAGCAGGATGAAGCACAGGAGATTTTTAGGGCAGTGAATCTATTCTGTGTGATACTGTCATGGTGGATTCATTACATTATGCATTTGTCAAAAAACACAGAATTGTACAAAGCAGAGTGAACTCTAGTGTAAACTATGGACTTCAGTTAATAATAATGTATCAATATTGGTTCATCAATTGTAACAGATGTACCATACTAATGTAAGGTGAAAATAGGGGGAAATGTGGAGTGGAAAGAAGAAAGGAAATATATAGGAACTCTCTGTACTTTCTGCTCAATTTTTTTTTATGAATGTAAGACTGCTCTAAAAAATATAGTATTAAGTTAAAATAAAATAAATGTGTTAAAGTAACCCTTAGCCCATCAACCAGAGGTAACCACTACTAATAAATGTTTATATCTTATTTTATTCATTTTTTAAAGCAGTTAGAACTTTCCCTTCATCCTGCATTACCCTCTGACTCCATCAGTCAGTCCAAAATGTTCAACCATATGTATCAACCATATGTCAGACTCTGAATAAATGTTAAAGGTTCAAGGAAAACAAAGGAAATTTGTTCCCTACCTTCAGAGTTAGCAGACTAGAGGAAAAGTGTATAAGGAAATAGACAATTACAGCAGTCTTTATAACTCCTCACCTTTCATTCATTCCTCATTCTACCCTATATAATTAGACTTTGTCCTATCATGTCCACTGAAACTAGCCAAGGTCACTAATGACTACCTTGTTGTTAAGTCCTTACCCAATTTCTCTGCAGATTTTAACACTTAAAACTCCACTTTTTATTAAAGCTCTCTTGTCCCTTGGCTTCTGTTAAGTAACTCTCTTCTTGTGTTTTCTTCCTGTATGATTGTTTTTCTCATCTTCTTGGCCATAGGTACTGATGTTCCCCCAGAGCTCTATTATTGTACCTCTTTTCCATCTTTATAGTCTCGTGTTTTTACTGTCTTTAACTACTGCCTACTTACTAATGACCTCCAAATCCATACATCCAAGAACCTTTTTAGCTCCCTCCCTATCCATGACCAAAGCTAAAGATATCCTATAAAAACTATCTATAGCTATATCACAGAATCTCAAAGAGTATCCTCAATTGCCTCCTCTACCCTCCATTCTGAATTCGTTTCTTCTCATCTGATACCCCCGGTTTCCATCCTTTTGCCTAGTACCTGGATTTGCCATTCAGTCTTATTCAACTGGGTGTTTAACTTTCAATTGCAGAGTAATTCATGAATACTGCTCCTCAGATCATGCTGTACTGCAGCTCCAAGCCAGCCCTGCCTCAGTCCTGTACCCAGCCAGGTCCAGTGTTCTCAAACATTACTTGTCTGGAAGGGGATATTAGAAACTAGCTCAGATCTCTTACCTGAGCTTCAAACTATATATGCCTGCTTTCATTATTACCTTTATGTCCTTCAGGTATCGCCAGGTCAGTCTGTCAAAAATCTCCTCCTGCTGGGTATCCTATCTCAGTGAATGGTCTTACCATCTATCCCAATTAGGATACATAAAATTATTCTTAACTGTTTCTCTCTTTCACTTGTCATATCCATGTCATCAAATTCTATATTTTCAAATCATACCCTTAATTTAATATTTATTATCACTACTTTATCATTTCTCTTGTGAATTACTGACTGGCTTTCTAACTGGTCTCCTTGCTTTTCGTCTTGCTACTTCCAGTATATTCTCCATGCTGCTACCAGAGGACTATATGATCATATGACTTTCAGCAGAAAATTGTTATGGTTCTCTATTGCATACAAGATGGTAATGCAGGATCTGCTTCATATCTACCTCTCCAACTTCTCTCACATCACTCACCAGCTTCTAAGTTTCAAAGAATGTACCAGTACAAGAGCCCAGTTATAGAAGAGCCTCAGAGGATGCTATATAATGAGTTATCTTAAATTACTAAACCCACAAACTTCCCAGAGCTCACAAGTCTGTGGTTGGCCAGGTCTAGGACTTGGCTCTGGACCTGACCATACTTCCTCACTATCATGACAAAACTCCCTCTAGATGGGTTATAGAAAAGAGCCAGTATAGCCCACTACAAACTTCCGTTTCCGCAACATAGCACCAAGCAGCGCAATTGTGTCTGTACTTGACACATTGGGGCCCAGCCCAGGTAGCACCACAACTACAATGGACTGGTGAAATATCCTTGAGAGTTCTGATATGGGCTGGAGAAATCTGTTAATAACACCACACTCCAGGGTGGGCATAAGAGAGTCTCAGGACCAAATTGAGCCAGAAAAGAATGTTTACCCCAGGTGCCTACCAGCAGCCTACCTGACGTGAAGAACGTTAGTCAACATCTAAAGGAGCCAAGCTCATAGCCAGGAAAATGGTAGTGAATATTAATATTAGGTCCACAGATTGAGGCAGGGTCAATAACCTTGAGGACTAGAGGCAGGAAGGAATCAGGTATGCTGAATCAGGTATGCAAAATGGTATAAAATGAAGTCTGCGAACAAGAAGTCTGTACTGAAGCTTCCTTGTTATACAGCCTTGCCTCTGTCTTGCAATATTCCTCTCTAGCCCCCTTGTGGGGTAAAATAGGGATAGTGCAACACAGTGATGTCATTGTACCTAGCTCCCTTCCCAGTTCCCAAAATCAGGCAGAGGACAGCCAGAGACAAGAGTTTTTCCAGAAACCATTTACTAATAGGGAACAGCTACTCTCTAATGTCCTCAGGTTTGATTTATCATGGATTTGGGACTTGGAAGAATAGAGCCTGAAGATGGCCACTAATCATTCAGGATAGCTGGAGTAGAAAGAGGGCAAGAAGGGTCTGCCAAGCAGTGCTAGCTTGTCTCCTGTGTGATGGATCTTCTCCAAGTGAATGGATGGACCAGGTCAGAGCTACAGAGGCTTAGAAACCAGCACAGGGTCTCTTTCACTTATCTTGCTTTTCTTTTCCCATCCTCCTAAGAGTTCTCATCACATTCCAGAAATTGCCCCCAGGTCGACCTTCTATAAAGTGTCAAGCTGCTGTTTGTTCTGGCTTATGTGTTCCAGAAAACAGAAAAGGTCGACTTCTCCTACAACAGACTGGCTGATCCTAAGTTTTCATTTTATGACAAGACTTTGGTGGAAGCAGTGAAAAGGGGAGATCGCTGGGTACACTTGTTTTTCCTGTCACTCTCATTGTGTCATACCGTGATACCAGAAGAGAAAGTAGAAGGTGAGAAGGGGCTTGAGGCCTCATGGACTGAGAATATGTCATAGAGTCTAGGCTGATTGGAGGGGGGGATGGTTTGATATCGTTTGTAATGGCTTAATCTAAAGAACTTTCTAATAGGAAGAGTTGTCCAGCAATGGAATGGATAGTCAAGATAAGTAGTGGGCTCCTAGTCACTGAATATATTCAAGTGGAAAACAACGTCTTTGTCTTAAAGAAGATTCATTCATTGGATAGGGGTCAAACTTGGTGCTATCTAGCGAGCTTCGGACCTTGAGACTCTGTAATATTCTGTCACAGAGTTTATCTGATTTATTGCCAAGATCAACCCCACTACCTCTGATAAGACTTCCTGAAGGATGAGTTGAGTCATCCTCTTGTTGCTTCACAATTTAAAGGTATCCCCATATACCCTAATTTCTTTAGTAACCAAATATGACTATGTCATCCATGAATTTATCAAAATCTTTTTCAGAAATTACTGATTTTAAATTAAGAAGACTTTTTTCCTTAGCAAACAACAATTTAGGCAGCCAAGTAAATCACATCCTTCAAAGTCAATGTAGTCTTAATATAATACCACCATGAGTAACACCTTATATTTGTACATCACTTTATAATTTTACAAGTTGCTTTCATTTATATTACCTTCCACAATCTTCACAACAGCCCTCTGCAGAACAAGAAAAATGATCCTAGTTTTATAGCAAAGGAAACTGAAGCTAAAAGAAATTAAGTGCTGTACAGCAGAAACTAACACAGCATTGTAAAGCAACTATACCCCAATTTTTAAAAAAAGACATTGTGACGACTAAAATCCTATAGCTAAGAAAGGTATAAATGGGATAAGAACCCAAATCTCATGTCTTCTGGCCCCATGAGCTCCCACCCTTCCACAAGCCTCTCCGGGTCTGATATTCCAACAAGTTGGTATTACTTGAAGCATATTTGGACTTGTCTATGTTTACTGCCTTGAGTGACAAGGTAGGAAACACACAAGAAAGTAATCTTATTATCCCATAGACACATCTTATGTCTGACTTAAAATTATACTCCCCCACCTACCTTATTCACAAGTATAAGATTCTGATGATGTATAACTGTTTTTAAAAATCAAATTAACCTTCAAAAGAGAAATAATCTAAAATATATCTCAGGTTATGGGGATTATTCTAAAAGAGGAGTTCCAGAAATGTCTTGAGTAATATCAGATTGAAAGATTGATTCAACAGAGTAAGTCATTTACCTTCCCAGGGTGAGAGTGTCAAAGGTGACAATACTCATTCATATATATATATTTTTTTAATTGTTTACTAAACTATCAATCTTATTACCTTATAGCAGTGTTCATCAAAGTGCAGCCAGTCCTATGCAGGAGCACTTTATGTAGGACCATATGCATGAGACTCACTCAGGAGATTTGTTAAAATTCAATTTCCTGGGCCATCCTCCCAGATTTTGTGATTCTGGATTCAGTAAGTTTGGGTGGGGCCCAGGAACCTTCATTTTTAACAATCTCCCGAGCCATCTTTACCCGCTAAAGTTGGAAAGCAACTGCCTATGTTTCGTTTGTACACATGTTCCGTGTACTTCTGTAATACTAACTCAGGTCTGTGAAATGAGTTGAGAATATGGGAAAGAATGAAAAACCTGACCTGTTCTATGCAACCTGGCCTTTTAGGGCCAGGCTTGGGTGGAAATTTTGAAGAAAGATGTCCCCTCCTGGGCTCCATCTTTATGTAAGCCACTTGGAAGACAATCTCACTTCTGGGTGGACTTCATCTGCACATCTCTATGGGCTCTGGCTGCTCTCTTCTCTCCTGCCAGGTGAGCTGACTTACCAGGCTCAGTCCCCAGATGAAGGTGCCCTGGTCACTGCTGCCAGGAACTTTGGCTTTGTGTTCCGTTCCCGCACGTCTGAGACAATCATGGTAGTCGAAATGGGGGAAACCAGAATCTACCAACTACTGGCTATTTTGGACTTCAACAGTGTGCGCAAGAGGATGTCTGTTATTGGTGGGTGCCCCTCCTAGTCGGCCCTCTCCCCTTATTTGTCTTTCATATACATTCACATGTTGACTTTCCCCTCTATCTACACACAAATGTTTTCTCCTGCCCACATGCCATTTCATAGGCACTCTGCCTCAAATACAAATACATAGCCATTCCCACTTTCTCTCTCATAATCCTTTATATTTTCTCATATACACATATGTGAGCTTACTGCCATGTGCTAGGGCCCTTATTTAGTGATCCTGGGTAGTAGCTTGTCAGAACCCTCAAAGCCAAGATAAGAACAGAGAATAAACCCATAAAGCCTGAACTTGGAATCGGAAATGGGGGCAGACAATATAGAGGAAATTAATACTATCTTGCTCTCAGTTAGTTTGGGCCTCAGGCTGAAGGGGAAGAAAGTCATTTTTCATCCTTGGTCCTTATTAGGTGTGGGCCTTGGTCTGGAACTTGGACTTGAGAAGCTAAATGTGATTCTGTATCAGAGTCTTCCATAGGTGATACTGAACCCATGGAAAAACTGGTTCCAAAAGGTCCTCTCTCATTCTCACCAGCCCTCACCACATCACTCATCCTGTGTGACCACTCATTGAGTGCTTAGCCCCCAAAGGTGTCAGAAACAAATGTCATGGGAACAGCCTCCTGCCATCTCTCAGTGGCCCAGACAAGTTCTTGTAATAATGGCCCTATATGGTTTGCTTAATTTGCTTATCCTTAGTGAGGACACCTGAAGATCGCGTAATGTTATTCTGCAAGGGTGCAGACACGATCCTCTCTCACCTACTTCATCCATCCTGTAGATCCCTCAGAGACGTGACCATGGAACATTTAGATGTAAGTGTTTAGGTTGCAGGGGAGGGAAGCTGTGGATGGATCTGTGTATCTGAATGTGTGTCCATATATATGTCCCCATGTCAGTGTGTTTCAGTATGGGGTACATTGGTGTCTGTGTCTCTTTAATTGATAGAAGAATAAAAACTACCTCATTCTGTGGGATTCTCACTGACCACATTGCCACCTTCTGTGTGAAGGAGTTGGGTGGCCCAGGATCCCAGGGGCATGAAGAGGATTGTGTTGTCGGAACACTTACCACAGTCAGAACAGTTCATTCTATGATTCCTGGCTCGGGAGGTCCTGTGGTCACATCTAGAATTTGCTTTGCTTCAGAATAGGGCCTGCTGGACTTACCTGGTGGCACAGTGGTTAAGAATCCACCTGCCGGGGCTTCCCTGGTGGTGCAGTGGTTGAGAATCTGCCTGCTAATGCAGGGGACACGGGTTCGAGCCCTGGTCTGGGAGGATCCCACATGCCGCGGAGCAACTGGGCCCGTGAGCCACAACTACTGAGCCTGTGCATCTGGAGCCTGTGCTCCGCAACAAGAGAGGCCGCGATAGTGAGAGGCCCGCGCACCGCAATGAAGAGTGGCCCCCGCTTGCCACAACTGGAGAAAGCCCTCTCACAGAAACGAAGACCCAAAACAGCAAAAATAAAGTAATTAATTAATAAACTCCTACCCCCAACATCTTCTTAAAAAAAGAAAAAAAAAAGAATCCACCTGCCAATGCAGGGAACACGGGTTCAAGCCCTGGTCCAGGAGGATCCCACATGCCGTGGAGCAACTAAGCCCGTGCACCACAACTACTGACCCTGCGCTCTACAGCCCACGAGCCACAACTACGGAGCACGCATGCCACAACTACTGAAGCCTGCACACCCTAGAGCCCGTGCTCTGCAACAAGAGAAGCCACCGCAATGAGAAGCCCGCACACCGCAACCAAGAGTAGCCCCCGCTCGCCGCTACTAGAGAAAGCCCGCGTGCAGCAATGAAGACCCAACGCAGTCAAAAATTAATTAATTAATTAAAAGAATAAGGCCTGCTGGTATGGGAGGCCCCACCCCACCAGCCATGATGGGAAAAGACTGCTTTTAGGGTATGGAGCAGCAGGCACCAGGCCTGGGCTATGTAGAGGACTGTTTGACACCGTCCTATGTTATTTACAGGATTAGAATCCCCATGAGTACCTACCTACACCACCCCACTTCCACCCTCTGGGACTTGAGATATATCAGAAAGAGAGATTGGCTTCAGTCTGCTGACATTAGAAGGGAAAACCAGTTTCATGCTCGCTGGGGTTTCTACCCTTAAACCTGGATATATAAAGGGTTGGGGGAATAGGACAGGGGATGTGATGGGGAAGGGGCAGATCAGAAAAATATTTTAAAGAAGAAATAGGTTGGAGGAAGTGCTATTTTATTAGGGCCATTTTGGCTTGGCCCCACGTTAACTCATAGAAGTCAGAGAGCAAATGGCCAGAAGGCACATGTAAAGATGTTCAGTGTCAGCCATCAGGGAAAAGCAAATCAAAAATCACAAGACACTACTTCACACCAGTAGGGTAGTTAAAATCGAAAAGATGACCAGACAATAATGAGCACTGCCAAGGATATAGAGAAATTGTAACCTTCATACATTGCTGACAGGAATGTAAAATGATGCAACCATTTTGTAAAACAGTCTGGCATTTCCTGAAAAAGTTAAGCATAGAGTTGTCATATGACCCAGCAATTCCACTCCTAGGTATATTCCCAAGAGAAATGAACATTTATAGTCACACAAAAACGTGTACACTAATATTTATAGCAGCATTAGTCATAATAGCACAAAAGTAGAAACAACCCAGATCCCCATCAATGGATGAATGGATAAATAAAATATGATAAATCTGTACAGTGAATATTATTCAGTCACAAAAGGGAATGACATACTTATAAATGCTACAATGTGGATAAACCTTGAAAACATTATGCTAAGAGAAAGAAGCCAGTCACAAAAGGCCAATATTTTACGATTTCATTTATATGACATGTCCAGAATAGGCAAATCCATAGAACAGAAAGTAGATTAGTGGTTACCAGGGGCTAGAAGAAAACGGAATGGAAATGACTGCTGACGGGTACAGGGTTTCTTCGGAGGTGATGAAAATGTTTGGGAATAAGATAATAGTGATGGTTGCACAACTTTATGAATATATATATATTTAAAAACCACTTAATTGTATACTTTAAAAGGGTGGATTTTATGGTACATACATTGTATCTCAAGTTTTTGAAAAAGTCATTGAAGCGTCCCACATAGGACAACTCCTATGTCTTATACTGGTTTCCTGAGGCCACAGTTTTGCTTTTTTGGTGTGTGTGTGTGTGTGTGTGTGTGTGTGTGTGTGTGTGTGTGTTTTATGGGCTACTCTGAAAACTTGTCTTTTAACCTTCCAGAACTCATGAATTAGGGTATCTTCTCAATGAGCATATATTCCACAGACTGACTTCAAAGAGGGGTCATAAAACTATTTCAGATCTTTTGACCTGCTTCCAACCTTAACAGATACCCATAGTAGAGCCTAAAACACTACAATCTATTAACTACTGAGGATACACCTATAATAGTCAAGTTCCAGAAACCCACTCATGCAGAAGCACAGCTCCAAGCCCTCTAAGACAGGAATCCAGCAAACAGGTCACACAAAAACAAGCAGCAGTCATAATTTGGCCCCAGGGCCCCAGTTTTCCCACCACAAGAGAAAAAAAAAACATACTAGTAAGGGATAAGTAAAAAATAATGTTAACACAGGCTGCTAAAGTATTCGTTGAATGGATTAGGAATCTGTCAGTGTATTGTTAAGCTTGCCAAGTCCTCTTATCAGTATCATGCAAAATCAGTTTCTGCCATATCTCTTCCTTCTTTTTTTTTTTAAATGGCTGATGTTGGGGCTTCCCTGGTGGCGCAGTGGTTGAGAATCTGCCTGCCAATGCAGGGGACACGGGTTCAAGCCCTGGTCTGGGAAGATCCCACATGCCGCGGAGCAACTGGGCCCGTGAACCATAACTACTGAGCCTGCGCGTCTGGAGCCTGTGCTCCGCAACAAGAGGCCGCGACAAGGAGAGGCCTGCGCACCACGATGAAGAGTGGCCCCTGCTCACTGCAATTAGAGAAAGCCCTCGCACAGAAACGAAGACCCAACACAGCCAAAAATAAAATAAATAAATTTATAAAATGGCTGATGTATATTTTAAATTGCTGAATATATATATATATTTATTTATTTATTTATTGAGGTAAAATTGGTAGATGACATTATATAAGTTTCAGGGGTACACCATTATAATTTGATTTTTGTATTCACTTCAAAGTGATCACCACTTTGTCTAGTTATCACCCATCACCATACAATTGACCCCCTTCACCTATTTCACCCACCCCCCCAACCCCTTTCTCCTCTAGTAACCACCAATCTGTTCTCTGTATCTATGAGTTTGTGTTTTGTTTGTTCATTTGTTTGTTTTTTAGATTCCACATATAAGTGAAATCGTTTGGTGTTTTGTCTTTCTTTATCTGATTTATTTCACATAGCGTAATACCCTCAAGGTCCATCCATCTCGTCACAAATGGCAAGATTTCTACTTTTTGTGGCTGTGTAGTATTCCATTCATCAATGGACATTTAGGTTGTTTCCATATCTTGGCTGTTGTAAATAATGCTGCAGTGAACACAGGGGTGCATGTATCTTTTTGAATTAGTGATTTCATATTCTTTGGATAAATACCCAGAAGTGGAATAGCTGGATCTGGATCATATGGTGATTCTATTTTTAATTATCAAAAAGACAAATAACAAAGGTTGGAGAGGATGTGGAGAAAAGGGAACCCTCATACACTGTTGGTGGGAATATAAACTGGTAAAACCACTATGGAAAACAGTATGGAGATATTTCCTTCCTAAGAAGTCTCTTGAGATCTTCTCTCAGCCTTCTTTTTTATAGCTTCACCTGCCAACAGTACAGAGGTTTAAGAGATAGCATTCTCTGCAGATACTGCCTTATATTAATTTTACCTGACAGCTAACATGAAGTACTCAGGCGTTACACAGAGAACTAAGAACAAAATATCAAGATGATAAATTCTGTTTCTCTTTGCTCTTATAATGCCAAAGTGAATTATTTTGAAGCTCACTATTAAGTTATTATGGGGACTTCCCTAGCAGTCCAGTGGTTAAGACTTCACCTTCACTGCAGAGGGCACGTGTTTGATCCCTGGCCGGGGAGCTAAGAAGATCCCATGTGCCGTGCACAGTGCAGCATCTAAAAAAAAAAAAAAAAAAAAAAACAGTGATTATGTAGAATTGTTATTCAATTCTCAACACACAAAATCTGCTTCTAACCCTCCTTCAGTTAAATATGAATTGTGCCCTAAACTACCCACACTCTCACCTAGCTTTCCTTATAACCAAGAGTATACTTCCGTAAGATAGTTAGCTATGCGTGGTTAGGATATATTGGTGGCCAAAGAGCAAAAGATGCTGACTCACCCAGAGAGCATTTCAGCAGTGGCCTCATTAACACTACTGGCAATGACTAATTAACTGAGCCACCCAGCTGTAGACAAATACACAAATTTGCTATTTGAGATGCCCATTGAATACTTGATGAACGAAGGCAGGGAGAGATGAAAATAAATAAATGTAAGCCTGTAAAAAAACAGTAACACCCTTGATTATTTGTTATAAGAATTCCTTTGTACTTTTTTTTTTTTTTTTGCGGTACGTGGGCCTCTCACTGCTGTGGCCTCTCCCATGGCGGAGCACAGGCTCCGGACGCGCAGGCTCAGCGGCCATGGCTCACGGGCCCAGCCGCTCCGCGGCACGTGGGATCTTCCCAGACCGGGGCACGAACCCGTGTCCCCTGCATCGGCAGGCGGACTCCCAACCACTGCGCCACCAGGGAAGCCCCCTTTGTACTTTATTACTCTCTTCTTTCTCATCTTATAGACATCATTATCTTCTCTTTAGAGGGTGAATTATTATCCCAATTTTACAAGAAATAAATCTAGAAGGCGTCATTCTTTACGAGGGTCGCACAGCAAATTACCTAACCACAGGTGGAAGTTAGAATCTGCTGTCTCTCAGATGTACTCTCAGCCTTTATCCCCAGCCATGCTGGCACCATCCTTAGGACGTTTGACTGAGAAAACTGAACAGGTGCTTTCTGGTTAGGCTAGGTACTAGCCCTGTGATATTAACCAATAAACCCTATCTTGCAGGCAGATGGAACCTGTGGGGTTACTCTGTCATTCCTTAACTCAGCCCTAACCCAGCCCAAGTGCACACATGTCTTCCAGGATTTTGCCAGTGATGGCCTTCGCACCCTCATGGTGGCCTACCGAGAACTGGACAATGCATTCTTCCAGGACTGGAGCAGGAAGCACAGTGAAGCCTATCTGTCTTTGGAGAATCGGGAAGATAAAATATCAATGGTCTGTGAAGAGATCGAAAAAGACCTGATGGTTAGTGTGAGGAAGCCAGGGACAGATTGGAGGCAGGATTGGGGGCGGGGGAGCAGTCGGGAGACTGAGCAAGGGCTCTGAGAATGGGTTCCAGCAAATCACAGGTTCAGGCTCTCTGGATACTAGATACTGGAATCCAAGCTGATTCAGGATATCTTGGATCTTTGAAATCCATAAATAAGGAAAGAATGTACTTGTAAATTTCATCTTTCTGGTAGTGTTTCTTATCCCAAAGCTGTCCACAGAAGCTAAGAAATCTGGAAGAAATCAGGGTCTGAATAATGTACAAATTAGATGATCCAGAACTAATTGATGGAATAATCAAGACAATAATGTTCACTCATTCATTCAACATATTTATTAAGTGCCTCCTATGTGCCAGGTACTGTTTTAAGCCCTGAGCATGTAGTAGTAGGCAAAACAGACAAAAAACTAATATATATACAGTATGTTAGGTGATGACAGTTCTATGGAAGAAAATAAAGCCAGGAAGAAAGGTAGGGAGTATCAGCATATGTGTGTGTATTGTAGAGGGTAGAGTATAATTGCTATTTTAAATAGGGTGCTTAGTCTTCACTATGAAGGAGACATCTGAGCAGAGACCTGAAGAAGGTAGCAAACCAAGCAGATCTCCGGGGAATCAGTTTTCCAGAAAGAAGGAACAGCAAGAACAAGGACCCTGAAATAGGAGCAGACCTAATTTGTTAGTAGAACAGTAAGGCAGCTCATGTGGCTGGTACAGTGTAAGTGAGGAGGAGACAATAAAAGGACATGAAACAGAGAAGCAGTAAGGGGTCTTGACAGGCCCGTATAAAGACTTATAGTGAGCCATGGAAAACAGTTGAAGAGTTCAACCAGAGAAGTGATGTGATAGCTTTTAAAATGATCAGTCTGGCTGCCATGTTGAGATTATACTGTAGGGGAGCAAATGCAGACCCAGGGAGACCATTTAGAAAGTAGTTGCTTTTCCGGTTTGCAAGGCAGAAATAGAGACACAGACGTAGAGAACAAACATATGGACACCAAGGGGGGGAAGGGGGGGTGGAATGAACTGGGAGATTGGGATTGACCTATTTACACTAATATGAATAAAATTGATAACTAATGAGAATCTGCTGTGTAGCACAGGGAACTCCACTTCGCTGTACAGTAGAAACTAGCACAACACTGTAAAACAACTATACCCCAATAAAAAAGGAAAGAAAGAAAGTAGTTGTAATAGTACAGGTGAGAAATGATAATGGCTTGGACCAGATAGAAGTAGTGGAAGTGGTGAGAAATGGTCAAATTCTGTACAGTTTTAAAAGTAGCACAAACAGAATTTGCTGATGGTTTAGATTATAGAATATGATAAAAGAAGTTAAAGATGACCCCAAGATTTTTGACCAGATTGATACAGGCTCTGCTATAAAAAGAGAAATTGCTGATACCAAATGGGAAAATTCAGAGATCCCAAAGGTCACAAATCTCCTTCCATAGTCAGTTCTGTGGTTAGTATTTCTAGTCTGTCCTTTTAGAGGCCTCGCAGAAATCAGTCAGTAGTTTGTCCGGCTGTCAGTTCCTCAGACCCAGTGCCGGTGCCCATCCCTGCGTTCAGTCGGTACTATTAGGGTATCACTGAGAGACGGCATGGTGTTGGACCAACATACTTTCAATGTAGTGTGGGAAAGGCCTTGAAAACCTTAGAGGCCCTCAGTAGGTACAAACAAATGAAGTTCATCCAAGCCCTTTTAGAGTTGAAAGAAAAACTGGAGTTGGATTTGGGGATCCCTTGTCTGGGACCCACTGCTTTTGGAGACCAAAGCCAGGAAACGTGCTGTGAAGCAAGGGAGAAGTGAGAGTGTGTTGAGAAACAGAGGATTTAGAAGTGGCACAAAGCTTCATGTACGACTTGGGCAAGTCTTTTCCCTCTTCGGTTCCTTATATTCTATGTTTCTAAATGTGATTTCAGTGTGTGGTTGTAAAGCTGTCTGTTGAGGGGCAGAGTGTAGTGAGTTTTATACCATTGGGGTCCTCGTGCCAGGACACAGCCAGCTTGCTAAAGAGGATGCTGAGGTGCCAGTCGAGTTGTTGGGTACCACTAAATGCAGTGAGCCTCTTCCTTTGCCTCACTCACTGATACTTCTGTTCAAAGCTGTTAGGGGCCACAGCCATAGATGACAAGCTGCAGGATGGAGTACCCGAGACGATTATCACCCTGAACAAAGCCAAAATTAAAATCTGGGTTTTAACTGGAGATAAGCAAGGTAAAGGGGAGCTCCTTGCCTGACCAATTCTCTTCCCTGTCCACCTTAGCCATTTCTTCTTTTTCTTTTTCATTTCCTTTTTTTCTTAGCCATTTATTTGACAAATACCTTATAACCCAGGTCAAGTCCTTAGAGGACACCTTCACTCCCAGTCTTGCATATAATTTGCTAAGCATATATAGTACTTTATGCCAGATACTGTATTAGGCATGGAGAACACAGAGATGAATCAGTCAGACATGGCCTCTGTCATCCAGGAACTCACAAGCTAAAAACTTTCAGGGTTGTCTTTGACTATACCCTCTCTGTTGTCCCAAAGATTTACTCTCTTACCATGTTCCACTAATTCTGAAAATCCTCTTAACTATGCCACCACCCTAGTTTAGCCTTTGTCCCCTGTTGGCTGTACTTCTGCAGAAACTTCTGAACTGATCTGTCTCTTGACCTTATTAATTTCAATATAGCCTATGTACAACCATCAGTTTAACCTTCCTAAAATACTGCTTTTGTGATGTTACTCCTCTACTCAGGTACCTACAGCAACTTCACATGGTAAAGTCGGACTCCACTGTCTGGACTTCAAGACCTTGATAATCTGTTGCTACCTACACATCCTTATCTCCATCATAATGTGACCATATCTTCATTATGTCCCGAACCAATTCCTATTCTATGCCCTCTGTTTGGATTGTTTCCCCATTTGAAATTCTTTTTCCCCCTAAACAAATCTTACTCATCCTTTAAGGCCTTGCTATAAGAAACTTTCTAAGACAATTGCAATCTCTTCTCTGAATTTTGATACTACTTGTAGCCAAGGTTCAGGACTTAATTAAAAAAAATTGTTTTCCTTAGTATGACTTTATTCCAAATTCAAGATTTCTTGATGTAAAGGAAAGACTACAACCTAAATATATCTCAGTCCCCCATAAAATCTAGCATAGAAACAGGCACAGTGCTGTTCAAGGAAATGTACCCAGATTGCCGGAAGTGAATACAGACAGGAATTGCTTTAAGAAATAAGGGAAGGCTTTGTAGAGAAAGCTAAGCCAGAATGATCCTAGTTATTGATAAATAACTTGCAAGTCTGTACCAGGTAGACATTTTCCTCTGGATGTTTGAATATAGTCTCCACTGGCTCACGAAAAACACACTTTGACTGCATCCATGGCAAATATGGACATATGGGCTCTGCAGGCCACTGTTTAGTGCCTTTGTACCTGTACACTGTAAAGACCCTGTTCCAGCCAAAATGCGACCTGTGTTCCCCCTTGCCCTGCAGAGACTGCTGTGAACATTGCCTATGCCTGTAACATATTTGAGGATGAAATGGATGGGATGTTTATCGTGGAAGGCAAGGATGATGAGACTGTTCGGCAAGAACTCAGGTACGATGGGAGAGCTGCCACAGCCTGTCCCTGGAACCAAGATTTCCCACCCATCACTTCACCCAGTATGGCTCCGACAGTACCAGAAGGAACAGAGAAGAAATGGGGGAGGGAAAAACAAAAAAACCTAAAATATTCGAGAGAATTTTGTGAAGAAGCATTAGGGCTCAAGGAGTTGGAGTGTGGAGGTGGAGAAGTGTTGTATGTAGATGGTCTGGGACCTAAGGCAGTGGCAGGTCTCAGAAAGCAGTTGAGTATGAGGCCCTGGGAGGTGCTCTGCAGAGGACACATTTTCCTTCCTAAGCTCTGGGGCTTCAGATCAGACACTAACCATTACTCTTGGCTTTCAGGTCAGCAAGGGAAAAGATGAAACCTGAGTCTCTACTGGAATCCGACCCGGTAAACAGTTACCTCACCACAAATCCCCGAATGCCCTTCAAAATACCCGAGGAGATGCCCAATGGCAACTACGGCTTGATCATCAATGGCTACAGTCTGGTGGGCAACACAGACCTACAACTCTGTTCTCTTCTTCCAAGGAATTTTTTCCTAGGTCCAACCCACTTCAGGGAAATTTCAAGATCCTTTTGCTATTCCATGAGTTACCCTATTCCCTCTTCCTTCAGGTACCCTTGCCTGTCAGACACCTTTCCCCAGCCTTCTCTAGGCAGGAATAACGAGGAAAGAGAAGCCAAGGGCATAGTCCTTTCTTATCCAAATTCTTCACTACTGATGTGGCCCATCACATAGGGGAAGGGGGGAAGTGAGCAGAACCAGGTCCTCCAAAAAATCACTTGGCCTTATAACCCAGTCAATTGATTTGACCCAGTGAGAGACCCTCACTGGTTTTCCACTGGAGGCTGGGTCAGGATGCCTAGAACTGACTTGCGGGCTTGGCTGCCCTTGGGAGTGGAGCACCTGGGGAGAAGCTCTGCCTGACAGGGGAGTATGGAGGGGAAGGAGAGGGCCTAGGAAGGTTCTGTCCCAAGAGTCTTGGGGCAGCCTGGAATGTGGGTGTGTCCTGGTGCTGCAGGCCCACGCTCTAGAAGGGAACCTGGAGTTGGAACTGCTGCGAACGGCGTGCATGTGCAAGGGAGTGATCTGCTGCCGGATGACACCCCTTCAGAAGGCCCAGGTGGTAGAGCTGGTGAAGAGGTACAAGAAGGTGGTGACACTGGCCATCGGGGATGGGGCCAATGACGTCAGCATGATCAAAGGCATGTGAGGGATGGAGGGGCTGTAGTGCCTAGCCACGGGCTTGCTCTTCCCTTCTTCCATGGGCAAAACTGATCTGGGTGGCACTGTGTTGCTGGCTCACTCTCCTGCATATCATATGTATTGTACATTTATAGTGTTTTGCAGCTTCATTCGTGTTCCTCTACACCTCAGTTCCCACTTGTTTACACATCATTACACCAGCCCACATCCACAGTCATGCACACACATTCAGATTCATGTACGTTAACACTCACACACACTCAGATACCCATGGCTCCAATAAGAACACGTGTGCATATTCACAGAACAACAGGCTGTGCAACTACAACACCATCTTTCTGAGATGGCATCAAAGCCCACAGAAAGGACCCCTGGGCAGGAGTCGTGGTCTGTTCCTTTTTTGAAGGCTGTAGGGCTGAGCAATGTTAGACAGACTACAGGGCTGCCCAACCAGGGAATTAGCTGTGCAGCCTGATGCAGGGATCTTTTCCTCTCTGAGGCAATATTCCCAAGAGCTTGCCCTGACTCCCCTGGCTGGAGAAGAACAGCAAACTTACTGATGCTTCGGACCAACAGAAGCAAATGGCTGAAACTGGTGCTAATTTCAGCTGAATGTTGTTAGCCTCCAGCAACTTGTGGTTCTGTGAGATATGGATAACATCTAGGGGTCCTCTAGTCCAACCTCTCTCCCCGTACTGGAAACACTAGCAGATATTCCAGCCTCGGCTTCAATACTAGGAAGTGTTCTTGCTCTTTTCCCCACTTTCTAGAACTTCATTGGCTTTTAGAGCCTTAGAGGTTTCAGTTATTCTGTTAAGCAATGTAATAGGTATATACCAGAAGATCAAAGAATTTGGCCTATATTACAACAGACTGATTAAAACTTTTAGAAACTTAAGTCTTACCTTCCATCAAGCATAATCCTTGCTTTATCCAGAAAAAGTCACCTTAAGCTTCCTGAAGAACTCGTTTCTTACTAACAAAGTATGTACATCACGTATTCCTCCCAACAGTTGGATTTTGGCTCCTTAGGTAAACTTAGGTAATTAAAAACTATGTTAGGTTGACATTCATCCTGCATCTTTAATTGATTTAAGTGACTTCGAGAGATAACAAGAAATTTTTACCTCAGCATCTGGGCAGTAGGGAAGAGCCCAGATGGCTATAGTAGGTGCAAAACCATCAAGGACAGTTTTCTAGTACTAGCTGTACGTGGCGTTCTTGAGTGGCAGCATCCGAAACAAAGGGCAGATGAAGGAGTTGTTGTCTGACTTGTGGGGGAGGGGCAATCCACTAAGGAGAAAAGACTCCATAAGTGAGTGCCACCTTGAGCTGGGCCCACCAGTGTTTTTCAAATGTAAAATAAGGGGCTTATGCAACATGATCTCAGCCTTCCTTTTACACTTCCCCGGCACTTCCCAGGCCGGGAGCCCAGAAGACAAGGTCTGTGGCTGAGAAGTTTCTGGGGTTTCTTTGCAGCTGCCCACATTGGAGTCGGCATCAATGGCCAGGAGGGAATGCAGGCCATGCTCAACAGTGACTACGCCTTCTCCCAGTTCCGCTATCTTCAGCGTCTACTCTTGGTCCACGGCCGCTGGTCCTATAATCGCATGTGCAAGTTTCTCAGCTACTTCTTTTACAAAAACTTTGCCTTCACTCTGGTGCACTTCTGGTATGCCTTCTACAGCGGGTTCTCTGCACAGGTAGGAAGTCAAGTGGCATTCCCCACTCTCGTCAACTGGGTCTTTTCTAATCGCCCCCCACTTCAACCAGTTCAAACCCCTTTTCTCCTCTAGAGACGTGTGTATGACGTGCTGTCATCTATCCATTAAACTCCTCACCCATGATGATCCCATCTCCTAACCCGACACTTAACCTTAGATTTCTAAACACTAACTTTTCTGTCCTGGCTCTGACTTGGCCTTGACTCCTACCAACAGAACTCTCCCATGAGATATTTTCATCTTTTCCATGACACAGAGACCTAGAATTTCCAAACATATGTAATGGGGGTGGGGGTGAGATTCCTGGATCTGGGAGGGTTTTTAGGGTCCAGAGTAATCTTTATGGAACAGGCTAAGTCTCAAGGGGCCTTTGGGTCTTGCCAGACAGACTAGTTCTGGCATTTACCTGTAGCCATACTTGGAAACACAGCTTCCCTTTACTTCTCCTTCCTCACCCAGACATACCACACTGCCAAACACACCCTATCTTTCCTCTAATGAATATGAAGCCTCCCCCACAAGTGGGGAGAGGTGACACTTGGATGTTGATGTTCTACGAGAAGTCCCTTTTCCTATGAGAAGTTTTTCAGGAGTCTCTCAAGGATTCCCAAAGAGAAACAACCTCAGGAATGATTATCTTGGGAGATCCCTACTACCTTTGTTACCTTGGGCTCCAGGGGAAACAGACCAGTCAGCAGACAATAGTAGGCTTGTCTACCCCTAGTGTCTAACAAAGCCAGCCTGGTTTGTGGGAGGTGTATGTGTATGTATGTGTTACTGCTGACCTCTTGTGGTTAGTAAAGAAAGGAGCCCTCTCTAGGCCCAGAATGAAGCACCCAGCTGGGGAAGGGTCATCGGGTCTGTTCTGCTTGCCAGTGTTAGAAAATGTCCAGGGTTATAGAAACTACTGAATGCCATAAGCAGATAAAGAACCCAGAGGCTTACATGCCTGGGAGTGCAGGGCTACACCTAGCATTCCCTAGCAGCCACTCTGGGTCCTTTCTGTGTAGGGAGGAGCAGTACAGGTCATGGTGGGGTTGGTCTAAATCAGCCTTGTCAGGTTGGCCACAAACAAGTTTGATGTGGACTTACCCCAGCCTGGGACCCAGGGACCAAACAGAGTCTGGGGTCAGCCTTCTCAGTCAGATTTCGGAAATCCAAATCCTGCTCTAGGTTGGTATGGTGATGGGTAGGTGGAGGGCAGAAGGGCTTCTCTTGGGCCTGGGAGGTGGAGCTGAGACTTTGGAGAAGAGAAGAGTCTAAGAAATCTCCTTGGTATTCTTCCAGACAGTTTATGACACCTGGTTTATCACTTTCTACAACCTGGTCTACACCTCCCTCCCTGTCCTGGGCTTGAGTCTGTTTGACCAGGTAAGACCAGCAGCAAGCCTGTTAGGGCTGAAGCCCCTGGGCCCTTGAAGAGTATTCCCAGGAGTGAGGAGGACAGCAATAGCCAAGCTCTACAAAGTCAAATGTAAATGGAATAATTTACAGAGCAAGGGAGGGAGCTGATCACCTACAGAGGTATCATTGGATAAAGTAAAGAATCCTCTGCCACAGAGAATAAACATCAGTTGTAGAAATCCAAGTTTTCCTGTGTGAATTTTATCTTTGTAGAGAGAAACACAGAAATTGTGCTGCAGAGTAAATCGAGTGTGTAAAAAAGTGAAAGGAAATAGAGTTATTGGTGCAGGACTAGGTAAAGCAAGGGGCTTCAAGAAAGGAGCGACCCATAGAGAGATAATGAGATAAGCCAATTCAGGGAGGCCTAGATGGGAATCCTGAAGGCCAAACATGGGAGTATGGGTATATGATGCCTTGAATCATAGGGAGTCAGCCTAGGGGATACCATTTAGCACTCTCAGAAATTCCCTGGGCATTGAGGGTCCTGGTGCCCTACCTCTCCCTCCTCTTCTACCCAATCTCCAGTCCTGGGCACATGGAATAGAAAAGGGGCCTCCAAAGAGGAATAAGGTAGCTGAAAGAAGACATCATGGGATCATGGTTCCTGGTCTCCATCGGGGTAGGAAGGGAAATTCTCCGTAAAGTAGCTGACAGCCTCAGAGCAACAAGGGGGGTGAGTTATGTCATTCAACAGTCCTATCCAGCTTCAATGGTCTAACTCTAGGGATCCACAACATCTCAAAACAAGCCTCCAGCTTTGTTATCCAAAGTTTTGGATTTAGCAGATAAAGATGATCCAATGTCACCCACGCAGAGAATTCCCTCACCTGAATTCCCAGTAGCTATGGGAATGGGAGCAGCATCACAGAACACAGATACCTCTAAGGGACTAACTTGTCTCCATTGGCTTCCCACTTTCTTCCAACTGGCTTTTGACACAAAGGATATTCAACTAAAGGAACACTTAAAACTGGGGACTCATGTCCCAATTGCCTTCCCCATCCCAAGCTCCAGTCCTCCCTTCAGCTATTCCCAATCCTAATTGCCCCCTTTCTTAACTCCACATCTTGCCCTTCTAGCTTTCTTCCACCACGTATATCCTTGCCTGGAGAGTAGGACTTTAGGAAGGGTCTGTGGTCACTGCTCTGTTCTCTGGTTCCACTTCTCAAGTAATCCATGAGGAAACTCCTAGGCAGCCTAACAGCAGACTCAGTAAGGGGAGAAGCCTCTAGTCTGTTAGAAATGGGATCTTCTATGGAGAGACCCTGAGCCTTCCTTCTTACCCTCTGGTGCTTCCAGGATGTGAATGAAACATGGAGCCTACGTTTCCCAGAGCTGTATGAGCCAGGCCAGCACAACCTCTATTTCAACAAGAAGGAATTTGTGAAGTGTTTGATGCATGGGATCTACAGTTCCTTAGTGCTGTTCTTTATCCCTATGGGGACCGTTTACAATTCAGTGCGCAGTGATGGGAAGGAAATCTCCGACTACCAGTTCTTCTCCATGATAGTGCAGACCTCCTTGCTCTGCGTGGTCACAGTGCAGGTGTGGCCAGTGGTGGGGTAAGGGGATTGGGTGGGGAGCCTGTCTGGAAGAGAGGAAGGGAAGGAGGGAGGGAAGGTGGGAAGGGAGCATCCTCCTTTACAAAATTGGAGAAGGGAGGTGGCTGACAGGTCCCAGGTTGTAGACTAATGAACATAAGAGGGTGCTTTTCAGATTGCCCTGGAGACAACCTACTGGACAATGATAAGCCACATCTTCACCTGGGGTAGCCTGGGCTTCTACTTTTGCATCTTATTCTTCCTGTACAGTGATGGCTTGTGCCTAATGTTCCCCAACATCTTCCAGTTCCTAGGTAAGATTCTGCCCAGTCTGTGGCAAGGGGCTGGGGCTGGGGGTGGTAGTGTGAACCAAGTACATTTGTTTAATAAATGTTTACTGAGCAGCTATTACTATGTGTTAGGCTCTGTCATATATATATCATATATATATTATATATATACATATCATATATATATATGATTATGACATGGTCTCAGCCCTAAAAAGACTCAAAATCTAGCTGGGTGAAATATTTTACCTCATTAGAGTCTCTAAGATATTTTTAAGCTTCTTACCTAATTTGGTCTCTACAAGCATCCTGTGAGACAGACAGGGCAAGGATTATTACACCATTTTAGAGACCGGAGGTTTTTAAAAAATAACTCAAATCTAGGTCTCCTGGTTCCCAGTCCAATGTCCTTTCTACTGTGGCATACTGCCTTCTTATCTCCCACAATAATTTCCCTCTCTCTCATCTCCACTGTGATGAGGACAAAATACAGACAGAGTCGACGTGTAGATGTAGCTGGCTTCTACCTCCTGTCAAGCCACTCATTTTTCCCTTCCAAAACCCTCTATCGCATTTTTGTGTCCAGGCCAATGCTCTAGGATTCCTATAACCTACCCCCACCTCTCCTGCCCTGCCCGGCCTTTAGAGGGAGACAAAGGCATGTGAATTCACAGTGACTTTGGCTGCACCAAGGACCTAACCTCAGTGCAATCCTTTCACATTTATATTATTTCTCAGGAGACTAACTGTCTCCAAATCAATAACTTCTTTCTTTGGACTGAAGAGATAGACCTAAGTTCTGGCTGACAGCCCCCTTCCTCTAGGCTCTGGTTCTGCCTTTCCCTTCTGGCTCATTGTTTACAGGTGTGGCCAGGAACACTCTGAACCTGCCGCAAATGTGGCTGGGTATTGTCCTCAGTGTGATCCTCTGTATGTTGCCTGTGATTGGGTACCAATTTCTCAAACCACTATTCTGGCCCGTCAGTGTGGACGAGGTGAGTGGAACAGGGAATCTACCCAGATATAATTCATGACCCTCTTTGCCTTTGCTTCTGTGGATTAAAAACCCTGTCCCCCATGCTTTGGCTTTAGATTATTGACAGAATTCATCATTGCATGAGACATCCACTGCCACACCCAAGCCGGACCAAACGGAAACATGCAAGCTCTCAACGTTCTGCCTATGCGTTCTCCCACAAACAGGGCTTTGGGGCCCTCATCACTTCCGGCAAGACAATGAGGGCCAAAATGTCCAAGAAAAACAGCTTTCCTTTTAAAAAGTAGAGGCTTTTACAGAAGCCCTAAAGGAGTCAGTCATTGCTCTTCCTCCCTTGTATTCACACAACTTAATAAGGAGAGATTAGAATCCCTGGAAACCAGCATAAACCTGTTCTTCCACTCTCACTCCAGGGGCTCAGCCTCTTCATTCCCTAGAAGGCTTTGCTCAGGTAAGGCAAGGAAAGGTAAAGGGCCCCCAGACATCTGTCAGAGTTACAGCATTTCAAGAAAAAGCGATGTCAGGCCTCCCTCTACCAGCCCTTCCAAGTTTTAATCCATACAAGCAAATGTGGAAATAATGGGTGAAGAGGGGGAATGTGGGGAAGGGAAAAGAAAATAGGACCTAAGAATCTTAGTTTGGGCCCTATTTCCCATACCCAGAGCAACCATAAATTTTGCCAGGGCTCCCCACAAACATATTCACCCAGGTACCCTTCTCAGGTTTATCTGAGGGATTCAGGGCCTGGGTAGCAAAAGGAAGAGGCAGCTATGAAAAGTTGGTCATAAGAAGCTAAAGGAGAGTTTCTGGACCAAAGAAAGAATGGAGGTGGTTCCTGCCTTGATAGGACAGCTCAAGATTTTGCCACCTTCTCTTCTCTTTGACCCCTTTGACCCAAGAACTGATACCTTTTCAGGCCTCAGAACTGGGAGGGGGAGACTGCAGGGGATTTAAAAAAAATCTTTTCTTGAGGGACATAAGCCATAATTGGTGAACATTTGTCTTCATTCCATAAAATTATTTTGAGAAGAAATTGTATGTACTTGGGAAATTGCTTCTAACAAGTTTATAGATAAGTAATAAATTGCTGATTTTCGAGTAGAGAGATTTGTATTGTCTGTTAGGGCCCCAGTGATAATAACTTAGGCCAAGCAATATCATCGGTCTATAGACCCCTTTTGAACGAGACCAATATTTCCCTCCCCCCCCAACTACGTTTTCACTTCCATTCCAGTTTTTCCCCCGCTCCTAAACTCTATCTTGGCCTCAGTATGACCACATCTTTTAACCATATAGCTCTATCCTCTTTGCACACCTTAAATATTAGTTCCCAAAGCTCAGCCCTAGGTTCTCTGCTCATTTTTCTTTGTACACTTTTCCTGAGTGACAACTTCTAATCTCATGACTTTATTTACCAATAGAAAGAAGATTCTCAACTCTCTCTCTATCCTAGATCTCTCTTCTGAGATCCAGATCCATTTATTAAACTGACTCTAAGACCCTTCACTTAGTTGAATCTCAGGAAACTCACCAACCTGTATTAAACATTTTCCCCCAAAATTTCACCCCAGGATGTCACTACCATCATCCCATTCACCCAAAGCAGAATGATGGGAATCATACAATACTCTTCCTATATAGTCTGATGTCTAATAAGTCATCAAGTAATGTAAATTCAGCATCTTCATCATGTCCTGTTTTCAGTTCCCTCCATTATTACTACCATTGTCCTCGTTTAGACTTTGATCATCTCTGACCTGGATTACTGCATAAAATCTCCCCTCTCATCTTCCTGGCTTTCCCCTATCTAAAGTATCACCGGTACCATTTCCAGAGTTATCTTTCTGAACTGCAAACTTGATCATGTCAAGCCCCAGCTCAGCACCCTTTAAGAATTTTGCACGCCTTCAGGATCAAGGTAAAATACGAACATATTATTATTAGGCCCTCTCTAGTCTCGTCTTCTACTTCTGCCCCATCTGCATTCACTCCAGTCATGCTATTTCTGGTCTTCATGTGGTCAAGCATGCTGTTCTCATATCCTAAAATGCTCTCCCTCACCCCCTTCTTCATCAAGCAAATTCCTAGTCCCCCTTCAAAACTCGGAATATTTGGAACTAAGTAGAGGTGATGGTTGAACAACATTGTGAATGTACTAAGGGCCCGTGAACCGTATACTTAAAAAGGGTTATGAGAATGTTTTATGTTATGAGAATTTTACCTCAATTTTTTAAAAACTCAGATTAGGCATTGTCCCCTGCAAGAGCTTACCCTAATTCCTCAGTGTGACTTTTGTATATCTGTCCTATTTATTCAATTGCTCCCCTGTGTATACCTCTGTCAGTGACACTTAACACAGGGCATTGTAATCATTGATTTACTTATCTATTCATAACATATAATGGGCCTTTAATAAATGTCTACTGAATAAATGAACAAATAAAATGAAAGAATATTTAAATCTGCTTCTTTGACTATTTTTCTTGTTTCCCTGAATAGCACTACCACCCAGTAGCTCAAACCAAAAAACTGGAAGTCTTTCTGGACAGCTCCCTTCCATTCCTCTAATCCAATCCATTCTGTACCAAGTTCCATATACTCTGTCTTAGAAATGTCTTCAAGTCTTTCTCTTCCTATTTGTTCCCAATCCCATTGATTTCATTGTTTCTTGCCTAGATTATGCCAACATCCTCCTCTCAGGTCTCCCTGCCTTTGATTGTGCTTCTTTCCAATCCATGATCCACACCACAGAGAGTGATTTTTCAAAAATTACAAATCAGATCATGTCATTTGCCAGTTTAAAGTCCTTTAGTGAATCATCATAGCTTTCCTGCCTTGGTGCTGCCTACCTCCCCAGCTTCATCGCCACTTTCTGCTGCACACACTAAATTATTTGCAATTCCCCAAAGGTTCCATTATCTTCAGAAACCACTGTGCCTTGGCCCTTTCTGTTCTCTCCTCTTAGAATATATTCTTTCCTTTATCTAGCTAATGTGTATCTGATCTTCAATCTCAGCGGCTTTGGTCACTTCCTCTGGGAGCCTTCACTGACACCCAATTTCCTGTCAGGTTTAGATACCTGCCAAACACTAAAACTAGTTTATGACAGTATTAGTCAAGTAAGAACCTTCTTCTCCCTCCACCCTGCTCAAACCCTGGAGAAAGAAGATTAGCAAACTGGGGCATGGGAAAGAGATAGTGGGAAATGATAGACATCTACTAAGCCCCACTGAACATGGCCACCTGCAATAGGGCCAAGCTGAGAGATGGGAAACGCTTTATTTTTAAAGTAAGAAGTTTAAAAAATAATTTCATTAGTGTGGACATCTTAATTATTCAAGTGAAACTTAAAGTAACAAGTACTGATTGCTACCTAAAATTGACCAGGAAATTCATGAAGTAAAAGTCTCATAAATAGGTTAAAAGAGTAGAAAACAAAATAAAATGGTTTTATAGTTAAACTGACCCCACAAATTCCATTCTTTCAAGGTTCCAATTACACACACACACACACACACACACACACACACACACTCCCTTTCATCACATTCACCCATATACAACAAATATTTATTGAGCATCTACCATGTCTGGGCACTGTTCTAGATGCTGCCAATACAGTGAAAGACAACAAAAAAGGTTTCTGCTACCATGAAGCTTATGTTCTAGTAGAAGAGCCAATGTCAAAGTAAACAAGATCATTCAGATAATAAGTGCTATGAAGATACTGCAACAGCTGCTTTAACAGTGAGAGGCTGTGAGGGGGGAGGGGTAGCTAATTTTATATTTGGTAGTCAGAAAAGGACTTTCTGAGGAAATAACATGTGACATGAGACTTAAGTGACTAGAAGGATCTAGCTTTGCAAAAATCTAATGGAAAGACATGCCAGGCAGAGTAAGTAGTGTAAAGTCCTGAAGACAGGAGCAAGCTTTGTATATAAGAAACAGAAGCCTAATGTGGACAAAACATGGTGAGCAAAGGGGAGTGTGGTTAGATAGGTCTGATGAGAAGCAGTGGAGGGCTTTAAGGCCAGTTTGAAAAGACTGGTCAGGCTATTCTATGGGCAATAGGAGTGCAAAAGTGACATCAGGGAGACTATTTAGGAGGCAGTTACAGTTGTCTAGGCATGGAATGGTGGTGGCTTAGACTAGGGTGGAAGCAGTGAAAAAATAAGTGGATGAATAGAGGATATATTTTGAAGATAAAACCAAAGGACTTTGTGGGTGGGCTACAGAAGATGCAGGTACTGGTTTATCAAATGAGCCCATTGACTTACTCAATGGTGCTAAATCCATAGATTACTGACTCTTCCCACACAGCTCCTGATGATGGGGTGGGTCTAGGTCGTCCCCTATTTGTGCCAGTTGACTCCACTACTCCCAGCCACAACTGGTGAAGAGTGGATATATAATCCCAATATACCTGCTCTCTCTGGGAATTAGAATTCCAAGAAACTAAGTCAGTGATGAGAATAGTTACTAAAAGGTCATATAGTTTCAGGAAGAGAGGCCTCCGTTTTAAAGTGGCCATGACTTGCTATAAGTATGAAGATAAGTACGCCAATGTGTCTAGTCTATAGAGAGAAGAATAAAGCAGATGTCCAAAGGGAAACAGACAAGACACTGTTTCATTCCAGGAGAGCACCCCATGAGGGGTTTTCTGAAGTTGAGTTGGTGATGAGATCTTTTCACTTGAGCTAGATGGGATAGCTGCCAATAGCAAAAACAGAGAGGTGATTCCAACTTACATAGGCTTATACTTGTTCCTCATCTACAGCTTCTCAGGAACAGGGAAAGGTCAGGGACCATTTGGCTCATCCTTAACATCTTTTTCTATAAGAAACTGTGGGGGAAATAACCATATTTACCACTGCCAGAAACAGAGAAACAAGGGAGCATTGTCCTAGCCCCAACATTTCCCTGTAATTCTAGCTCCAAATTTTCTAAGATATGTACAAAGAGTTTTGGAGAAAACTCAGCATTTGGAGGATCCTGAGAGTCATGCTAGACTATTCACTCTACATTACCCCCACCCCCCAATGACACATTAATCATTAAGTCCTATAGATCAGGGGTCCCCAATCCCCGGCCTGCAGATCGGTACCGGTCTGTGGCCTGTTAGGAACCAGGCCACACAGCAGGAGGTGAGTGGTGGGCAAGCGAGCAAAGCTTCATCTGCCGCTCCCCATCGCTCATATTACCGCCTGAACCATCTTCACCCCCATTCGTGGAAAAACTGTCTTCTACGAAACTGGTCCCTGTTGCCAAAAAGGTTGGGGACCACTGCTATAGATTCTATACCCTTAATCTCTCTTAGATCTATCTCCTCTTATCTAACCCCTCAGCCACTGTCCTAATTCAGACCCTCCCATTTCTCATCATAATTACCACAGTCTCCTAACTGGTCTCTTTACTTTCCTCTAATTCAATATCTACATTCCAACTAGAGTGAGATTTCTTAAGTTCAAATCTGTTCAAATACTGATAATAATGCAAAATATTTTTGCCCATAACAATGCAAATAATTCCTATTCCCAGTGATGCAAATTAATTTTGTCTGGTAGAGAATTTACATTTCTAAAAGTCAAATACTCATGTGAACCAGTCTTAGTGTCTTACTGGTTCTCTCATTAATTAGTGAGTTTAATATAGATTTATTTTATATTTGTATAAGATTCATGATTTTACCTTTTTGAAAAATTATCCCTTAACACAAATAACGGGAAGTAACCCCCACTTGCTGAAGCCAAAAATGAGACTATATGAATGGATAGAAGGATATGCCATCAACCTAGGGCAACAATCAAGCTCGCCTCAGTAAGAAGCAGAACCAGCTGCTGGGGAGTGGTCTCTTTGTGTCTAGACTTGACTCCTCTCTAGGCCACAGATTGATACTTCTCAGCAAACTGGTTTTCTCTGCTACTCAGGCCATTTGACAAGTAAAAGATGGTCACTCGGCACTCTCAAATTTCCATTATAAGTCTAACAATGAGTAAGGGTGTAATTCTCTCTCCCCCAAATCCAAATTTTCAGGGAAGGGATTCCAATTGGCCTAGTTTAGGCTAAGTCCCCACCCTGCACCATTTAACTGCACAAACATCCAGATTTCCATTGGTCTCCCTGGCTGGTCCTAGCCCTCTCCACTTTGCCCCCAGAATTGTAGTTCGAAAATTCATATTTGATTTACCATTCCTGCCTTCACATAAAGTGTCTCTCCACTGCTTGCTGGATGAGTCCCAACTCCTTAGTATGTCATGGAAGGCTCTTCATTATCACACCCCTGACCATCTCTGCTGTGCTCTCTCCATCACGTCCCACATCTCAATCATATCAGTTGTTTTGCCCCTCTGTTCTTTTGCACATGCTGATTCCTTCACACCCTTTACCTCCCACTCATTTTTCCAAGCTCAGCTCACATGCCTTCTGTGAAGCCTGAGGATGCATTACACAGTATGACATTTATCTGCTTCCTTGACCCAACAAGCCTGGGTCTTGGAAGAGCACAGGGTCTCAGTCTCAACTCTTTCACAGAGGATGGAACCTAGTGAGGTTCTAATAACTATTTGTTGAATGACCACCTGTCCCCACCCCTCTTTGGATAGAAGAAGACAACACAATCCTCAATGTCCCACATACACCCTGCCTAGGAGCAGGAAGTGCATGAGTTCCGTTAAAGTAAAAATTATTCATGACACTTGTTAAAGATGGTAAGGCAGATATTATTTACGGGGGCTGAGGGGGGCAGGGACCATGAAGTAGCTATAGGAACCACTGCAATGGGTGCTGCAGTGGGGGAGAGATTGAGTTCAACTCAGACCCCAACAAAGACAAGTGGTAATTTATTAGCCAAGGAGCAGGGTAGGGGTCAGTGGGTGGAAAATTACAGCCTTAATCTGCTCTGGCTGCTATAATAAAACACCATAGGGACTTCACTGGTGGTCCAGTGGTTAAGATTCTGTGCTCCAAATGCAGGGGTCACGGGTTCGGTCCCTGGTTGGGGACGAAGATCCTGCATGTCCCACGACGCGGCCAAACAAAACAAGCAAACAAACAAAAAACAACACAGACTGAGTAGCTTATAAACAAATTTCTCACAGTTCTGGAGGCTGTAAGTCTGAGATCAAGGTGCCAGCATGGTTGCTAAGTGCTCTCTTGTCACAGATTTCCTCACCTGGAGGACTGGGCTAGGGAGTTCTGTGAGATCTCTTCTATAAAACTATTAATCCTAATCATGAGAGCTCCTCATGACCTAATCACCTCCCGAAGGCCCCACCTACTAATCTTTGGGGGTTAGGATTTCAACATCTGAATTTTGGAGGGACATGATCATAGCAGTTACTAAGAAGAAACATCAGGGGTAAGGGGGATTCTTGGTAGACCAACTCAACAGAATTCGTGCTGAAGGCAGGCCAAGGTGATAAGACACCAAGGATGGTCAGATACCAAGGGCGGAGAACTTCCAATAAACTGATTTAGTGAGATCCTTGCTCAAACTGGATTCTACAAGGACAAAGAGGAAAGCCCAAAGTCAACCTAAGTCCAGGGCAGACCCAGAAAAGCCTGACTAAATTTTTAGCCAAAGGAGACAGTCTTTGTCCGTTCTAGGTTTTACCGGGCTTTTTAACCCTGGCTACGCATGCGGTGCTTTTAAAAATATCAAGGCTGGGCACCATCCCACCCCTACTCCACCCTACCCGTGCTTCCAGTTCAACTGGTCTCGGCTGAGGTCAGGCTTTAGTTTTGTTTTTCTGTTTTTCCCAAGAGGTTCTACTGCGGTGTCGGGCAGAGAATCGCGGCATTAGGCTAAGGTGGATGCGCAAATGTACCTGCCTTCCACAGGGCAATTAGGCTGCGGGCGAGGGTTCTCCGGGTTCCAGTACACCCCAGCCCGCTTAGCCCGGCACCACCCCCGAAGGGGCGGGGCGCCGCCGCAGAAGGCGGGGCCACGGCTGAAGCCTCGCCGCTCGCTCCCCTCGCGGGAAAGCACTGCGCGTGACTCGCTGCGCGCATAGCCGCAGGAGCGGGGAGGTGGGCGAGCACCCGCTGGCCCACAGCGGACCGAACCACTGGCCGTCCTGAGGGGCGGCATGAAGGCAATTCAGATCGGACCATCGGCGCCACAGCTGCAGGGGGGACCGGACGTTACCAAGCTGTCTGAGAGAAGGGGGGCGCCTGCTGGTCCAGGCTGCAACACGACCCCTGCAGGGCGCGAGACTACGCCGCCGCCTACGCCGTAGGACTAAACTGAGGCGAGAAACCAGGTAGGACGTCTCTTCGGGATCGGAAGAAGTCCCGGAGACCCACTGCCCTCGCGTTCCAAATGATCCCTTAGGAGAAAAGCCCTCAGTTTGCCCACCTATCCAACCCTTAGCGCCCCTTCCCTTCCGCCCTTCCCCCTCGTCGCCGCAACCTCACCCTCCGGTCTTCCTCGACCCTCTGGACCGACCTCGTCTTCAGTCCTGTCCTGACCCTTCAGCTCTGCCATCCGCCGAACCCTCAAACACCCAGGACCAACCATCCTTTTGGGCGTCACCCCAGATCCACCCCAACTGTCTCCTCAAAGTGTCCCTTCGGAGACACCCCCTCAGCTGACTCGCGCCCAGTAGTCATCGTTGTACCCACATCTCCAGTGACGGCTCTGGGGTAGCGCGGCCGCTTAGCACTCAGCCCGGCGACTGCGGCGGGGTCCTCCGCACAACCGGGTCCTTTGCGCCCTCCGCCCCTTTGGCCCCTGCTTCCCAACTTGGTGTCTGCCTGAGCCGGGCTGGGATCGCTCTCACATCCCATTTTACCTTGGGAAAACCTTTGGACTGGCAGTTTGCCAGTCCCCTGCTACCGCTCTTACCTGTTGCAAAGGGCACCGTGTTCCCGTTGCCCAGGGCTGGCTTGGGATTACCAGGCTGGCCCTGAGGACACCATGGGACTGCCCTGGAGGCAAGGACCGTACATTATTAATTTGTATCTCCAGCGCCCAGCACAGTGCTTGGCACATGGTAGCACTCAGTAAATATTTAATGGGTGGGTGAATGAATGAGACCAATGCAGAGGCTGTGAGGCAGAGTGCTTTAGTGGGAAAAATGTCACTAGTTACATGAAGTGGGAAAAAAGGAAGGGCATCTAGGGGATTACTTGTGGTGCTTATGTTGGGAGCATAGAACTGAACATATTCAGTCTCAATTCATGCATCTAATGTCATTTACATAGAAGCTTCTATTTATCAGCTGATTTCCCTTTATGTTCTGTTTACAAAAAAAAAAAAAAAAGTCAGGGCCAAGGCTGCAGAAATTTTTATTGGTCAGTGTGCCTCAGAGGCTGCCCAGATAATCTTGAAAGAGCTTTACCCAGGTGACGCCCCTCCTCTTGCCCTAGCGACTAACTGCTCCCTCTAAAGAAGAACTGTGGAGACTAGCCACAGTCTTTAAACCTTACTCACTGTAGCTGGTCAGCTAGTGCTTCAGGACAGGTTGGAGGAATGACCTCAGTTATTTTACCCTTTTAGCTCCTGGATACCTCCCCTCCCCTTTCCTCCACTGGAGGGGTAGACATCCCAGGCTGGCCTAGTGTGAGAAATATGAAAGATTCCTAAATACTACTGAAGTATGATCAGGTCATATGGGCCATTTATATCTCATTAGACCAGAATCAGGCAGGGGTTACTGCTATGTGAACAGTGTCAGTAATAAACAAGAACACAGGCCTTTTAAAGATGGGATTCTCAAAGAACAGAAAGCCTGAAACCTGTTTTTGTTGATTCCTAAGAGGATGACCTGAACAGATTCAGTTTCCTGAAGCTAAGACAGGGTTCGGCGACCTCAGTTTTGGCCCCGGTTCCGTGGGGAAGTGGATGATATTGCTGAGTGATGAAACAATGGCTGGCAAGCTGCGGGAGTTTATAAGCTAAGTAGTTGCCTGACTAATAGTGGCATTATTGTCACTGGGGCTCAGCATATTACTAGGTAAAATAGTGACTGGAGTTTCTTAGCAGGCTCCGTGGAAATTAAGCAGTGATACGGTTTAGGGGAGAGGGGAGATCCCACCACTCTCTCTGGTGTTCTGCTACCCGTGTCCCTCCTACTGTATGACTATAGCACACTCACCATCATTGTTTCTTTTCTGCTTTGAGCCAGGTCAGAATCTGATTTCCTCTGATTTTTATGTTAAGTGTTTAAGGTTCCTTTTTGTTAAATGTTTAAGGTTCCTTTTTGAGGCAAGGCCTGCCTAACTGGAAGCTGGGTATGTTCTCACCCATTTCTAACTTTGATTTATCCTTCTTTACTTTTTCTTTCTACCATTCTCTGACTTATCTTTGTAACTTTACAAAGTGATACTGAAAGCAGGAAAGAGCTCCTAAGCTGAATTAAGCAGGGGCATGGTATCTGGAGACCAGTACTTTTTTTTTTTGTTAACCAATATGTTTTTAATGGGCTTTTCTACTTTTCCCTGTCTAGGATCCCTGTTAAGACCTCAGTAGCCCCAAAACACTCTGGATTGTTTGATTTATTTTTTCTTCACTTCCAATACTTCAGAGTGTTGCCAGATAAAATACAGAATGCCAAGGTAAATTTGAATTTCAGATAAACAGCAGGGTGTCCTGTATTTTTATTTGCTAAATCTGGCAACCCTAGTTCATGGGAAGGCTTATGTGTTCTGTTTTTCTCTCTGCAACTTTAGGACAATAACTCATCCTTTTCTTCTGTTGCTCATACACAATGACTGAGCACCCTATTAAATGTCACTTGACTGAGATGGCTCACTGACTGCATGTTAGGGTAAGGGCAGGCTCTGTAGAGATAGTGCAATTGGTCAGTGTTTAGGTTACCCAGAAAACACCCATCAAACATTGACATATGATATTGTAATTCCTGTCAAATGAGTCTGTCTTGCAAAATGAGCATATTATTTTGAGTGGCCAGATATAAACATTGCTCTGGATTAACTTCAAGGGATGAGGGTGGGGTGTGGAGTGCATTCTAACGAAAAGTTAACTCACAGTAGAACTTCTCTTGTACCATGTTTACTGTTTTTTTTTAAGTTGTGGTAAATATATATAATATAAAATTTACCATTTTTACCATTCTTAAATATATAGTTCAGTGTCATTAAGTACATTCACACTGTTGCCCAGCCATCACCACCATCCATCTCCAGAATTTTTTCATCTTCTCAAACTGAAACTGCATAATCATTAAACGGTTAACTCTTCATTTCCTCTTCCCCCAGCGCCTGGCAACCACCATTCTACTTTCTTTCTCCATGAATTTGACTACTCTAGGTAGTTCATATAAGTCGAATCATACAATATTTGTCTCTTTGTGACTGGTTTATTTTCACTTAACATAATGTCTTCAAGGTTCATCCATGTGATAGCTTGCATCTGAATTTCCTTCCCTTTTAAGGCTGAATAAAACTCATTGTATGTATATATCACATTATTTTTATCCACATTCATCGATGGACACTTGGGTTGTTTCCACCTTTTGGCTATTGTGAATAAAACTGCTATGAACATTGGTGTACAAATATGAGTCCCTGTTTTCAATTCCTTTGGATATATACCCAGAAATGGAATTGCTGAATCATATGGTAATTCTGTGTTTAATTTTTTGAGGAACTGCCATACCATCTTCCACAGTGGCTCTACCGTTTTACATTTCCACCAACAATGTAAAGCATTCCAGTTTTTCCATAAACTTGCCAACACTTATTTTCTGTTTTGTTTTTTAAATAATAGTCATCCTAATGGGTGTGAAATGGTATCTTGTGGTTTTGATTTGCATTTCTCTAATGGCTAGTGATGTTTAGTATCTTTTCATGTACTTATTGGCTGTTTTTATATCTTTGGAGAAAAGTCTATTGAAATCCTTTGCCCATTTTTTAATTGGGTTATATGTCTTTCTATTGTTGAATTGTAAGAGTATTTTATATATTCAGGATAGAAGTCCCTTATCAGATATTATGATTTGAAAATATATTCTCCCATTTCATGCGTTGCCTTTTCACTCTGTTGATAGTATCGTTTGATGCACAAAAGGTTTTAAATTTTGATGAGATCCAGTTTACCTATTTTTTTCTTTTGTTGCCTGTGCTTTTTGTGTCACAGCCAAGAAATCATTGCCGAATCCAGTGTCATGAAACTTTTCCCCTGTGTTTTCTTCTAAGTTTTTTTAAATAGGTTTGTCTTTTA
This sequence comes from Grampus griseus, assembly GCF_964374135.1. NCBI lineage: Eukaryota > Metazoa > Chordata > Mammalia > Artiodactyla > Delphinidae > Grampus > Grampus griseus. The sequence continues at coordinate 36,786,846 of NC_139000.1, read as the reverse complement.
TGGTTAGGTTTTGATACATTTTGAGTTAATTTTTGTATGATGTGTAAGATAAGGGCCCAATCTAATTCTTTTGCATGTGGATATCCAGTTTTCCTAACACCATTTGTTGAAGACTTTCCTTTCCCCTTTGAATAGTGTTGGCATTCTTGTCGAGTATCATTTGACCAGATATGCCAGGTTTATTTCTAAGCTCTCTGTTCTCTTTCATTGGTCTGTGTGTCTGTCTTTATGCCAGTACCACACTCTTTTTTTTTTAATTTATCTTTTATTGAAGTATAGTTGAATTACAAAGTTATGTTAATTACTGCTGTACAGCAAAGTGACTCATTTATACATATATATACATTCTTCTTGATATTCTTTTCCATTATGGTTTATCACAGGATTGAATATAGTTCCCTGTGCTATACAGTAGGACCTTGTTGTTTATCCATTCTGTATATACCACTTTGTATCTGCTAATCCCAAACTCCCAGTCCATCCCTCTCCCACCCCCTCCCCCTTGGCAACCACCAGTCCGTGCTCTATGCCCCTGATTCTGTTTCTGTTTCATAGATAGTTTCATTTGTGTCATATTTTAGATTCCACATATAAGTGATATCATATGGTATTTGTCTTTCTCTTTCTGACTTACTTCATTTAGTATGATAATCTCTAGTTGCATCCATGTTGCTGCAAATGGCATTATTTCGTTCTTTTTTATGGCTGAGTAGTATTCCATTGTATATATATACCACATCTTCTTTATCCATTCATCTGTTGGTGGACATTTAGGTTGTTTCCATGTCGTGGCTATTGTGAATAGTGCTGCTATGAACATAGGGGTGCATGTATCTTTTTGAATTATAGTTTTGTCCAGATGTATGCCCAGTAGTGGGATTGCTGGATCATATGGTAATTCTATTTTTAGTTTTCTGAGGAGCCTCCATACCGTTTTCCACAGTGGCTGCACCAACTTGCATTCCCATTAACAGTGTAGGAGGGTTCCCTTTTCTCCACACCCTCTCCAGCATTTGTTATTTGTAGGCTTTTTAATGATGGCCATTCTGACCAGCATGAGGCAGTACCATACTCTTTTGATGACTGTAAGCTGTGTAGTAAGGAAGTATGAGTCCTACAACTGTGTTCTGCTTTTTCAAGATTTTTTTTGACTATTCAGGATCCTTTCCGATTTCATACAAATTTTAGGATAGATTTTTCTATTTCTGCAAAAAATATCATTAGGATTTTGAAAGGGATTGCATTAAATCTGTGGATTGCTTTGGGCAGTTGACATCCTTTTGTTGTTGTGGAAAGAACTACCCTCTTAACAAATTTTTAAGTTTACAATATATTATTGACTGTAGGTGCATTGTTTTACAGCAGATCTTTAGAGCTTATTCATCTTGCTTGACTGAACTTTATACCCATTGAACAACAACTCCTCATTTCCCTCTCCCCCAGTCAACCATCATTCCACTCTTTGATTCATGAATTAAACTATTTTATATTCCTCAGACAAGTGGAATCAGGCAGTATTTGTCATTCTGTGATTAGCCTATTTTACTTAGCATAATGTCCAACCATGTTGTCGAATATTGCAAGTATTGACAGCTTAACAATATTAAATCTTACCATCCATGAACACAGGATATCTTTCCATTTATTTGTATCTTCTTTAATTTCTTCCAGTAACATTTTATAGTTTTCAGTGGTTAAGTTTATTCCCACATATTTTATTCTTTTTGATGTGTTGTAAATGGAATTATTTTCTTAATTTCCTTTTCAGATTTTTCATTATTATTGTCTAGAGACACAACTGATTTTATATGTTTTATATGTTGACTTCGTGTCCTGAAACTTTGCTGTATTCATTTATTAATTCTAAGAGTTGGGGAGGTAGATCTTTAGGGTTTTCTACATATAAGACCATGTCATCTGCCAACAGTAGTGCAGATGCCTTTTATTTCTTTTTCTTGCCTAATTGCTCTGGCTAGGACTTCCAATACTATGTTGAATAGAAGTGGCAAAACCATATTTACTCTTAACACACAGTCTTAGGGGTTTGATGATTGGTTTGGTTTGATGCTTAAGGATGTAAGTCCATAATAGATGCTGAGAACAAAACTATATTTTAGCATAGTATATTAGTGTTAACAGTGAGTCATCAAGAAAAAGTTAAGTTATAGCCTATACACTGTGATTAAAACAAAAGTGTGGGGGCTTCCCTGGTGGCACAGTGGTTGGGAGTCTGCCTGCCGATGCAGGGGACGTGGGTTCGTGCCCCGGTCTGGGAGGATCCCACATGCTGCAGAGCGGCTGGGCCTGTGAGCCATGGCCACTGAGCCTGCGCGTCCGGATCCTGCACCTCCGGAGCCTGTGCTCCGCAATGGGAGAGGCCGCAGCAGTGAGAGGCCTGCGTACCGCAAAAAAAAAAAAAAAAAAAAAAAAGTGTGTAAGTGAAAGTGTACATTTTAAAAGAGTTTTATCAAAATACGTAAAGTTTAAAAAAAATTAATTTTCATACTTAAAGAAGAAAAATTCTGTTCTCTGGAATTCTTGGTTTAATAAGTTAGTCTTTTATCTTCTCTAGGAAATGAGACAGCTCTGAAATGTCTTCTGTGGTTTTGGCTTCTTGTGTGGTCCTGTGGTCAAGGACAACAAATTGATAACTGGGTGGAGAGGGAAAAAAAGGGCCAGCCAACTTCTGGCTAGATTTAGTTATTTTAGGGTCCAAAGTTTATACTTAAGTTTATCTTAGAATCCTAAAATCTATATTTAACTTGTTTACCTGTTTTTATACTTTTGTGCTTCCTTTCTTTTTTTGTATAATTATTCTAAGAAAGAAAATGCAGCCTTATATTTAGTGTACTTAGGGAAAAATGGAAAATTATTTTTTATCCATGTTCAGGTAAAGGAAAAAAAAGGAGATAAGCATATTCCTAAAGTCAGTATAGATAGAATTTAGAAGACCCCAAGGAAAAAAGCAAAAACTCAAGATGGGAGAGTTGGGGACCTAGTGCTGATCCCATTCATCCAAGAGTTGTTTCTCTTACAAAATGTTATTTTCTTATTATCTGAAGGATGTTGTATTCTGTTTATTTAAAGATACAGACAAACTTTGTTATCAGTCCAACCTATTCCCTGTACGTTGTAGATAGCTAGAGTTTTTCTGTAAGGCTAATCATTTCCTTTTATTTTTTTATTTTTGATAGTATCTTTTTTTAATTTATTTTTTTATTTTGGTTGTGTTAGGTCTTCGTTGCTGCACACAGGCTTTCTCTAGTTGCGGTAAGCGGGGGCTGCTCTTCATTGCGGTACACAGGCTTCTCATTGCGGTGGTTTCTCTTGTTGCGGAGCACAGGCTCTAGGTGCGTGGGCTTCAGTAGTTGCAGCACACGGGCTCAGTAGTTGTGGCTTGCCGGCCCTAGAGCTCAGGCTCAGTAGTTGAGGCGCATGGGCTTCGTTGCTCTGCAGCATGTGGGATCTTCTCGGACCAAGGATTGAACCCGTGTCCCCTGCATTGGCAGGCGTATTCTCAACCACTGCGCCACCAGGGAAGTCCCTAATCATTTCCTTTTAAATATCCTCCAAATCATAGTGATTTAAAGATTTCTGTCTTGCTTATATATTACTGTATAACAAATACCCCAAAGCTTAGTGGCTTAAAACAATGACTGATTATGTCTCACAGTTTTGTGAGTTGGCTAGGTGGTTTTTGCAGTTCCAAAAGATGGGTTCTGGAAATGTTTTAAATAGGAGCATTACTGGAGTGAATTGTCTCCCAAGGTGACTACTTTGAAGGACTTCTCTTACTTGGTGTTACAGAGCTATTCTACTTCTTGAAAATATTTTTCTCTTTACTTTATACTTATAGCTATAGTTAACTTCTTAGATAGGATACTGTCTATTTCAGTTTATAGGCTGATTTATGTAATATGCTTTGCCTCACATCCAACACAGCAACTTGCAACATTATTAGTTTATTCATCCCTAATGATAGTGGTTGGAGAAGGGAAGCCTGGAAGCAGGACCACCTGCCCATTATGCATTTGTGAGTCCTTTTTGACAGCCAGGTTGTGGTGATAGATAGTTAACAAGGAGCATTGATCTCATGGGGGGAAAAGACAGTTATGGCTTTTTACTGGATTGTGAGAATACGTAGTAGAGAATAGAAAATTTCAAAATGTTTTTTAGAGGGGAGCTCTTTGTTCAAGTATATTCCACAAGAAAGTGGACACAAAAAGGTAAAAGCTGAGCTGTTTTGGTTAAAGGCAAGGGGTTTGAAGAAGTAGAGTCTAACCTTTTCATCTGTCTCTCCCTCCTTTCCTCTCCATCCCCTTCGCTTACCTTTCATTGTCAATGAGGGGGCTCCGTAAAGCACACTTTAAGCCAGTCACCAAAGATGATACATGACTACTGAATTTTCTTTGTTTTTTTTTAATTAATTAATTTTTAAAAATTAATTTATTTTGGCTGCACCAGGTCTCATGTGGACTCTTATTTGCAGCATGCGGACTTATTAGTTGCAGTATGTGGACTTCTTAGTTGCAGCATGCGGACTTCTTAGTTGCAGCATGTGGACTTCTTAGTTGCAGTATGTGGACTTATTAGTTGCGGCATGCAGACTTCTTAGTTGCGGCATGCGGACTTCTTAGTTGCGGCATGTGTGAACTCTTAGTTGTGGCATGCACGTGGGATCTAGTTCCCCGACCAGGAATCAAACACAGACCCCCTGCATTGGAAGAGTGGAGTCTTACCCACTGGACCACCAGGGAAGCATGACTACTGAATTTTGCCTACTGAGTCATGACTCCAAAGTGGAAAGAGGTTGAAAGAAATGGTTGGGTTTGAGATCCCGTCATCTTCAAATGACCACCCACCAGTAAGCAATCATGGCTTGAGAGAAATATAACCAAAATATTTACTGCTTACATACAGTTCCCAAATTCCTATGTGAAACCCTTAGCCTTAATTTAGTGAGCTGCATAGAACCAGGAATTAATTACAGACTCCTTTTGCCCTTTAATCCTAAGCCCTGTCAACCTTTTTTAGTCCAAAGCCAAGAAAATTTTTTCTAGCCATACTTTCTAGTTCATAACAAGAAAAAAAAAGGTTTGTTTTTAGAATATTATATAATAATGTATATGCTTTAAAAAATATACATTGAACATTAGGTGGGCTGTGCACCTCTTTCCCTTTGCATACTGTTAGCTTCTTTGCTGAATTTCCTCTAGACAAGTGCTTCTTAAACCTGAGGCTGCAGAAAAATCACCTGGCTCACCCCTGAAATTCTGATTCAGTAAGTCTGGCACTGGGCCCAAGCATTAACCAGTCTAATAAATTCCCAGGAGAAGCTGATTCTCCTGGTCCATAGACCGCACTTTGAGTAGAACTACTCTTAGACCCAAACTATAATCTCAGCCTCTTCATCAATGGTTCTCAGATTTAATCAACATAAAGGTTTTTGTTTGTTGGTTTTTTGTTTTTTTTGGTTTTGTTTTGAAAAAAAAGAAAAGAAAAATAAAAAGCCCTAGTGCACAAGACCCAAGAATCAAAGGCCAAATAGTGCCACTAAGAGTGTGATTTGAAGCATATCATTTCCACACTGGGTTTTCTTCCTTTAGAGATTAGGTTTATAAATCTATCAAAATATTTTCTGAGAAAGTGGTTTGTCTCTTTCTCTAATTATAGGTGAAATATAGTCTCACTATTGAGAATCTAGAAAAATACAGACAAGTATAAAATGAAGACACATCATTGAACAGTTTTTGGAAGTCAAATTTTGAATAGTTAGGTAACAAATCCATTGTTTGAATGTGCCATAATTTACTTAATCCAAATGTTAGACATTTGAAATTTTTAAAAATAGCTTTCTCTTTTCTAAAAACTGTTCAGATTAATAACTTTATGAAAAAAATCTCTGATAGTTTCCTTAGTGTGGAATTCTAGAGGTAGAGTTAGAGGATTTGAATGTTTTTAAGACTGGAGATATATATATATATATATATATATATATATATATATATATATATATATATATATATATATTTTTTTTTTTTTTTTACCCCCAACCTCAATATGAAGGTTGTACCAAAATATGCTTATATTGGCAAAGTGTGAAAATGCCTATTTTACTTTCCTTCCCTTAACTATTATTATTTAGTTTGATAATTGATAAACAAAAGATAGTATTTTAAATCTTATTGTTTGCTCATATCTTGCCCATTTTCCTATTATTTCAAGTGAATAAGGCAGTCACAAAAGAACGAATACTGCATGATTCCACTTACATGAGGAATCTAAAATAGTCAGAATCAGAGATGCAGGAAGTAGAATGGTGGTGGCCAGGAGCTGGAGGAGAGGGAAATGGGGAGATGCTGTTCAACCTGTATAAAGTTTGAATTATGCAAGATGCATAAGTTCAGGAGATCTGCTGTACATTATGCTTATAGTTAGCAATAATGCACTATATACTTAAAAATTTGTTAAGAGAATAGATCTCATGCTATATGTTCTTACCTCAATTTTAAAAAAAGATCTTAGGTTTTAGCAATCAATTCACATAAATTCTTTACATATAAGGATATTGGCATTTTGTTATATTTGTGTCAAATATTTGTCTTTTAATTTTGTTTATGACTTGACATCTAGAATTTTACAGTTTCTATATGGTCAAATCTTTAGTTTTCTGTTGTGACTTCGGTACACCTTCTTTCAATAAATACTCTGGGAATCTATGTCCTGAGTCTGAGGCTATTGGGTACAGATTTCTGTGACAAACTGTCTCTCTCTTTATTTTTTTTCCAATTTTATTGAGATATAATTGACATATAATATTGTGTAAGTTTAAGATGTACAGTGTGTTGATTTGATACACTCATATATTGGAAAATGATTACTACAGTAGGATAGTTAAATCTCCATCGCTTTACATAATTACCATTTCTTTTTTGTGGTGAGAACATTTAAGATCTACTCTCTTAGCAACTTTCAAATATATAATACAGTATTGTTAACTATAATCACCATGCTATACATTAGATCCCCAGAATTTATTCATTTTATAATTGGAAATGTTTACCCTTTGACCAACATTTCCCCCACCCCCCAGCGCCTGGCAACCATTCTACTCTTTGTTTCTATGAATTTGGCCTTTTAAGATTCTACATATAAGTGATATCATACAGTATTTGTCTTTCTCTTTCTGACTTATTTAACTTAGCGTAATGCCCTCAAGGTCCATCCATATTGTCACAATGGTAAGATTTCTTTCTTTCTCATGGCTGAATGATATAAAGAACTCTATACATATGGTTCTCTCTGATTGAAATCCTTCCCCTGACCTGCATGCATATTTCTACTCCTCCTTTAAGAATCTACTCATATGACTCCTTTCCGAAACCTTTCCTGATGACCCCCTGCAAATTTGGGTATAATTTCCACTGTGCTATCATTGGCCTTGTCTGGGGCTCCATTACAGCGGTTAATGCGTTATTTACATAGCTGTAAACTCTGTGAGGGCAGGAATAGTCTTTGAATCCACGGTCTCTGAAAGATCCAGAGAGAGAGCTTGATCTCTTCCATTTTTTAAGTTCTTCATGTGTTAAAAATGATTGAAATCCAAAGCAGAATTCTAATAATTTTGGTATATTTAAAATATTTACCTTAACAAATTCATTTTGTAATATGAAAATGACTGTGTTTAGGACAAACCACATGATCATCTCAGTAGATGCAGAAAAAAAATTTGACAAGTCCATGATAAAAACACTCAACAAATTAGAAGTAGAACTTCCTCAGCCTGGTAAAGGGCATCTATAAAAAACCCTGTAGCTAACATTATACTTAATGGTGAAAGACAACTGAAAGCTTTCCCTCTAAGATCAAGTATAAGAGAAAGTTGGTCATTCTCAACACTTCTATTCACCATTGTACTAGAAGTTCTAGCCAGAGCAAATAGACAAGAAAAAGAAATAAAAGATATTCAGATTGAAAAGGAAGTAGAACTATTTGCAGATAACATGATCTTGTATATAGAAAATGCTAAGGTAGCCACAAAAAAAACTATTATAACTAATAAATGAGTTGAAGATTGTAGGATGCAAGATCAATGGATATAGGGTTTCTTTTAGGGGTGATAAAATATTCTGAAATTAGACTGTGGTGATGGTTGCCCAACTCTGTGAATACACTAAAAACCACTGACTTGTACACTTTAAAAAAGTGAATTTTATAGTATGTGAATTATATGTCAAAAGAGTTGGTTTTTTTTAATGACTACAGTTATAACTTCATGTGTAAATAAGGATAAAAGGCTAATTTGAAGCCCTTTGTGATTGTCAGTCTTGGGCCAAAGATTTTCCTGTCCTTTTTTTCCCCAACTTGTGAAAGACTCTATTTTCTGCTCTATATTCCTGGTGTTACCAACCAGGGTTCTTGGCCTCCTTAATCAGTAGAAGTTGATCAGAGTCCAGACAAGAAATTCAGGCAAGGCTTTATTGGGGCCCCTGCTGCAGCAGTGGGCAGTGAGAACAAACAACAGGTTCCCTTGCTTGTTGGCTCCCCGAGGGGGGGCAAACTTGTTTCTTACATGGGATGAGGGTAGGAGTGTGTCCAGAGCTCCGGCCAGAGGGGTGGCTTAGGTGTTTTGCCCACCCCTTAGGTGGTGGTGTGGGCAGGGGGCATCCGCAGGACCCTGCTTTTGCTCCCCACCCCCTGCTTTTGCTCCAGGCTCTTCAAAAGTGGCAGTTGGGTTTTTTGGTCTCTTTGTATCTTTTGGGTCCAGAATTTACCCTAACTGCAGGCATGCAATTATTTTTAGTCCCGGACAGTGTCTTTGTATTTTGTTGCTGAAGGAGAGGTGTGTCCAGGTACAAGCACTGCAGCGCTGCAGCAAAGGGTCTCAGGTCCCAGCCTGTCTCACTGGTGCCCAGCACAATGCCAGACAAATAGTATAAGTTCAATAAGTATTTGTAGAATAAATGAATAAATTATGACAGCTGAACTGACTTTAAGCCTAGTTCAGCAAATCAGCTACATTTCTGAGGTTTTTTTCTCTATCACCAAGGATCCATGAATTTAGTGACAGTCACAGAAATTATAGACTGGTCCTATGATGAGTTTGGTTTTAGCCCTATAGAGCAACTTTTAAAGAAGACAGAATGGTCAGTTATGACTGGTAGACTAGATAAAGCTCTTTCCAAAAAAAGATCTATGAACTGAGCTGAACATGAACATAAGTAAGAGTTTTTAAAATTAAGATAAATATACAAAAACAATTAAAAAATAAAACAATAACAAAATAAAAGAAATTTAATTCACCTGTAATCCTATCTGCCTATCCTTTCTGTTTACATGCATATATAATTTTGCAGGAATATAACTGTTAGCATTAAAATTATTTTGTATTCTGCTTTCTTTTAATTAACCTTGTTTCATAAACATTTATCCATGTTGCTGTTTAGGCTTTATGGTTTATGGCTTAGTGTATTCTATTCAGTTGTTGAAATATCCTCACTGGTAGTCCTTTAACATCTTTAAAACTTCATTGATATTACAATCATTCTTTTAAAAATGTACTCACCTAGTAATGAACCTAACTCTGAATAATAACCCCTTACCTTTTATTTGTCTGTACTTAAACAGCTAGAGAAAATTGTACAGTCCAGTAGGTTTAGTATCACTTTCATCATCACCAAACTTATGCTGGCCAGCAGTCTTACTATATTTCTGTTACAAGGTTATTCCTCTACTCTTTATAACAAATATTTTATACCTTCACTACCCTCCTCAACCTCTGACCCTCCCATCTTCCTTCCATATACTCTATGATGACCTTGACTCATATACCTCAAAGAAAAAGGAAGCCATCAAACATGAACTTTCTTACTTCCTACCACCAATCTGCAAATCTGTCTATAGCCATCCTCTCTTCACTAGTTGCAGGGAGGAGTATCTCACCTCTTAACAAAAGCTAATCTCTCCCTGGTGAACTGGATTGCATACCCTCTATTGTTTAGCTGTTTTGAGATGTTTTTATACAGCAGAGAGTATTAAACCTAAATGATATACTTTGTAAACTACCCCAAACAAACCTATACTCTGAGTAAAAACACTGATTGCTATACAAATGGAACTTCAAGACAATTCCCTGATGCCACCCCACTTCCACACACCTCTTTTGATTTGTTTGCTGATCCTAAGTTCAACCTATATAGAAATCCTTTTTTTTTAATCTATTTTTTTTATTTATTATTTTTGGCTCATTTTGCTGAAGCATATTCCGTAGTAGCTTTCTAAGAAAGGATACATAGTAGGAACATTTTTGAAATGAATGTCTGAAAGTATATATATTTAAACTCTCACAGTTGATAATTTGGCTGTGCATGAAACCTTAGGCTAGAAATCAATTCCTCTCAGAAATCTGAAAGTACTGCTCCACTGGTTACTAATTAGATTCCATCATTGTTAAGCCGAATGCCATTCTGATTTCTATTTGTATGTAAACTTTTAAAATTAATTAATTAATCAATTAATTTATTTTTGGCTGTGTTGGGTCTTCCTTGCGGTGCGCAGGCTTCTCATCGCGGTGGCTTCTCTTGTTGTGGAGCACGGGCTCCAGAGCACGCGGGCTTCAGTAGATGCGGCGCGTGGGCTCAGTAGTTGTGACTCATGGGCTCTTAGAGCACAGGCTCAGTAGTTGTGGCGCATGGGCTTAGTTCCTCCGCGGCATGTGCATCTTCACGGACCAGGGCTCGAACCCGTGTCCCCTGCATTGGCATGCAGATTCTTAACCACTGTGCCACCAGGGAAGCCTTATATAGAAATTCTTGAGCCACTACTGCTTCTCAGGGGTGTTGCTTCATCATTTAATTCCTCCTTTCTAAACCTTCAACATCAGTGGAGGCAAAGTTATAAAAAAATAAAAGAAAGCGTACCAAGTGTATTTCCCAGACACAAGTCTCCAAATTGAAAGGGCCCACTGAGTGCCCAGCACAACAAATAAAAATAGCCTACCCCAGGGTACCTCATCATAAAAATCTAGAAAACTAGGGATATAGAGAAATTTTTAATCTGTCATTTTTTGTTAAAGTTTACATACAGGGACTTCCCAACAAGAAAGAAGAAATCATGGGATCTAGAACACAGGGCAACTAACAGAAGAGAGGCAAAGGCAATTCCTAGCATGATGAGAGAGAGAAGTCCAGCATGAAGTGGTGTTGTAAGCCAGAGAGGAGAGTCAATTCAGAATGTATCAGAAAAGAAAGTTCCAGAAGGATTATGTTCCGGGGGGAAACAAAAAGGAACTGTGTTTGACCATATGGAAAGTTAGATTTAGATTGAGAGCAGTTTTTACCATTCCGCTAGAGAATTTGTGAGGATTTAGGGACAAATATATAGAAAAATAAACAAAAGAGAGTCAAGTAGTAAAATTAAATTATAAATTATGCAGTAATAATAAGGGTCCACAGACTACCAAGTCATAGCAAACACTGGATATTAATTAAATCAGAAATTGTGTGGACTTCCCTAGTGGTCCAGTGGTTAAGTCTCTGTGTTCCCAATGCTGGGGGCCCAGGTTCGATCTCTGGTCAGGGAACTAGATCCCACGTGCTGCAACAAAGATCAATTTAAAAAGATCCTGCATGCTGCAACTAAGACCTGGCGCAGCCAAATAAATAAATATAAAAAAAAAAAAGAAATTGTGAGGAAGGTGGTGGATGTAGGAAGTCAAGAGAATGTTTAAAATCAAGAAATAATTAAATACACATATGATTTATAAACATGAACATAAATGCCAGATGAGACAGCTAAAAGATTTGAAAGTAGTGGTCTCTGGAGAAGGACACAGAGGTAGAAAGGGGTAGAGCTGGGGACTGCTATTTTCCATCATAAACTTTATACTACAATTTATCTTTGTAATCATGTGCATATGTTAATTTGATAAAATCAATATTAATTTAAAAATCCCCTGACACCACATCACCCTCTGGGTATTGACTGTCTCATTTAACAGCCAACCTTTTTTGACCACCCAGACTGTCTGCTCAATTTTCCATTCACTTTTGCACCCTCTGCTGTCTAGCTTCATTTCCACTAACCACACCCCTGAAATTGTTTATGTCAAGATCACCAGTGAACTCCCCGTTGCCAAATAAAATGGACACTTTCAAAGACGCTCGTTTTCTTTCAGTTTTTCTAAGACACCAACCACTTTCCTGTCTCAGGCCCTTTCACACATGTCATTTCCTCTGCTTGTAATGTTGTCCCCAACTTTTCACCTGTTTAAATTCCCTTCAACTAACCTTTCAAGGCTGAACTTAAACATCAGTTTCCCAGAGAGGCCTTCCCTGACCTCTTAATCAAGCCCTTAGTCAGTCTTAATCAGATCCGCTTAATACTCTGTACTTTATTTTCATGGCATTTATCACACTTTGTAATTATATTTTTATTTATGTGATTGTCTGCCTTCCTCCACTAGATTGTAAACTTCATGAGGGCAGGGATAGCATCTATTTTGTTTACCACTTCCTGGCCTATAGGAATCTGCCCAAAGACTGAATTAATAATCCTCGAAAGAGGTGTTGAAGGAGGGCCTAGAATTAGAGCACTGATTGTAGGAATTAGAAGAGAGGATAGACTTGAGAGCTTTTCTACGGCAGAAGCTATGGAACTTGGATAGGGTCTCCTGGGATACATGTCTGGAAATAATTAGACCCTTTAAGGAGAATCTTGTCAGCCCATGAGTTTATGTAGAGGACTCGCTTTCACTGTCTTCTGCTGACAGTGAGCAGTTCAGGTAGTCATGTAACTGAATTCGCTGTATTCACTGGGTGGGAAATTCTTGATTCACAGATAATTTGCATATTTACTCTAACCTTTCTATGTATTCCCTCGGGATTTTTTTTTTTTTTTGGTAATAAATTTATTTATTTATTTATTTTTGGCTGTGTTGGGTCTTCGTTGCTGGGTGCAGGCTTTCTCTAGTTGCGGCGAGCGGGGGCTACTCTTCGTTGCGGTGCGCGGGCTTATTGTGGTGGCTTCTCTTCTTGCAGAGCAGGGGCTCTAGGCACGTGGGCTTCAGTAGTTGTGGCACACAGGCTCAGTAGTTGTGGCACACAGGCTTCATTGTTCCGCAACATGTGGGATCTTCCCGGACCAGGGCTCGAACCTGTGTCCCCTGCATTGGCAGGTGGATTCTTAACCAGTGCGCCACCCATGAAGTCCCGCCCTCAGGATGTTTTCTGGGACAGAGCCACTTTACAACTTTCAGGAGGACAAAGAACAGAGCCGTGAGGGTTAAAAAATTTGAGGTTGTGGGCCTGTTGAAAAGAAAAGCTCTGGGTATGACTGTGACAAGATTCCCTGGTGTGAGTTGGTAAGTTGAACAGTAGTGCAGCCTCAAAAAGGCAATAGAAGGGATTTAGGTTCAAAGAAAGAAGAGATTCCTGATTCATGTTCATTATAGTTGCTGTTTACTGAGCACTCACTAAATACCAATCACTGTTCTAGATGTTTCTGTATCTTTTAACTTCCACCAGCACCCTGTGAGAGGAGATACTATATTATCCCCATTGTACAGGTGAAGAAACCCAAGCTGAGGGGAATCAAATAACTTGCCCAGTGCTACAGAATTAGTCCATAAGAGCAGAGTTAATATACCAGCTTTTTCTTAGCTCCCTTTTTTTTTTTTTTTGACCACGCCTCACAGCATGCAGGACTTTGGTTCCCAGAACAGGGATCAAACCGCGTCCCCTACACTGGAACCTTGAAGTCTTAACCACTGGACCATCAGGGAAGTCCCTAGCTCCCTTTGTTGGCCAGAAAGAAATAAAAGTGCATGGCCTGAAGCTGGAAAGAGCAAATCAGGGTTCAATTTCTTCATTGTAAATGGACAGTAATTTGTTAGTTGAAGTGAGCTCCTATGCCTTAAACAAAAGTGTGTGATGTAAATAGGGACTGAACTCCTGCAGAATGAATAGGAATAAAAATGGGGCTCAGCTGAGAGCAAGTTATTGAGATTCTAGTGACTCCTTCAAGGGTCAGAATTTTCAACCAAAACACAGGTAATTTGGGCTGTCAATTCAGTATAAATTTGTCCCTGATTTAATAAATATGCTAACTGACGTCCCTGGACAGAGATGGCTTTTTGGATTAGCTGTCTTTCCTTTGAATATAGCACATTCCGAAGCCTACTTTATAGTTTGTATGTCATAGTTATTTAATTATTTGTTAGTCTCCCCAGGTGAACTATAAGCTCCATGAAGGCCTGCTTTGTTCACATAGTGCAGTGCCTTGCACTTCATAGGTGCTCAGTTAATGTTTATTGACTGATTCATCTAGTCCTTGGGCAAGACTGGCATCTGAGGTTCTCAGGGCCACAAACAAATTCTTCTATACATCTGCCCAAAGCAGGGAAGGAAGTCCTCCCAGAGCCTTGTTGTGCTTCTAGGTTGGGCTATTAGATTCCCTAGGTCCTGCCTCCTTTGGGTGGGGCCCCAGAGGCTTGATGCCACTGGGGCTCTGGTTTTGGCAGTGGGGCTTGTCTTTGTTCTGAGATATTAACTGTAAATGGATCATGCTATTTCCTGTTCTCAGGAGAACTCAGTGGGACCACAACTGAGGGGCAGTGAGAACACAGAGTTACTGTGTACTCTGCTGGAACCTCCCCATTGCTACCCAGAGATGGCTCCAATATACGTTAGCCAATCAGGGAATTCCAAACCCTTTTCCTGAACTCTAAACAGCTTGAGGAATCTCTCCAGCTGGAATTGGAAAAGCTCCTAGCCAGGAGAGCCAAGTCTTATGTAACTTTACAGACTGCCCTTTTTTAGGAAAAAACAAACTGTTCCTCAGCTAGTGCTGGATTTTTTGAGACACATCCTGCATTCTTTCCTAGATGCTCAGCAGCCCCATTGGAAGCAGCCAACAGGCTAGAGTTGAAGACTGATGAGGTTCAGCAGGGAGAGATAACGAAAGAGGGATAGAGGATGTGTGTCATTCTGGCTGGAGCATGCTATCCTGGTTCTCATGCTGCAGTTCGTACTAGCAGTAAAGGGAGTTCAGTGTTGAGGTGAAGGGAGAGGAGCTGTACCTGGGGATATTTGCCCTGCACATTCCAGAAGCCAACCACTGTACCCCCTTTATCTTCTTAGCACCCCATACCCCAAGAGGGAGGACTAGAACTAAGTGTGTGTAAATATGTCCACAGCCGTAATGAACCAAATTCTTCTCTAGAAAAGGAAATTTTCCCAATTTACTTTGGTGAAGATTCAGTTCCTCCTTAGTTCAATTCAGTGAACATTTTAAGCCATGTGCCAGGCTCTAGGCTAGGTTAAATGACTACAGAGATGAATAAGACAGTCTCTATCCTTAACGTGCAACCAAGGAGGAAAGAGAAAATGTATATAAACAATTATAATACACTTCCTTGCTTTATAGTCCTGTGTACTTTATGTAATTCTTTTACTCTTAACTCTCTTATAAAGGTAACCGTCAGGTTTATATCCACGTGTGAACTTATGGGCTTCCTAATTTATGATTTTTAAAAATACAAGAAAATCTCCCCTTTTTAGATGTGAGCAGTTATTTTACTAAATTATTTATGAAATGGGCAGGCACAACTTTCAAGAATATTCTTATATTAATTGTTTTTATTTCCATAATTTTCTCAATTGTTTTTATTTCCATAATTTTCTCAAGCTAATATGTGGCATTTTAGAACTTTGAATGTAACTTGAATCTTTCAAAATAACAAATAGCTTTCTCAGTGAATTATGATTTGCCTTAGACATGCCTGTAGCTTTTGGTTCTTCCCTGAAATAAAGTATTAGGCAAACATCTAGCACAGCAGACTATTATTATTATAAGTATTAGTCTTTATCTATAAGTCATTCATTTCCTTCTAGCCTGTGGTGTGTGGTGAGGTATAACTCCAGTGATTACTGACTGTTTGCACATTGTTCTTAGGTTGCTTCTATAGTAGTTTGATCACTGTTTACAAAGCCTTTAACTATTTGTGATAGAGCCTAGATTTACAGCCTTAAGTTTTTGCTCAAAATAAGCTCACCCCTACCCTCAGGCCTTTCATCCATATTTACTATGTCCAAACTCATCTAACTGTTGATAGTTTGCTCGCTGTCCACAACCATACCACATATAGAAGTGGGCAAGATAGGGAAGAGAGAAAGACTTGAGACCTAAGTCAATTCAAGTGTGGGTTTGGAACCTGGGAGCAGGAGAAAAGGGAAAAAAAAAAAAAGAAAGAAAGAAAAAAAAAGGCCTGGTAGAGGCATGGGATAGTATTATTAAGCAAAAATAGAAGGATAAAGACTGTTTATGGCTCAGTCTGCACTCCAGAATGATAATGCAATAAGCTAAATTCCGCAGATGTTTCTGAAGCACTTTATATGAAGGGAATTAGCCAGTCTGTCAGCTTCAATACAAATAACCTCAGAATTCTTCCTTCACATTCCTCAGTGGCTTCTTAGGGGGGAGCTGCCTCTGAAATATATGCATCAGCCCTGTGGGAAGAGGAAAGAGGATCCCTAGGCAGGCTCAGCAGAGTCAGAATTTTGAGAAATATACTTTGAATAGAGAGGGCTTTAAGGTCTAGAGCAGAGGTCAGCAAATTATGGCCCATACCAGAGTAACTTTATATGGTTTTTACATTCACACAAGCTGAGAATGGTTTTTACATTTTTAAAGAATTGTTTAAAAAAGGCGGCGGGGGTGGGGGCGGAGGTTGGAATATGTAGCAGAACTTTATTGCCCACAAAGCCTAAGTATTTACTCTCTGGCCCTTTACAGACAGAGTTTGCTGAAAGGAGGGTTTACTGAAAGCTCACCAGAAGCTGCAGGATGTTGCAGAGTCTGTTTTGAACCCTAGGGTAGGCACTTGCAGAAAAAGAGGTATCAGCATCAGTGAAGAATAGATTTCTATTTCTCCTCTCCAAAAGCTCTGGAGACCTGGCAAACTAACCGATTGCCGGGCCAGAAAGAGTGAAGCCTTGTGTTGGGTTTAGAATACAGTGTTGCCTTTGTTCTAACTGAGCAGTGGAATACATCCTTTCATTAATGCTGCTTTATCAGGGCTTTCGGCTAAATCTAGTTTGAAATACTACTGTTCAGTCCTGTATCAAAGGGATACAAGTCTCAGATCAGTGTCCTGGGCCCAGGTGTAAGGGAGAATTAGGTTTGTAGATGGAGCAAGTGGGTGAGTAGAGGCATTTCTTTTTGCTTGCATTTTTCTACTTTCTCTATTACACATTAGTGGAAGTTAATACCTTGTATCTAGATAAACAGATTCCTAACTGTTTCAACCATTCCTCAAACCAGTGGTGGGGATTATAGGCCTGAAAGAAAGGAACTGTACCTCCAAGCACAGACCAGGTTCACTTCCCAACATGGCCACCGTGACCTAGAAGAAGGAAAATACATAAGGCCCGGGCTCTCTACCTATATGCATGAATGACAGTTATATTTCTAAAATACTTTATCCAAAGAATTTATAGCATTTAAATTTTTTGCTACTTATTTTTTATTGAAGTATAGTTCATTTACAATGTGTCAATTTCTGCTATATAGCAAAGTGATTCAGTTTTTTATATATATATTCAGTTCTATATATTTATGATATATTTTTAATATATTTATGATATATATTTTTTAAATATTCTTTTCCATTATGGTTTATCATAGGATATTGAATATAGTTCCCTGTGCTACAAAGTAGAACCTTGTAGTTTATCCATTCCACATATAATAGCTCACATCTGCTAACCCCAACCTCCCACTCCACCCCTCCCCCAATCCTCTCACCTTTGGCAACCACCAGTCTGTTCTCTATGTCCGTAATTCTGTTTCTGTTTCATAGATAGGTTCACTTGTGTCATATTTTAGATTCCACATATAAGTGATATCATATGATATTTGTCTCTCTTTCTGACTTCACTTAGTATGATCATCTACAGCTGCATTTTTGCTATTTATTATTCTAATTGTTCGAATATTTTTTTCTTGCCATAACACCAGAAGGTAGATACAATTAGCCCCTTTTCCAAATGGTAAACCTAGAACTTTGAGAGGACAGGTACCCTGCCCCAAGATGACCCAGCAAGTCAGAGAAAAAGCCAAGAATGAAAGCAGTGTTCCTATCCTTGGGCATCCTGCCACTATCCTAGGCATGAGTAGCTTCCAAATGAAGCTAAGATCAAACCCTATATCTCTAGTCATCATATCTGATTGTTTCTGAGGCTGCGTTTTTGTTATGATGACCAGGTAGAAAAGCCTTGAATGACAGAAGAAAAAGTACTGAACGAATGGTTCACCAGCCTACCTTCCTGCTCCACGAGATGTTGATATGTTGTGTCTCTGATGATGGTTATGAGTCAGCCTTAGGCAGGAAGACGATGGAGTCACTGTTATTGTGTGCTTGGCTGCTTGGCTGCTTTCTTTGCACTTCAGCATTCCTACCTGGTATGTGGTACATTTTTGTCATTCCACAGCGGCCTGCTGTGCACATGACCTCTCAGTAGGCCAGTCCCCATCTATTTACATCAGCTATCCAGCTGCCAGCCTCCTCGCATCCCTGTCTACCTGATGGAACAAGATGAAACTGTGTTAGGAACTGCCTTTCAGGGACGTGAGTGGGATACCCACGGAGTTCCAGATACTGTGGTCAAAGTGTAAGGTCCCAGGGACCCCAACCTCTAGGCCTTGGGGGAGAAAGAGGCTTTCAGGAAAGATTTTTCTGGGCACTGACTCCTCGCCAGATGAAAGCTGGTTTCTTGGTATTTCTATCCTATTGTGTCATTTCTAGGAAGACGCTCTGGCCAAATAAATTTTCAAGGGATTTGATATACCTGCTAAAAATTCTGTGCAAATAAAATAAGGACCAGCCTAACCATCCTTTATTTCAAATATCCTATAAAACCCTCCCAGGTGGGCTTTTTTCTTTTTCTCACAAGGTCAGCACTCACAGCACTCATCTGGGACTTGTGACTGACAAGGCTGAGCTTCTGGTTAGTTAAGTAACAGTCTTTCCTTGATTTTATCCAAGTCATTTCAGTGCAACCAATGTGTGTGTGTGTGTGTGTGTGTGTGTATGTGTGTGTGCCCGCCCTTCCAAAACAACGTATTAAGTCTCTTGTCCAGGGCCTACCTGACTCAGGAAAATGCCATGAACAACAGCTCTCAATTGAGGTCCACCTGGTTCCGAAGATTTGGGACCAGACAGCTGGACATATGACAGCTCTGTTTGTTCCTTTTTCCCCTTCCCTGTCCCTGTTGATACTAAACTGTTTCAACAAGGCTTGTTTCCTCCAGAATCCAACTTAGCATCCTGGAGAAGCCTGAGGCCACTCCTGTAGCAGGAAGCTGCCCTAGATTTGGGCAGTAACCAGTAGAACTTGATACTGACGGCAGAGTGTAAAAATAAACACCTCCTACAGTGCTGTCTTAATCCACTCGCATCAGAGTTGCTATTATTAACCTATAGGCCTCACAGGCAGCTGTGATGGGCAGACAACAGCCTGGACAGACCTATCCTGCCAGCTTGGGATCAGACTGTTTCTTTCCTCGGTCTACTGGAATCTGATCTGGGGCCCCTGGAGAAGCACCAGCAGTCTGGGAGCATGCCCCACAACAGGTAGTACTAGAGATGGATTAGTGTCTTTGGTTTGGGAAAGCCTTAGGCTCCTAGGGCCAGCCTGCCAGGCCAGAGTGTAATGGGCACCGGGTTACTGATTCAGTCCTAGTGCAGGGGAGGGGAAAAAAGGAACATGACTCTTTCCAGTTCCTTTGGCTCTTTTGAAGAGGTTTTGCCTGCCAGTTCCCTGGACCTGGAGCCTTTAGGTTTTCTGGGAAATTGGGAAAGGAGAGAGGTAAGGACTCCATTGGTCATTGACAAAGATATAATAATAATAGTGACCATAACTGAGCACTTACCTTGTGTCAGGCACTTACGTATAATATCTTATTTCATTCTCCCTCAAGCCTTTGAGGGAAAATATCGTGACAGTTTTACAAATGAGGAAGCTAAAGTTTAGTGAAGTTGAATAACTTCCCGAAGTCCACAGCTGGCAAGTAGCGTGTCAGATTTGAATCCAAACCTGTCAACACCAAAATGCATACCCTGAATCATTACAGAACCTAGGCTCCTGAATATTCCAGACCCAGACAAGACTCCAGACACCTGCTTTAAAAATTTTTTGTTTAATATCAGTTTACTCTTACTTTAGTCTTATAACCAAAGCAGATACAGTATCTGGTACAAAGAAATGGTCTTTGCCGCTGACCGCTAGTGAGGCAGTCCTGGTGCTCTTACCAAGCACCGTGAGCTGGACTCAGAGACTGTTACCTGAAGTCTATTGGAACGTAAGTCACATCCGGGAAAAGGCTTTTGACTTGACTGAGGGGTCTCTGGGACTATGACCTCTCTGCTGAGAATAGGGTCAGACTAGAACCTAGTTCCTTGGGGAGCAAGGCTTTGATGGCTTCTAGCAGTCATGCTGAGGGAGGAGTGTGCTTGAATGAAAGTATTTCCTTGAAGGGCAGTTATGCGTCTCTATCCTTTCTGCTACCTCCCCCACCCTGTCTCCACAACTGGCTTGTGGTAATTCAATCTAGATTCTTCTCATAGCCTATTTCACTGTGCATGTGTGGCCTTTTATTTACAGCCGTTGACAGTCTGATTGGATAACAGCTTACCAGCCTGCAGGACTCAGTCCACTGCCTTGGGGGAGGGGAAGCAGAAAACACTCTGGCTTTGCTTCCTAGAGCCTAGAAGCCAAAAGGAACAGCCAAAGGGAGAGCAAAGGGTTGACCACGCTGAACAGTCAAGAAGCATAGGGGCCTTTTTTGTCCCAGCTAACTTGCTTTTGCAAATATACACTTGAGAGCTATCCCCCAAGTAGAGCAGCCCACGTTGGACCCACCCCTGGTACACTGTCTCTGGTCTTTGTGGTTTCCTGCTCCTTGCTGCTCACCTATACGCAGCATTAGGAGGCTTTACCTCTATCCACTGCTGCATCCTCCATCCCCTCCATCTGAAGAAATCAGTCTGTCAAGGTAGGAACTAAATCTTCCCTAATTCCCTATAGTCCTCCTCTCTATCCCTAACCTACATCCTCAAAAGAGGTAGGATTTACAGCAAATTCTCAATCTTTAGAGACTTCTAATTGTAGCAGTTAGAAGCAAGGCACTTGGAAGTATAGGGATGTGTGTGTGTGTGTGTGTGTGTGTGTGTGTGTGTCTGTGTATTTATGTTGAAAGGGAGGAGGGTGAGAGGGAGGACATTTATTAGCACCCTTCATAGGAACCTTCCCTTGGGCCCAAGGTTTTAATTTGGCTTAGTTTGTAATTAGAGCTGAAAGGGACCTTAAGAAGTCATCTGATTTAGCCTTTTGCCTCCACAAACAGGTGCTATGAGTTGAATTAAGGAGGAAATCAAATGATTGATCTAATGGAGGAAGGCATACACTTGCTGGCTGGATTGGTGGAAGAGAATATTTATCTAGGTGTAATCCCTTTTGAGCAGAAGGAGAACCTGGGACAAAGTTGAGTTTATTATTATTTTATTTTTATGGAATAAAGGAAAGCAACCCTTTACAGCTCAGTGAGGTCAGTGGCTTCTAGCTTATTCTTTTCCTGGGTATAATTCCTAGTGCTGCAGTCTCCTCTCAGCTGAGCCTGAGAGGTAAAAGGCTTGGAGCTTGTTTGGGGTTCTACCCCTAGATGTTCTGTCTGTGATTTTGGTTACATTAAAGGTGCCTGCATATTTCCAGTTCATAAGGGAGGTGATAGACTTGGGGAAAAGACGATAAATCCACACCAGGTGGTCCTAGGAAAGAGCCCATTCTACTTCAGAACCAAACCTCTTCTAGAGTGTGTTTGACTTTTGGGAGTGGACTTTTAGCTGAACCTTTCTGTAACATATTTTTTTTGTTTTTAATTTTTTGCCGCATTGGGTCCTCGCTGCTGTGCGCAGGCTTTCTCTAGTTGGGGCGAGTGGGGACTACTCTTCATTGTGGTGCGCGGGCTTCTCATTGCCATGACTCCTCTTGTTGCGGAGCACGGGTTCTAGGCTCATGGGCCTCAGTAGTTGTGGCACGTGGGCTCAGTAGTTGTGGCTCGCGGGCTCTAGAGCGCAGGCTCAGTAGTTGTGGCGTGCGGGCTTAGTTGCTCCGCGGCATGTGGGATCTTCCCAGACCAGTGCTTGAACCCGTGTCCCCTGCATTGGCAGGTGGATTCTTAACCACTGTGCCACCAGGGAAGTCCCTCTGTAACGTATTTGAGAACCCAAAAGCAAAGCAAGCTCTGTGCTTTGAAAGAAGACTCTACATTAGGGAGGCCTGATAAGGAAGCAGGCTAGGCCTCTTCTAACACACTCCTAGCATGCTGGCTGGCCTCACTTGGAGTCCAAAATAACATAATACCAGTTCGGAACAGTGGCCTCCTCAGCTAGGAGCCGCTACACACAACCTGGAGGAAAGATAGATGCGCTCCTGGGCATTGGCTGCTGTTCCATTTGTGAATCAGACTCCTGATGCCATAGCCAGGTGCTCTCAGGCATCTAACAGCCTGTTTATTCTCTCCTTGCGACTCAGCCCAGACACCACAGGAATCATTATTAGCACCAATTCTTAAATCTCCAAGTTCTTTCAGCACTTCTCACACATTTCAGAAGTATTTGTTTTATAGGTAATTCAGAGTCTCCATCAAATCTCATGGCCTATAAAGACACAGAACCTTAGCAGGCATGAAGGGTAATTATACAAACTGATTTTTCTGAATTCACATAGAAAGTTATTTTCTGTACTCAGAAGTAAGTCTGCTGTTAGTGCAGTTAATTGACATCATTTTCCAAACGTATTTGATTTGAGAGCCATGAAAAAAGAAAGATGATTTCTCTCCGTTAATAATTTGTTTCACTCCTCATTTCCCCGACCCCAACCAACCATGTTCAGTCTTGCCTTTGTCTTTCCCCAGAGGTTTTCAGAATTTCTTCCTCTGAGCCCTAGGGTCCCCTGGAAGTGCCTTTGGGGGCCCTGCAGTGGAGAGAGGGAGTTGGAGTGTATGGGGCCTTAGGCCTTCCCTGCTTCAACCAGAATAGCTCTGTTTTATGTGTTGGGGCTAAAAAGTTTGAAACCACTGCTCTAACCCTTGTCTTACATCCTAAAACATCTTTCTTGCTGCCCTAGCCCTCCCCAGAGACATGTTGGCAATGATTTTAACAAAATTATGAGCCTCGCAAGTTGAGCTTTCTTACCCCTAAACATCCAGCACAGTGCTTTATACACAGTAGAAGTGTGTGCAGTGAATACTTGTGGCTTGATTGCTTGTTTGATTGATTGACTCCTGAGATGATATTAATTAATGGCCTTGGGATGCTTCTACACCAGAAAAGAGAGTATATAGTAAATCATAGTTTATTTGTTATGATTTGGGCACTTCTGACCTTTCCTACTGCAATCAGTCATGCAGTCTGAGGTAAAAACATGGCCTAAAGGAGTTACTTAATACTTAACATAGGTTATTGCTGGTGTAGAGGATACCTGACAACACAAGCAAAAGTACTTCCAAAGAAGTGTGTCCTGAGGTAAAAGGTAAACAGAGTGATTATTGGGAAACACTAGGGACAGAAATACACTAAGATAACATAGCCTTATCTATTTTTCAGTATTACTTGCTTTCGCTAAAAATTACCTGTCTGATAGTTTCCAAAACTACTCAGTGTCTTGATTATGGGAAGTACAAATCTTTTTCTTTGCTAAGCTGCCTTAAAACACCGTCCAAGCTGTTTATCTGTAGCCTCCAGTATACATCTACATATCTTTTGAAGGGGGGGTGGGTGGCTTTAGTTTGTTTTTAATCAATTTATGTTTTATAAAAGTGATATATATGTTTAGTTTTTAAAAAGCCAAATAATAGAAAAAGGACATTAGTGGGAAAACTGGCAAAATCCATATAGTCTGCAAGTTTAGGTAATAGTAATATATTCAATGATGATTTCCTTGTTTTAACAAATGCACCACGATTATGTAAGATGGTAACATTAGGGGTACTGGTTGAAGGACATACGGGAACACTCTTAACTATCTTTGCAACTTTTCCAAAAATTATTCCAAAATAAATAATTTTTAAAAATTTGTACACAATAATGAAGATCTTCACAATGAAAAAGAAAAATGCCAAGTAGTGCCAAATCTGAGATAATGACCAACAAAATCAATAATACCAGCAATAGATTATGACCCATTGAATTAAAAAAAAAAAAGCCGAGAATCTATACCAATACCAAAAAAATAAATAGGAAGGAAAAGGGAAATCTTTCTCATATTGGAATGCCAGCTAATAAATGTAGGAGGAATAATAGAGAGAAAATCATCATTTTTCAACCATCACAGTAAATAACTAATTCAGGTAAAAATCTGCAATGGATGCTGGCATTTTTAAAGAGTAATAACAATGCATTACATTTCTATAAAACATTTATAGAGCACTTTCACACACTGTTTTGAGTAGACACTGTTCAGATCCGTAGCATGAGGTATAATATCTCCCCTTAGCCTCCACATCCTTTTTCTCGCCTAGTGATTCCCTATAGAATAGCCTAATCCAGGCCTAAGAATGCTCAGTAGCCAATGGTTATATTCAGATATATTTTCACCACCCTGGATCTCTCTAATAAGTCTCTTGCTATTTGCGTATCTTTTGAGATTTTATCCTTTATTTAAAACATTTCACACATAGCTGATTCGTGTTCTGTATCTGGCATTCTTTTTTTTTTTTTTTTTTTTTTTGCGGTACGCGGGCCTCTCACTGCCGTGGCCTCTCCTGTTGCAGAGCACAGGCTCCAGACGTGCAGGCTCAGCGGCCATGGCTCACGGGCCCAGCCGCTCCACAGCATGTGGGATCTTCCCGGACTGGGGCACGAACCCGTGTCCCCTGCATCAGCAGGCGGACTCTCAACCACTGCGCCACCAGGGAAGCCCATGGCATTCTTAATATTTGAAATTCTTGCAGTTTAAATCTATTATTTGTTGTTTTCTGTTATTCATTCATGGTTTCTTGTTTCCATGTATATTTGTGATCTTTGATACAAACTAATTTTTACTTACTCTTTAATTTTGAGAATGCTGTCAACTTAAAGTTGGAGATATTTTCCTCCAAAAGTTGGGAGGAACCACCAACCCTGGATCACTTGAGCTTGCTTCAAGGGTCTCAGCCTACTATGGGGGTCTTGGGTTTGGCTCCCTCACCTTACTAGTGGTCCAGGGCTTGTCATTCTGACCGTAATAGGAATGCTTTGGGAATTAGCCCTCAAGAAACTGTTGTTTGACCCCTTGCTTATTCCACAGCTCGTGATTTTTTTTTTCCTCTTTTGGGGGGTGTGGCAAGTAGCCTTGGAGATTTTTCCTATTTACTATAAGCCCTGAAATGCTTTAAAAAGTATATGTTATACAGGATATAGTTTTTTGTAGTAGAAGGGACTCCCTTGATATCTTGTTCACTGTAATGCAGGAAGCAGAAGTCTCTCTGTACAATTTGATATCCTGCTTTTTTTTATTAGCTTTTAAGCCTTTTTCTATACCAGTAAACATTCATTATAAACGTAATTCCTATAGTTTCATTATATTCCATTGCATGGCTAGACCACCATTTAATTAGTCATTTTTCTATTCGATATTTAGAATGTTTTCAGGTTTTTGCTGTTGTAAATAATACTGCATTGAACATCATTGTGGTAATGTGAGGTAAATCGGGGGTTGAGGATATAAAGGAAAAGCATAGCTGTTACCCTGGGGAGGGGTTGTAAACTCAAATGCTTTGTAGGATCCAGGCAAGTAAAGCAAATGAGTATAGTGAAGCAATGAAGCTGACTAGTACAAAAGACCAAAGGGAATGGTGGGAACATGTCAAACTGAAGGGCACATGCCCATCTTATAAATAAGGGCAGCCATATCTCTAGCTGATTGTTACCATCTAGGAATGAGGGACTGGTATGGTCAGTTCTTCTGATTTTTCAAGCAACACAAACTGAAAATCTAAAAAAAAAAAAAATTTTATGGTGGCATTTTTACTGTGCAAACCACATAAAATCTGTCGACACACAAGATGTGACCATCAGGCTGTCACTTTGCAACCTTTGCTCTAGGATCGTGACTGTGGGAATAAATGGTGGGAAAGTACTGACTGAAGACATGGCTGTTCAGTCATCTTTCCATTCTCAGTACGAAATAGAGAGAAATGAGGAGTTAAGAGTTTAAGATCTTGGCCTTGAAGATTTATTTACTAAGGCTCAGCTTTTTGGTTTTCATCTTCCTTCCTTCCTTCCTCACCTCTTATCAAATATGCTATTCTCAGCCTAAGCTAACCTTCTGAAAGCAGACTTGAGTCCAGCTAGCCCACTGGGCTTGCCATTCAGTAGCTTTACCAAACATTGGTGGTGACCTACTAAGTGCCAAGGCTCTGGGCTCAGAATTACTTATCAAGATATAAGACACAGTCCCACCTTCCAAAAGTCTGCTGTCATCAAGAGATAAATAACAAAATAAAATGGCCAAGACTTGGTACCAAATGAGTTGTACAGATAATTGGTATTGAAAAAGTTCAGAAGAAAAGACTTTCATGATAAAGAAAAGCTTCCAGAAATGGTAGAATTTGAGCTAGATCCTTTTTTAAAAAAAAAAGGCAAGAGAAATAGGGAGAGAGAGCATTCCAGATATCTTCCCAGTGGAGTGAGCCAAAACTCAAAATTCAGAATAAATTTGGCATGTGATGGAACATGGTTGGATAAGTAGGAAGGAACTTTGAATACCACATTGAGGAATTTGGATGATCCTGTAGGCAGTTGGGAGCCACTGAAGGCTTTTTAGTAGTAAGGTGACGTATTGAAGGCAGTATACTTGGGGAGATTAGTCTTGTGTCAGTATATAGGATAGCTGGGAGGAAAGAGCCAAAATGAAAGCAAGAAAGCTAGTTAGAAGACTATATAATAATTCAGAGGAAAGATGCTGCAGGTCTGAACTAGGATGATAGGAGTAGGGATGGGAACTTGAAAGGCAATGTAACAAGTAGTTAAGAACACTGACTTTGGAATCAGACAGTTCTGTGTCTGAATCCCAGATTGGACATTACTGACTGAGTTACCTTAGGAAGGTTATTTAATAGCTCTGAGCCTCAGATTTCTCATCCATGAAACACAGATACTAATACTTAGCTTAGAGAGTGGTTATATGGATTAAATGAGATAATGTAAGTGCTTAGCATAGTAGTTGGAATGTGGTAAGAGCACAGTAAATTATTAGATCAATGCCTAAAACATTGGAAGTTAGACTCAGCATGACTTGGTGATTGTCTGAATGTGAGGAGAGATTCCAGATGATTCTTGTATTTTCAATTTTGTGTTACTGGTAGTCCAAAGAAAGCTGATTTGAAATAGAAAAATCAATTTGGCTTTATTTTTTATTTTTAAGGACAGTCTCCTTAATATTTATTTGTTTGTTTGTTTGTTTATTGGCTGCAACAGGTCTTAGTTGCCGCATGTGGGATCTTCCATTGCAGCACGCGGGCCCCTCACTGCGGTGCACAGGCTTCTCTCTAGTCATGGTGTGCGGGCTCCAGAGCGCGCGAGCTCAGTAGTTGCAGCACGTGGGCTCTCCAGTTGTGGCACCCGCGCTCCAGAGCGTGTGGGCTCAGTAGTTGTGGCACGTGGGCTCAGTTGCCCTGCGGCATGTGGCATCTTAGTTCCCCGACCAGGGATCGAACTGGCATCCCCTGTATTGCAAGATAGATTCTCAACCACCGGACTACCAGGGAAGTCCCTCAATTTGGTTTTAAACGTGTTGAATTTGAGGTAATAATAAGAAGTACCTAACACGGTATTGGAGATTTGATTCTGGAAACGCAGGAAGAATGTAAGATTTGGATATCAACAGTATAATGGGAAGGGCTAAACACTTCTCAGGTTGAAAAAGACTTCAGGTCTGAGCCCTGCTGTAAATCTACCTTTAAATATAGGTCAGGTATTGTATTAAACAACTAAGAAAGAATGATCTAAGGAGTAGAACTAGGAGGGTTGTTGTTATGGAAGCCAAAGGCAAAAGAGGGTTTCAGTAGGAGGGGATGGCTAAGTGTCAGGCAATTTAAATATTATGGGTTTAAAAATTAGAACTGTTTCAGACAGTTCATGTATTAATTAAAAGAAGTCAGACTTCCGATGTTTAAGAAATAGTTAAGGAGAAAGTAGAATTAACATAGTTCATTGTTCTAAGAATTTTGGTATTGAAAAAAACAGAAGGAAGGGGAAATTGTCTACGGTCCTTAGGTTGACATGGCAGTGATACCCTCTGCTTTCTAGTACACCTGAGTTTCTGCCACCCCGCGCCCACCCAGTCACAGAGCCTTTAAAGACTCCTGCCTCTGTGGAGCTGAGCAACACCATTCACTGCTGCAGCTTCTTTTTTTTTTTAACAGCTTTATTGAGATATAATTGACATCTGTTTCATCATTTAAAGTATACTATTCAAAAAAGAGGGGATATATGTATATGTATAGCTGATTCACTTTGCTGTACAGTAGAAACTAATACAACATTGTAAAGCAACTATAATCCAATAAAAATTTTTTTTAAAGTATACTATTCAATTGTTACTAGTATATTCACAGAGCTGTGCAACCATCACCGTAATCTAATTTTAGAACATTTGCATCATCCCTAAAAGAAATCCCAAACCCAGTAACAATCCCTCCCCATTTTCCCTTCCCCCAAGTCCCTGGCAGCCACTAACCTACTTTTTTTTAAATTAATTAATTAATTAATTTATTTATTTATTTATTTTGGCTGCGTTGGGTCTTCATTGCTGTGCCTGGGCTTTCTCTAGTTGCGGCGTGCAGGGGCTGCTCTTCGTTGTGGTGCACGGGCTTGTCATTGCGGTGGCTTCTCTTGTTGCAGAGCACAGGCTCTAGGCACGTGGGCTTCAGTACTTGTGTCACATGGGCTCAGTAGTTGTGGCTCGCGGGTTCTAGAGCGCAGGCTCAGCAGTTGTGGCGCACAGGCTTAGTTGCTCCAAGGCATGTGGGATCTTCCCGGACCAGGGTTCGCACCCATGTCCCCTGCATTGGCAGGCAGATTCTTAACCACTGCACCACCAGGGAAGTCCCACTAATCTACTTTTTGTCTCCATAGATTTGCCTAGTCTGGGCATTTCATATAAATGCAGTCAAACAATATATGGCCTTTTGTGTTCAGCATCTTTCACTTAGCATAACGTTTTCAAGGTTCATCCATATTGTAGCGTGTTTCTTTTTATTACCGAATAATATTCCGTTTTATGAATATACCACATTTTATCTATCCATTCGTCTGTTAATGGATATTGAGTTATTCCCACTTTTGGCTATTATAAATAATGCTGCTATGAACATTCATATGCAAGCTTTTGTGTGAAGATATGTTTTCATTTCTTCGGGGTAGATATCTAGGAGTAGAATTTCTGGGTCATACGGTAACTCTGTGTTTTACATTTTGAGGAACTACCAGACTATTTTCTAAAGTGACTGAACCATCTTACAATCCTCCCAGCAATATATGAGGATTCTAATTTCTCCACATTGTCATCAACACTTGTTATTGTCTCTCTTTTTTATTTAGCCATTCTAGTAGGGAGTAGTATCTCATTTAAGTTTTGATTTGCACTTCCCTAATAACTAATGATGTTGAGCATCTTTTCATGTGCTTATTGACCATTTGTATGTCTTCTTTAGAGAAATGTCTATTCAGGTCCTTTGCCCATTTTTAAATTGGGTTATGTGTCTTTTTATTGCTGAGTTGTAAAAGTCCTTTATGTATTCTGGATAGAAGTCCCTTATCAGATATATGATTTGCAAATGTTTTCTCCCATTCTGTGGGTTGTCTTTTCACTGTCTTGATTGTGTTCTTTAAAGCACAGAAGTTTTAAAGTTTTATGAAATCCAACTTACCTATTTTTTTAAATAAATTTATTTATTTTATTATTTTATTTTTATTTTAGTTTTTATTTTTGGCTGCATTGGGTCTTCATTGCTGCGTGTGGGCTTTCTCTGGCTGCGGCGAGCGGGGGCTACTCTTTGTTGCGGTGCGCGGGCTTCTCATTGTGGTGGCTTCTCTTGCTGTGGAGCACAGGCTCTAGGTGCGTAGGCTTCAGTAGTTGTGGCACGTGGGCTCAGTAGTTGTGGCTCGTGGGCTGTAGAGCACAGGCTCAGTAGTTGTGGCACACAGGCTTAGTTGCTCCACGGCATGTGGGATCTTCCTGGACCCGGGATTGAACCCGTGTCCCCTGCATTGGCAGGCGGATTCTTTTTTTTTTTTTTTTTTTTTTTTATTTATTTATTTTTAACATCTTTATTGGGGTATAATTACTTTACAATGGTGTGTTAGTTTCTGCTTTATAACAAAGTGAATCAGTTATACATATACATATGTTCCCATATCTCTTCCCTCTTGCGTCTCCCTCCCTCCCACCCTCCCTATCCCACCCCTCCAGGCTGTCACAAAGCACCAAGCCAATATCCCTGTGCCATGAGGCTGCTTCCCACTAGCTATCTACCTTACTACGTTTGTTAGTGTGTATATGTCCATGACTCTCTCTCGCCCCGTCACAGCTCACCCTTCCCCCTCCCCATAACCTCAAGTCCGTTCTCTAGGAGGTCTGCGTCTTTATTCCTGGCAGGCGGATTCTTAACCACTGTGCCACCAGGGAAGCCCCAACTTACCTATTTTTTTCTTTTGTCACTTGTATTTGTGGTATCTTGTCTAAGAATGCATTACCTAACTCAAGGTTATGAAGGATTATTCCTTTTTTTGCTAAGCTTTCTTTTAACAGACCTTTTTTTTTTTCTCATGAACAGCAGGGGGCTTCTCTGTCAGCCTTTTGAGAGATCTGCCCACCACTTACTTTCATTTACTCTCTCACTCTTTTTGTATTACTCTTATTCAACAAGACTTTGACTAACCACCTTCTATAAGCCAAACACTGCGCTAGTATTATAGGAAGCACAAAATAAAAATGATACTGTCTTAAGCTCTGGGTATTGGGGATACAGAGATGACTATAACTTGGACTTTGCAGTCTAGAAGAGCCATTAAGGCAGATATGCAAAAAAGAACATAACCATGTCAAGTGACAAATGATATACTTAATCAGAACCTCTCGTGGGGCTTCCCTGGTGGCGCAGTGGTTGAGAATCTGCCTGCCAATGCAGGGGACACGTGTTCGAGCCCTGGTCTGGTAAGATCCCACATGCCGCGGAGCAACTAGGCCCGTGAGCCACAACTACTGAGCCTGCGCGTCTGGAGCTTGTGCTCCGCAACAAGAGAGGCCACGACAGTGAGAGGCCCGCGCACCGCGATGAAGAGTGGCCTCTGCTCACCGCAACTAGAGAAAGCCCTCGCACAGAAACGAAGACCCAACACAGCCAAAAATAAATAAATAAAATAAATTTTAAAAAAACACCTCTCATGAACTGATGTTAGTTTCTGATGAAGCTTCCGTCAGTATACAATGAAATAAGAAAAATAATGACAGTGTGCTTTTTTAATGAAAAGATGGTGATAGTTGATGTAGGGTGTTTTTTTGTTGTTGTTGTTTAATGACCTTACTTGGCGATATAAGATATTGGCAATCCCGTATTGATCCCCTGGCTTTTGTGGGATTTTTTTCTTGTCTGTAAAATCAACAACCTCCAGCCGCAGTTCGGAAGACAGAGATCATTTCTGGCTCCAAGGTGATCAGTGAAGACTTGATGGAGGAGTTGATCTGGGCCTTGCAGGTTTTAGATAATTCCTCATAGGTTTAGCCAAGTGTAACAGGCAGGAGAATCTGAACAAAGAGTGGAAACAGCTTATGAAACAGGTTTGAAGGACTACATGACCAGGGATGGGAAGTAAGGTTGGGTAGAGAGGGAGTAGACAGCCAAGATGGAGGACCTTGAAAGCCAAAATGAGTTTGAACTTGATTCTCTGGGTAATGGGAAACCATTAAAAGGGGCAGGAGTGACATGTTGAATAAAGATGGGGCTTCAGGAAGATGAATCTGGCAGTACTAGATAGAAGGTAAATTGCAGGTGAGAAGACTAGTTAGGAGGCAATTGTGGTTTATAATGTGATGGTTTTTATATTTTGTTTCTAGCCAGAAAAAAATTTGCTCTTCTCATCAAAGCCCTATAGATCTTTGGCCATAGTTGGTGGAAAGTAGGTGATGATGTGGTCTGTGATATAGTGAAGTAAGTTAAGCACTGAAAGTATGATAGCTGCCACCTTCTGTAGGCAGCTGGAAACACTTCCTAAGTAGTAGCTCTCTAGTACAATGCATGGCTTAGTCTCACAGAAATTTCAGGGACAAAGACCCTGGGCCCAGAGCTCTTACTGGAATTCTCAGCACTGGTCATGGAGATTGACTTTGCCCCAGCCTACAGCCCAGCTAGGGGAGAGGGAAGTACAGTAACACCTTTCACTGTCCTTGAGGGGATCGTTCATGGCTAGTTTTATGAACAGCTGTCTTCCTCTCTCCTTCCCTTCCTCATTGTTTCCTGCTTTGTAGAATCAAGAAGGCATGGCCCCTCAAACATTTATTTCAAGGTTGGAGATAGGTTTTTGGGTCTTCAGCAACTTCTGTTCTTCTACAACTCAGTTCATCTTAGGATGCTGTCACTGAGCATTTGAGTCTCATAGGGAACAGAAGCAACAATAAGGGGAAAGAAACGACGTATCTTCTGGATCCTGAGTGGTAGCTGATGTGGTCCTGGCCAGTAGACCTAAGGCTTCTTTTTAGGGACCTGAAATCCAAGGGCTTGCCTGTGGCGTCCAGATGGTAGTCAGTACTGGAAGGAGCTCTATGCAGGGCTAGTGCTTGAGGGCCAAGACCATCTTGACACCACCATCTCTGTGTTCAAGGATGGCAGCAGGCAGCAGTGGCATGAACTGGACAGAGACATGCTGCTACTTACTGTACAGCTGGCTCTGCCTCTGGCTTCTCCACTGTCTACTGATTCCCACAGAACTGGCCCAGAACCTGACGAGGGTGGAGCAGGGAAGGGGTGGAGGGCTCTGTAGTTCTTCAGACAGAACTGAGAATTTTCTCTGGGCTGGGGAAGACCACTCCTTTTCCTTAGCCTTCCTTTCCCTAGGAAAGTAGGCTTTCTGCCCCCTGGCCTGGCTAAAGGGACTCTGCCCTCCCACAGGCCCAGCTGGACCTCACTCAGTACTGACCTAAAACTGATGTAGGTGAGAGGGCGGAAGGTTCTGCTACAGCCCCACTAGCAGACCCGCTGAAGATCCAGGGAACTGAAGTGGACCCTGTGGTAGGAAGGGGGCCTGTAGCCAACTTGATCCTAAGGCTCACTACCACCCTGTATATGGAAGCCTCTATGGCCCAGTCTCTCTTTTTTTCTGAGACAGACCCCGTTTCTCTGAAGAGGCACGCCCTAGAAAGCCTATTGCCAAGTCTAGGAACTTGGTGTTATGCTGGTGGAATGATGACTGGTCCCCACAGCCTCCCTGCAGGGCTTCAGGAACCCCCTCCCAGGCTGGCTGCTCCACCCTGAGGCTAGTCTAGAATCCTAGTGAAGGGAAAAAGCTGGAAAACAAGGAGTCATTCAGAGTGGGTGAAAAGAGGAGGGAGAGGTTTCTGGCTGAGATCTAAAAGGAGGGGCCTAAGGAAGGAAGGAAGCTCTAAGCCTCCTCCCAGACCTTTTCCCTGAGACTCCTAGGGATGAGAGAGGAGCGAGGCCCAGCTCTCTCGCTATTTTTCTTTGCCGCTTTGAGAGTTCTCATCTTCCAGCACTGACTGCCCTCTGTGGCTGACTCCTTTCTCTACCTTCCCCCTTCCCCAGGCTAAAGGGCCCACAGGGACTGGCAGGGAGGAAGGCTGAGCGGCTGTACTGTGGGCATGCCTATTCCTTTCCCTTCCCCCTTCCCTTAGCAGCAACGTCACCGCAGCACCAGAGGCAGCAGCAGCGGCAAGGATACTGGGGCTGGGATTGCGCAGCCTCCCTGCATTAGCAACGATGCCATTGTATTAGCAGAAATCAGATCTTAGGAAATCAGCCCAGTTCCCCCTGTGTGGTCCTGTGGAACAGTGCCTCAGCTTGAACTGTCAAGATAGAGCTTGGTCGGAGTGCAAAAGGAACAGAAGCCTCCAGATACAGCTAAGGCTCCTTACAGAGGTATGGCTCAGCAGAGCTGGGGGGAGGGGCAGGGCAGAGGTGCTAGAATAACTGATCAGCACATTTGGGCCCTGGTTTTGAGGGTTGGCTTTGTCTTCCCGAAAGAGGGAGAGAGAGAGAGAGAGCGAGCATGAGCGCAAACATTAGACAAGCTCATCCATGCATACATTTGGGCTGTGGTGCAGAGATGGGGAAAAACAGGCTTGGGCTAATGCTGTTTTGTCAAGAAGCAGAAAATCCCCTTCCTCCTTTCTGAGCATCTCTAATGAGGCTGTTATAGTGCGGGTCAGCGTAGAGGGGGTCAGATCTAGAAACAAAGGCTTAATAGGGAGGAGATACCCCTACAGCTACTGTAAGTTTATGATGGAGACATGCAGGGATCCACACAGGAGGTACTGGGAAGCATTGAGTCCATCCTTTACCTCCATGCACATATGTACATGTACTAGACACACATACCATATCTTCTGGAGCTGTGGGAGCCAAGAGGCTACAGATAAGGATGGAATAAGAAAGAATGTTGACCAAGAGGCTCCACATTATTGGTTGGTGGGGATAAGTAGTGCCTAGGGCACCTGACCTATTATAATTGGTCTTCTTATACAGGCTTAGATTCCTAACAGGAAGAGACCTGAGCATAAGTTGATACTCCCAAATCCACCCTCCTACCCTCTTCCCTTCAATCCTGTCCAAGAGAGAACCCAGACAGGAAAAGGGTTATCAGTCCTACTGAGGCTCCCCATCAGACCTCAGGTCAAGGTCAGATTGCTAGAGAGTAACAGCCGAGTATCACCATCTTCCCCGTCCTCCTTCAGGAGGCTAAAAAAAGAGGGAAGGGATTCTATGACTGGCAGAAAGATGCTGAAGACCAAAGACAAGGGAAACCTTTCTTCTGAAGTTTAGAACATCTTCCTGCCCAGAGTTACCCTGTTGCTGAGCAGATAGGAAGAGTTCTTTAAATTCCCATCTCCATTGATCACCTTGGTGGAGGATTCAAAAACATAGGCTAATAGGAGTCAGTAGTTCCATGTTGTGCAAAATGTGGTTGGATAATACATTGGGAAGTTGTGGGAGGTGTTAGTTCCCAGGAAGCACCTAGGAATGTGAACTGCAGAGCAGGGGAAAGGGGCGTTGAGGACTGTGAATGGGGCAGGGAGATGTGAGCTGGGAACTGGGGCAGGAGGTGGGATTGAAGAGTGTTTATTAGAGCATGGGGCAGTAATATGAAAGGGACTGTGTGTTCAGAGAATAGTAAAGTGGGTAAGTATAAACTGTGTAAATGGAAACTACAGTGTGAGCCTATCCAGGAAAGGTAGGAAGCATCTGCTTTGGTAGCAGAGTAAATGTAGGGGCTTTAGGAAGAGGGTGTGGCCCTGATCTTTTCTCTGAGAGGCAGTTGTAGTGGAAAGAATTAAGAATTGGGCAGACCTGGGTTTGCGTCCATCTCAGCTGTATAATTATGGGCTAACTTCTCACACTTGCTAAGCTTCAGTTTTCTCATCTGTAAAATGGGGATGATTATGTCTACTTTAAATGATTATAGTGAAATTAGAGATGATATATGTAAAACACCTTACATGTAAGTTCTCAGTAAATGATCACTAATAAATAGTATTATTATAATAGGCCAGGAGACACCCATTTGTGATGAGGGCCAGGAAGAGGGCTCTCGTGGAGAGCTTTCCCTGATTCTAGAGATCTAGACCTCGTAACTTTATGCTGACTAATAAGCCCACCACTTCTTTGTCCACCTGGTAGGCAGAGCTGAGCACTTTCTTCCACTTTCTTCCTATTCTGGGTTCTCTATTCCTTCCCCATCTTCGTCTCCCATGTCTCTCCATTTAATCAGGGTACAAAAAGCATCTGGAATGAGCTCTTCCATCTCACTGTTTACTCTTCACCTTTATTAGCGCTCATGGGCCACAATA
Organism: Grampus griseus; assembly: GCF_964374135.1. Lineage (NCBI taxonomy): Eukaryota > Metazoa > Chordata > Mammalia > Artiodactyla > Delphinidae > Grampus > Grampus griseus. Next base: position 36,750,730 of record NC_139000.1, on the reverse strand, counting down.
TTAAACTTGTCTTGTTATAGAACATGTCTCTCCCGAGGGAGAAGTCTAATAGATATGCTCTCAGTAAATGTGTTCTGTGGTGTTTGAAATCAAGTCACGTGTACAGTAGACTCTCATTACATTCCTAACTGATCAAGAAAAAAGGTCAAACATTAGGATTCCTGACTCTTGACTTAATTCTGTCATTTATCCATTGAGAGATCTTGGGCAAGTCATTTGTTTTTTCTAGGTGTTGATTTCCTTATTTTTTTAAATAAAGAAGTGGCTCTGCCTATTCTGGTGCATTGTTGTGAGGATCAATGAGATGACATACATAAAGAAGTGCTTTGTAAAATATGTGAATGTGTCGGGGCAAAAGGCATGAGTACAACGTCTAATGAGGTGTCTGTAGAACTTTACCTTAGTTGGCTGAACTGGAGTTGTCTGTGGAGAAACTACTGGCAGATCAGGAAGGAATAAGACTTTCTCTGAGATACAAAAATATAAAATAAAATGGAATCAACCAGTGAAAGAGCTTTACACTTAAAATAGGATTCAACACAACCTAAATATAAAAGCTAAAACTATACAGCATTTAGGGAAAAAAAAGAGGAAAATTTCTTTATGATCTTGGGACAGGCAAAGCTTTCTTAGCATACAGAAAGATTTAACCATAAAAAAAAAAAAACAGATAAATGGGACTTCATAAAATTAAAACCTTCTATTAATTAAAAAACACCATTAAGAAAACAAATGGGCAAGCCACATTTGAGAAAAGGCCACTTGAGAAAATATTCTCAAGACATACATCTGACAAAGGGCTTGTATCCAGAATAAATTTTAAAACTCCTACAACTCAACAATAAAAAGACAAGTCAGTTTTTAAAATGGGTAGAACAGGAGTCGATAACTAACCTACTGTGCCTACCATGTTCCAAGCACAATGCGTGGGTTCTAGGGACACAGGGTTGACTCTATCCCTAGATACAGTCCCTACCCTGTTCCTCAAGGAACTGCACTCTAGTCTGGGGACAGATACGTAAACATAACATAATAAACCTTCAGCGCCCTCCAGCCAAAGGTACTCCATCACCCTCCACATTCATTTGTGCTTTATCCCTGATTCAGAGAGTCAGCTTTCCAGACTCTATGTGTTGCTCTGTTTCTCCATTTGAACGTGTATATGACACAGTCAGTGGTTTTGTGGGTCAAAATCAGAAACTCTTATGCGCGTATTACTTGTGAATGCCTTTTGAAAATCGTGCTATAAAAGGGGGTGGAGGGGTATTCATTGAAGATCAAGTGATGGCCGTAGCCCATAGGTACTCCTAAAATTACTTCCATGTGTGCAAGAAAGTTCTTTATGCTCCATTTAGTCCAGGCCTCAGATTGTGGCCTGGACCCTGGGGAAGCGTAGTACTGTACGTAAGGGGAAGCCCCCTTCCCAAGCCCCAAACCCACAGTATCTGTAGCACTTAAAGAAAAAAAACTGTTTAAATTATGTACCTAGGGGCTTCCCTGGTGGCGCAGGGGTTAAGAATCCGCCTGCCAATGCAGAGGACACGGGTTTGAGCCCTGGTCCGGGAAGATCCCACATGCCGCGGAGCACCTAAGCCCGTGTGCTACAACTGCTGAGCCTGTGCTCTAGAGCCCATGAGCCACAGCTACTGGAGCCCATGCACCTAGAGCCTGTGCTCCGCAACAAGAGAAGCCACCGCAATGAGAAGCCACGCACCGCAATGAAGAGTAGCCGCCGCTCATCGCAACTAGAGAAAGCCCGCACACAGCAACAAAGACCCAACACAGCCAAAAATAAATAAATAATAAAAATATATATATATGTACATAACAGATATTTATTAGAAAGTTAGATGAAACAAAAAGAATAAAATTAAAAAATAATCGAAAATCACTCAACAGCAATAATCACTGTTAACATTTTGTTGCAAAGTCAGCCCTCCATATCTGCGGGTTGTGCATGCATAGATTCAACCAACCGAGGATTAAAAATATTCAGGAAAAATGTTCCAGAAAATTCCAAAAAGCTAAACTTGAATTTGCCATGCTCTGACAACTATTTACATAGCATTTACATTGTATCAGGTATTACAAGTAATCTGAAGATGATTTAAAGTAAACGGGAGGATGTGTGTAGGTTATATGCAAATACTACGACATTTTATATAAGGGACCTGAGCACCCTTGGATTTTGGTACTGTTTATGCTTTCAAGTTTTCTTCCATGTATATTGCTATGGTTTGAATGTCTGTGTGTCCCCTCCCTGCCATCCATGTGTTGAATTCTAAGTCCCAAAGGTAATGGTAGTAAGAGGTAGGGCTTTTGGGAAGTGATTAGGTCTTGAGAGCAGAGCCCTCCTGAATGAGATTAGCGCTTTTATAAAACAGAAAGATCCCTTGTCCGTTACACTATGTGAAGACACAGGTAGAAGGTGCTAACTATGAACCAGAAAGTGGGCTTTCACCAGAACTCAACCATGCTGGAACCTTTATCCTAATCTTGGACTTCCCAGCCTCCAGAACTGTAAGAAATACATTTCTGCTGTTTATAAAGCCACCCAGTCTGAGGTATTTTGTTATAGCAGCCTGAATGGACTGACAGATATAGAGATATATTTATTTACAACAATGGTGTCATACTGTAAATTCTGTTTGTAATCTGCTATTTTCACTTAATAGTTTGTGAATAGTTTCTCAAGTCAATAATAATCAAATTAACCAACGTTGTTTTAATGATACTCTGTTCTGTACGTTTTTGGTTTTTTTTTTTTGGCTGCGTTGGGTCTTCATTGCTGCTCGTGGGCTTTCTCTAGTTGTGGTGAGCAGGGGCTACTCTTCGTTGCGGTGCACGGGCTTCTCAGGGCTTCTCATTGCAGTGGCTTCTCTTGTTGCAGAGCACGGGCTCTAGGCGCACAGGCTTCAGTAGTTGTGGCACCTGGGCCCAGCAGTTGTGGCTCGTGGGCTTTAGAGCACAAGCTCAGTAGTTATGGCACGTGGGCTTAGTTGCTCCGCGGCATGTGGGATCTTCCCGGACCAGGGCTCGAACCGTGTCCCCTGCATTGGCAGGCGGATTCTTAACCACTGTGCCACCAGGGAAGTCCCTGTTCTGTAATTTTAAAACTGATTATTGTCGGAATTTTAGTGTGTTCCCAACTTTCTGTTATCCTTGTGGCATATATATTTGAGTTCAAAGTTTTCTTGGCAAAGGAAGAGAAGAGATGGGAAGGAGTGAAGGGGAAATTATCTCACATACCTCATAGCAAAACTTCCTCAAAATTATCTTTATCCCTCTCTACAAAATCCCATACTTTAAGGCAGCTGTTCCTCTCTTTTCTTTTTCTCATCTTGTCTCTGCAAATACCCACTCCCCTCCACTGCTAAACATTGGTTCCCTTCCCTCTTCCCATAAACCTTAATCTTTTTTCCTACTTACAAATTATATCTTAACAGCTTTGTTAAGGTATAATTCACATACCATAAAATCCACTCTTTTATAAAACTGAGACATAATTCACATTCCATAAAACTCTGGAGTTTTTATTTTATTCACAGACTTGTGTAACCATCACCGCTATCTGATTTCAGAACATTTTCATCACCCCCGAAAAGAACCTCCATCCCCATTAGTAGTCACTCCCCATCTTCCAGTCCCTCAGTCCCTGGCAACCACTATTCTACTTTTTGTTTCTGTGTATTTGCCTATTCTGGACATTTCATGTAAATGGAATCATATAACATCATACAAAGAAGCCTTTTACGACTGGCTTCTTTCACTTACCTTTTCGAGATTCCGTCATGCTGTATGTAGCATGTGTCAGTACTTCATTCCTTTTATCGCTAAATAATATTCCATTATGTATACCGTATTATGTTTATCTGTTCATCAGTTGATGAACATTCGAATTGTTCCCACTTTTCTGGCTACTGTGAATAATGCTGCTGTGAATATTTGTATACAAGCTTTTGTGTGAACATACGTCTTCATTTCTCTTGGGTATATACCTAGGAGTAGAATTTCTAAGTCCTATGGTAACTCTATGTTTAACATTTTGAGGAACTGCCAGACTGTTTTTCCAAAGTGACTGCACCATTTTACAATGGCTCCAGCACTGTTTGAGGGTTGCAGTTTCTCCACATCCATCCACCAGCATTTGTTATTGCCTTTTATCTTAGTGGGAATGAAGTGGTATCTCATTGTGGTTTTTATTTCTCTAATGACTAATGATGTTGAACATCTTTTCATGTGCTTATTAATCATTTGTATGTCTTCTTTGGAGAAATGTCTATTCAAGTTCTTTGCCCAGTTTTTAATTGGGTTAGGTACTTTTTATTGTTGAGTTGTAAGAGTTCCTTGTGTATTCTAATCAGAAGACTCTTATCAGATACACAATTTGCAAATATTTTCTCTCATTCTGTGAGTTGTCTTTCACTTTCTTGATGGTCTCTCTTGAGGCACAAAGGTTTTTGATTTTTATGAAATCTATCTTATCTGTTTTCTCTATTATCACTTGTGTTTTTGGTATCTTATCTAAGAAAGCATCCCATCTTAATCTTAATCTAAGATAATGCATTTACTCCCATGTTTTCTTCTGTAACTCTTAGCCTTGTGGCTCAGTTTAGCCTCTCTGATTTCTGCCTTTCTGCATATCTACTCCTTACCTCAATCAACACACAAAGGCTTGGGAAGTCCAACAGAGGAGCCTTCCTCTCAGAAAGGAAAGGAGGAAGAAAGAAGGTAAATACTTGCTTTTTAATTTTAATGTAATTTAACTTAACACAAAAGAATATATTTAATAGTGTCCCTTGCACATGTATTTATTGGACACTTGAATTTTTTCTTTTGTGTGTTGCCTGTTCATGTCCTTGAGCATGTGTGACTTGCCTGGCCCTTTACTGTACTCCACGTGAAGAACTCTGATCCTGTGATCTAAATGAGTTACACTTTTAAAAATTGGTGGTATATGGGTTCAACTAAATGATGCAGAACTTATAGGCAGTGAGGGGTTTAGACTCATGGTAGGTAAGGAAAATGACAGGAATGATAAGGAAAAGAAGAGAAATGAATGAATTAGGAGAAATTAGGTAGGAGAAGTCTGAGCAAGTGAAGTCTTTTGGGACATGAACTTGGTAGCACAGGAGACTAGAACTTGAGGAGGCCATTCTGCCATGGTCCAGCCAAGAGACCAGAGAAGCTTAGAATGGACTCTGTGTAGAGAACTTGACCTTAACCTATCAGAAGTAAAACTGGGAAGAGAAGACTTTTTAGGGGACCCTCATAGTTAAAGTTTTGGCTAAAACTGGGCAGAATCTGGGCACTTCAGATCTGTACCCTGAGCTAGATAAATATTAAGAATATTTTTTGCCTGAGGACTTCCCTGGTGGCGCAGTGGTTAAGAATCCGCCTGCCAATGCAGGGAATGTGGGTTCAAGCCCTGGTCCGGGAAGATCCCACATGCTGCAGAGCAACTAAGCCCATGTGCCACAACTACTCACCCTGCACTCTAGAACCCGCGAGCCACAACTACTGAGCCTGCGTGCCACAACTACTGAAGCCTGTGTGCCTAGAGCCCCTGCTCCTCAACAAGAGAAGCCACCGCAATGAGAAGCCTGCGCACTGCAAGGAAGAGTAGCCCCCGCTCGCCACAACTAGAGAAAGCTCGTGCGCAGCAGCGAAGACCCAATGCAGCCAAAAATAAATTAATTAATTTTTTTAAAAAAGGATATATTATGCCTCATGTTTGCCAAGCCTTATCTGATGTTGTGCTAGAATGATACAAAAAAGATAAAAACAGACCTCTACCCACCTTGAGAAGGAAGAGGCTGGCATCAGCCATACTAGTAGTCTGATGCCTAACTCGGTCTCTATTCAAGAAGCTCCAGTACAGTAGTGGAGAGAGTGAGGATCTTTAGCCCACAGCCATCAGAGAGGGGCAGGTATTCTGGGGCTCAGAGGAGGAGAAAAGGTGTCCAAGATGACATAGGCGTCAAATGATATACTACATTAAAATTTATTTTTCTTGCAAAATTATAGCTTATTGCTATGCATACGTGATACATTATTTGTGATTTCCCCCCCTCATCTGTAAACGTGCTGTAGCTGTGTCTAAGACATCTCTGTATCTCCTCAGTGCCTAGTACCCTTTCAGGCATCTTAGACGGTTTTTTCTTAGTTATGTCATTATTCATACATTTTTTTGTACTCAGGACTAGTCGTTATTTACTGCTAAGAAAGAGAAGGAGAAAATGCTGTCCCTGAGATTCCCCAGACCTTCAGATGTGGCATTTTGTTGCAAGTGGATGCATGACGAACTTAAAATGAAGGGGAACTCAAGAGCTGGACCTGTGCAATGCAGAAAATGTGCCCTGACGGGCTGTATTATCCAGCTGCATCTTGACTCTGAATCTTTTTTCCTCTTGGGCTCTTCTCCATCTGAAAATGATATGGGTAAGGGCATGTCCCTGACTTCGGGAAGGTGACATTAGGTTCCCTTTCTTTCCCTCTCTCTCCAGGTACCAAGCTCTCCTGATGAAATGTGTTCTGCCCCACTGGGCTCCGGGGGCAGTGTCTGGTGCTGTTGATGCCCTTGTTCGAACTTTCCAGAATGGATAGTCCCCCAAAGCTGACTGGAGAGACCCTCATCGTCCACCACATCCCCCTGGTACACTGTCAAGTCCCAGACAGGCAATGCTGCGGAGGGGCAAGTGCAGGTAGCGGGAGCACAAGACCCAATCCCTTCTGCCCATCTGAGCTGGGCATCACCCAGCCTGATCAAGACCTGGGACAAGCCGACTCCCTGCTATACAACAGTCTGCATTCTGCTCCCGGGGGATCTGCGCGATCTGCAGACAGCACCAAGAACAGAGGTCGGGATGGAAGAGGCCCCGGGGCCCCTAAACGACACAATCCCTTTTTGCTGCAAGAGGGTATTGCTGAGCCAGGACTTGGTGACCTGTATGATGACAGCATCGGTGATAGTGCCACCCAGCAGTCCTTCCACCTGCACGGGGCTGGCCAGCCCACCTTCCATCCCTCCTCTTTCCAGCTGCCACCACCTGGCCCCAGAGTGGGCAGGCCATGGGAGGCAACACATAGTCGGGCTGGAGTGGTGGAGGGGCAGGAACAGGAGCCAGTGACCACCTTGGATGCCCAGCAGTGCAGCAGTAGCCACAGTTGCCGGCCAGAGCCGGAAGCAGAGACCATGGAGCTGGATGAGTACGGGGGCCCTGGTGGGAGTGGCAGCGGGGGTGGAGCCAGTGATACCTCTGGCTTTTCCTTTGACCAGGAGTGGAAGCTCAGTTCAGATGAATCCCCAAGGAACCCCAGATGCTCAGGCTCAGGACCCCAGCACTGCCGCTGCAGTAGCACATCCAGTCAGTCCGAGGCGGCTGACCAGTCCATGGGCTATGTGAGCGACTCCTCCTGCAACAGCTCAGATGGAGTGCTGGTCACCTTCAGCACCCTCTACAACAAGATGCACGGCAACTCCCATGCCAATCTCAACTCTGCCCCGCAATCTTGCAGCGACTCTTCCTTCTGCAGCCACTCAGACCCCAGCGCCTTCTACCTGGACCTGCAGCCTTCCCCAGCAGAGTCTAAGATGTCTTGTGAGTCCCACCACCCTGACAGTGGAGGGAGGGAAGGTGGCTATGGTTGTCCTCATGTCTCGTCTCCTGAGCTTGATGCCAACTGCAACTCCTACCGCTCGCACTGTGAGCCCTGCCCAGCTGTGGCTGACCTCACAGCCTGCTTCCAGAGCCAGGCCCGTCTTGTTGTGGCCACACAGAATTACTATAAACTTGTCACCTGTGACCTGTCCTCCCAATCATCCCCAAGCCCAGCTGGCTCTTCCATCACCAGCTGCTCAGAGGAACACACCAAGATAAGTCCTGCGCCAGGCCCTGGCCCAGACCCTGGCCCTAGCCAGCCCTCTGAGTATTACCTGTTCCAGAAGCCAGAAGTCCAGCCAGAGGAACAAGAAGCAGTGGGCTCCGAAGTGGAAGCACCTGCTCCCGTGGGCCCCACTGTGATCGAGGGGCAGGTGTACACTAATACTTCACCCCCCAACCTCAGCACTGGACGTCAGCGCTCTCGAAGCTACGACCGCGGCCTAGAGCGCAGCCCTCCTATCCGCCTGGGCTCACTGGAACGCATGTTGAGTTGCCCAGTACGCCTGAGTGAGGGCCCTGCAGCCCTGACTGGGCCTAGTTCCCCACCTCGGCGTGTCACCTCCTTTGCTGAACTCGCCAAGGGCCGGAAGAAAGCTGCAGGCTCTGGCTCCCCCCCACTGCGAGTGAGCGCTGGGGACTCCTCCCAGGAGTTCTCACCCATCCAGGAAGCCCAGCAAGACAGGGTGGGCCCACTAGATGAGGGCACTCACTGTAGCCATAGCCTACCACCCATGCCCTTGGGGCCAGGCCTGGACCTAGTTGGCCCAGAGCCCTGGTCCACCCAGGTCTGTCAGGGCCTCCAGTCCAGTGAGATGCCACCTGCTGGCCTCAGAGCTGCTGGGCAAGGCCCCCTGGCCCAGCTGATGGATCCAGGGCCTGCTCTCCCAGGGAGCCCAGCCAGCAGCCATACCCAGAGGGATGCAAGAGCTAGAGCTGACGGTAAGGAACCTAAAGGCTGGAGAATACCAGGGTGTGTGCATGGCCTCCTCAGTAGTAGGGCCCTGCCCACCACCCCACACATACCACTAGAGGTTCCTCAGCCTAGATCAATCATCTTTCCAGTCCAGAGCATGTCCTACGGTTGTAATAGGGGGAAGAAGGATGGAGAATAAAAAATACACCAAGGAGATAAAATTAGCACAACTTAGAGATTGATGTATCGGGAAAGGAAGTACTCAAAAGATTGTGATTCTAAGCCCGGATGACTGGAAATATGTTGATACACGGTTAGGGACTGTAAACACAGAAGTAGATTTACTGGAAAAGGAATAAGGCATGAGTTCCATTTTGGACATTAAGGAATTTGCAGTGTTTAAGGGAAATGTCCAACAGGCAAACCACCCTGGGTATCAGTAAGTTCATTCTTTGATCAGTGATTGTAGCCACTCTTCAAAGAACCTGAGACCTGACACTTAACCTTTAAGCCTCCCAGGCCAGCTCTTTCCCTATTTACTTTATTACACTTAAGTAATTATTTTTTAAAAGCTCTGTGTTAAGTGGGTGCTGGTGATAGATGAGAGGAACAATCTCTGTCCTTAAGGAATTCCGATGAAGGGTGGAAACAGAAAAGGAAACAAAATTAAAATGTAGAGATGGCAGTGTATGATACAAAATTAAAATGTAGAGATGGCGGTGTGTGGTACTAGTCTATGAGAGGGATAGCTAAACAGACCAAAATGTCAGAGGAGTGCTAATACGGTTTACATTTAAGCACAGTCTAGAAAAATGATTAGGAATAGGCTTTGTGGAGACTCATAAAAAGAGCATTCTAGGCCCATACAGTAGTCTATACAAAATCACAAAGGCACAGAATATCTCGATGCTTTCCGAAACTGCAGATAATTTAGTATAGCTATAGTGGAATGTGGATGGAACCACTGAAGGATTTTAATCAGGAAAGTGGCATTTTTTGGTTTGTTACAGCATAGTGGCATGTTTTGATTTGCATTTTAGAAAGGTTTCTGATTGTTTGGGTGGAAGGTAGATTAGAAAGGATGTCTCCCTGGAGGTCAGGAGACCCCTGTGATCAGAGAGTCATTGGAATAAAAATAGTAGTTGAAGCTATGAGTGGATGAGAACATCCAGGGAGAATGTGTAGAGTTATAAAGGGAATGATGGACGGAGCCCTGGGGATACAGTGATTTAAGGTTGAGCAGAGCAACCCTCAAAGGAGACTGAGAAAAATTAGCCAAGAAAATACAGGGAAAACCAGGAGAGGGTGAAGTCACAGGAGCCAAAGGAGGAGAACGTTTCAAAAAGAGTTAGTTCAACAAATGAGTTCTGAAAAGAAATCACTAGGATTAAGGCTGAAGAATCCCAAGAGCAGCATTTGGGAGTGGCCAGCGTAGAAGCCAGATCTCAGAAGGTTTGGAAGGAAAGGGGAGATAAAGCAGGGGAAAGGTCGATAAAGGGGAATTGGCTGTCTGTAGCCTTAGGTTGGTCTGTTGGCTTCTCAAAGGAAAAGGGTTAAAAAAAATCATAAATGGTGTTGTCTCTGCTGTTAGGGAGATCACAGTCTATCAGAAGACTTCACACTCCTAAACATACACAGAGGAGGTGCCCTTGGGGAAGGGATGCAGGAGGGTCTCTAGGGAAGAGGGGGGTCAGAAACAGCAGGGATTGGTCAGAGTGCTTTGGAACCCACGCTCTTCTGAGATTGCAGTGTCTGGTGGGTGATATCTAGGCACAGGGCTTGCAGTCTGAGGGCAAGAGCAGCCCTGGTCAGAGATGGGAGGAGAGGCCTTAAAAGTGTTTTTGCTATCAGGTAAGAATTTTCATATTGAGATGCTGTTTTGTTCCATAAGTCTCCAGTGACTTACCACAGGGCTTTTTTCTTGATTCTGTATGACTTTTTTTTTTATATCAAAAAATGATGACAAAAGAAGTGAGATCTCTTTGAGATTCTGAGCAGCAGAATCAAGATTCAAAAGGGTTTTACCAAGTCGGGAAAGAACGTTTTGTTCTTTCAGGGACCAATATGAACTTTGATAATGTAAGCTGTACTTGAGTTGATTTGGGATATTTAATTGATTGCAAACTCAGAATGAGTCAGCAGTTTGGAAGGGCTTCCAAAAAGTTAAAATGGTTGGATTCATTTAGAGACTCGAGAAGGGAGGAGTTGATAGTCCCCCTCACCCTTGTGAACCACTTAGAGCCCTCCTGGAAGTTCTGGACACTCCATTTTAAGAGGGAACCAAGGGGCTGGGGCTGTGTCGCCCACAGAAGAACAGACTTGGGTGAATGTGGTCTCTATCTCCAATTTTCTTAAGGGCTGTCACATAGAAAATGAGAAAACTTATTCCCTGTATTCCCTGAGGGTAGAACTGATACCCACTCCCCACAGTAGACACCCCTCCCCCTTTCCTGATCTTACTGCCTGAGAACTTAGCAGGGAGGATTTTTAAAAGAGTAGGAATAGATAGTCTAATTCAGACATACTCTGCATAGCATGTACAGTAAAGCTGGGATTGGGAGGGCCTACTCTGATAGCCAGCGTCAGCTCAGTCTTGAAATTTGGTATTTAAGTAAGTGGAGAGGATGAAGACATTCCCAGTAGGAAAAGCAGTGTGCTTAAAGATGGGAATGGGGGGGAAGAGTGGTGTCAATGAGCATGGCAGGTGTGGACGTTTGAGGGGAGAGCAGCTAATTTGTGGCAGGTGTGGACACCTACCTGACTGAGAAGATTAGACTTTGTTCTGTGGGCAGTAGCGCCACAGGAAATAAAATACTTCCTAAAGCTGGTATATGTAAGAAGATTTGGATGCAGTGAGCCTATACTGAACCGAGGGTGACAGTGAGGCTTCATTCATTTAACGAATCTTTATTCAGTACCCACCATGCACCAGGGTCTGTTCTAGGCACTGGGGATACAGCAGTAAACAATTTAAAAATCCCTGCTTTTCTGGAGCCCTTATAAGGAGTAATGGACAATAAACAAATAAGATAATTTCTGATAGTGAAAAATGGCTAAAAAGGAAATAAAACAGGGTGATGAGAGCATGACTTGCCAGAGGGACTGGGGTGGTCAGAGAAGGTCTTAATGAAGTGATGCTTGAGCTGATGCCTGAATGATGAGACAATTTCAGCGAGAACAAAAGGCCCCGAGATGTTAATGAACTTGGCATGTTGAAGGACAGAAGAAGGTATTGCTGGAGCATAGTGAGCCAGGGAGAATGACAAGGGTTGTTCTCTGATCACTGACTGGGAATAGCAGGAGGGTATAGTCTGAAAATTTCCACTGAGAGTGGTTCTGAAGCATCTCCTTTACAGGGTGTGTTCACCATCCCCTTAAGACTCGCTGAAGTAAATAAATGGGGAAAGATGAGGAATAGGAAAATCCAGCCTGATATCATTTCATGTGTAGTACAATGTGGTAAAGAGAACATTAGCCCCGAAGTCAAACTCTGACTTAGGCAGAATTCTAGCTCTGCAGCTTTCTAGTTGTGTGACCTTGGGCGAATGACTTAATCTCTAAATTTCCAATACCCAGATCTTTCAAGTATGGATACTAATTCCTTCCTCAGAACTGTGGAGCCAGGGGTGCCAGTGAACCACACCCAGGGTTTCAGGTGGTATGGATGCTTATAGCGCCACCTTGTGTTCTTTTACATGTTTACAGTGTGTGCAGTGTTTCATTAGCTGCACAGCCCATACACAAAGACTTTCCCTCTGTGCAGTGTCCTGTTGTGTGAGTGAGTCCCGTGTTTTGGAGTGAGACCCGTGTTTTGAGGGACACTGACTAGAAGATTGGCTGAAAGAACAGGAGAGGACCACTCCTGGGGAACACACCTCTATGTAGAGGGAACAGATGTGGACTCTGGGGCTCCAATACCAGGATCATGAGAGAGTGGGAGCAGGGTGGATAGGGTGACAGGGGGGCTGATTCTAGCTGCAAGTAAAGAAATATTTTATTGTGGTTAGATTTGCTCAAAAATGAAATGTGTCGTCTCTAGTGGAGACAGGGGATGATGGGCGAAAGCTTGAAGTAAATTAACATCTTGACCCTGAAAATATATTACTAACTCCAAGTCTTTAGGCCTTAGAAACAGAGAAAATGACGGTTCTGCCATTGGCAGAAATGGAAATCATCAGGAGAATGAATGAGGTGTTTTAAAATGGCAAATTTTAAATGAAAGCAGAACCCTAAAGCAGAATGATCTAGAGATCAAGAAGAAGGTTGGGGCTAAAGCCATGGGTTCAGGAGTTGCCTGTACGACTGTCTGAACGTGAACAAGGCAGGGAAGAAAGTGTAGAGTGAAATATAAGAATTGAGCCTTAAGATATGCCCGTCTTTGAAGTCAAGAAAATGAAGAAGGACTGAACAGTCAAGAGGTACAAGACAGGTCAATGTCATAAAAACACTAGGAAAAGTTTTACAAAAGACGGGAGGAGCACATTCCACAAACTTGAATTACCCCTACCCCATTCAATTCCTTCAGCCCAGGTCCTACCCCGCTCATCCCCTTTCCCCAGGGAGCGTCATCTCCTGCTTCTTGTCTTCCCCTCACGTGAGTTCAGTGTTCATCTGATTCCTTCTCCATCCCTGTTGCCGCAGGGGGTGGTGCTGAGAGCCGACCAGTCCTTCGCTACAGCAAGGAGCAGAGGCCAACCACGCTGCCCATCCAGCCCTTCGTGTTCCAGCACCACTTCCCCAAGCAGCTGGCCAAGTCCCGGGCCCTCCACAGCCTCTCCCAGCTCTACAGCCTCTCGGGCTGCACCCGTGCACCGCAGCGTGCCCCTCTGGCTGCCCCCACTGCTCAGGTCCCAGCGCACGCTCCTTCAGGGGAGCCTCAGGCATCCAGCAGCGGAGGTGCCAGGAAAGCTGGGCCTGAGCCACAAACCTCACGGCCGTCACCCCTGGGCAGCTACTCCCCCATCCGGAGTGCCGGCCCCTTTGGGCCCAGCACCGACTCTTCTGCCTCCACTTCGTGCTCCCCTCCCCCAGAGCAGACCACAGCCACAGAAAGCCCACCTCCATGGGGCCGCTCCTGTCCTCCTGCTGTCCGGCCTGCCACCTCCCAGCAGCCACAAAAGGAGCATCAGAAGATACTGACCTTGGCTGAGTACCGACTCCATGGAACAGGAAGCTTGCCTCCTCTGGGCTCCTGGAGATCTAGCCTCAGCCGGGCGGAGAGCCTGGCCCGGGGAGGTGGTGAGGGCAGCATGGCTTCCAGGCCCAATAATGGTATGAGGTTCAGTGCCTGCCCCCCACCCCACCCCAAGCAAGCTACCTCCCCGCTGAATGGTTTCTTATACTCCAGCTTGGGGTCAGAGGTTACAGTGTTTGCATCTGTGGCTAACATCCCAACCCTCATGTTTTATATGGGCCCACTGGGTGGGTATGAAATGCTGTCTTCTGACTATTTCCTGTCTCTTTTGCTAATCTGTTCTGCTTTCAGCCAACCATCTATCCCCTCAAGCACTCAAGTGGAGGGAATACAGGAGGAAGAACCCTCTAGGGCCACCTGGTCTGTCAGGGAGCCTAGACCGAAGGCCACAGGATGGTCGACTGGCCCGAAGGAACCCCATCTTTGAGTTCCCTGGCTCCCTCAGTGCTGCTGGCCATCTGAACTGCCGGCTGAATGGTGTGTGGGCCAGATCCCCAGTAAACCCAGGGCAGGCCATGCCATAGCTGGGAGGGGCTAGAGAAGGGGTCAGTCCCCAAAATCACATGGCTCAGAGGGTATGAGGCATTGAACTGAGCTGCATCTCAGAAAGAGAATTCCTTGGGATTGATTTTTCTCTTCTTTTCAGGTCAAGTAGTGAAGCCGTTACCACTGACCTGTCCTGACTTCCAAGACCCCTTTTCCTTGACTGAGAAGCCTCCAGCTGAGTTCTGTCTGTCCCCAGATGGCAACTCAGAGGCCGTTTCCATTGACCTTCTTCAGAAAAAAGGTGAATATTACTCCTAGCTCCGGACGGGAAATCTGCTATCACTACCTATTTGTGCCTGTTGCCCTACTATCTAGCCCTTCGGAATATTTCCCTGTTCTAGGACTCCAAGTGCTGGGAGGGAATTAGAGAGCACAGGTACTGGGGCAAGAGGCAGAAGTCTTTGTACTGTGGATCGTGAGTATTTGCAAGTGAGCAAGGATCCTTTATCAGATGCTTAAGAATCAGGTTTTAGTTTCCTCCCTCAGGGAGCTAAGTATAGTGAGGGAGACTCCCATGTGCTATACTGGGGGAGCTCAAGTGCTACAAGCTCTAGCGGTTTGGGTAAACATGATGGTAACATCTAATAAGGTAAGGACTGACAAGGAACCAGTCTATCTAGCAGACCTGTTTAAGTGAGATGATGGGGAGAGGATTGAGCATAACTGCGGGCCTTAGAGAAGCAGCCTGTGAAAGGGAGAAAGATGAAGCTAAAGTCCCTCGCAGAGGCAGAGTGGGGGACTCAGAGTTTAGGGAGAGGGAAGAACCTTAGGCAAGAAGGGGAATAGCCACCTTCCTCCAAGTTGGAAAGGGATTAAGAGAGGGCAGGTGGGAAGGAAGATAGTTGTAATGTAGCTCTGTCTTTTGGATGGACAGGGAAGTTGAATTCATCACCAGTGGCCTCTGTTCTCTGTGTGAAGTAGAGCCAAGGGCTTGAGAGAGGGGTCAAGATTTGGCAAGGCAACGTGAGAGCATAGCAAAGAGTGCTACAAGGCACACGTCAAAGAAGTGCTTCTCCCAGGCACTGGTGTGAGTAGCGCTGGACTTTCTCCTACAACAGCCAATAGCCTGGTTTCTCAGAGTGGAGAGGACAGATGGTTAGAGTGATCCAGGTTTGGAGCAAGAGGGCAAGGAAGTGAGGATGTTGAGTGTCTTGACAATGGAATCATTGAGGTGGGTCTCGGCAGGGAGGTGAAAATAGGAGGGGCTTGAGAACCGGGCAAAAACAGGAAGAGGCCAGGGCCTGCTGTGTGTGCAGGGACAGAGAGAGTGAGTGAGTGAGTGAGTGAGTGAGTGAGTGAGTGAGTGTGTGTGTGTGTGTGTGTGTGTGTGTGTGTGTGTGGAAGCCCTTCCCTCTTCCCACTGAGGGCTCAGTCCCAGCTGAGTTGCCCAGGGACTTGATTAGGGACCCATCACATCAAATTCTCACTTGCAGGGCTGGTGAAAGCGATTAACACGGCTGTAGACCTCATTGTGGCCCATTTTGGCACAAGCCGGGATCCTGGGGTAAAGGTAGGCAAGAAACTGTGGAGAGCTGAGCTCTACCCTGCTGACCCTCACCTATTCTCTGCTACCACCTGCCCTTGCTCTCTTGCCTCTAGAACTCAGAGTTGGGTACTTAGAGATGGGGATCGCAAGAGAAGCACCGTAAGGACTAAGAGAGTCAGAAAGGACCAAGGTCAGGCTCCAGGTGATTCCCTGTACTTCCCTACTGCATCCACAGGCAAAGCTGGGGAACAGTTCTGTGAGCCCCAATGTAGGCCACCTGGTTCTGAAGTACTTGTGCCCTGCGGTCCGGGCGGTGTTGGAGGACGGGCTCAAGGCCTTTGTGCTGGATGTCATCATCGGGCAGCGGAAGAACACCCCGTGGAGTGTGGTTGAGGCTTCCACACAGCTAGGTAAGTGCTGGCTGGCAAGATAGGGACCCCAGGCTGAATTTCAGGGTTCCAGGATTGGGCACGTGACCTCCAACTCTGGCTTCCTCCCAGGCCCATCCACCAAGGTTTTGCACGGCCTGTACAACAAAGTCAGCCAATTCCCAGAGCTCACCAGTCATACCATGCGCTTCAACGCCTTCATCCTCGGCCTGCTCAAGTGAGTGTGTGGAAATCTACAAACCACCGGTCCCCTCCCCTGGGCTCTGGCACTTCTGAAGAACCAGCTCCCTAGACTGGGTCAGAAAGGGTGGATCTGCAGGATCTTTGGCCAGGGCCCAGGCTCACTTTCTCCCCACCTAGCTACAGCCTCTCTCAGTAGGTCACTGGTCTCCCAGCAGACCCATCAGTCTCTGGCACTGATCACCAACATGGTCTTCTGCTTTTACAAATCCATAATCTGGCTCATTTGGAAATTAACCTGGTTCTCAGTTTCTTTGGATATTGTAACCCTGATCCTGTCCATTCCAGCACTGCTTCCAAATCCTGCTTGACCCAGTTCACCTTGGCACCCACATCACAGTATCCTTCTTTTCTCAAGTATGGGCCGAGGTCATCCCCTTTGGTCCTGAGCTATCCTGTCCTCTCACTCAGCAGCTGCCCTGACTTCCTGGGTCACGGGCAAGCCAACTCCATTCTAAGAGGAAGTGATTGGCTTGTGAATCACATGTTCACCCCCTCCCTATTAACCAGGTAGCATCACTGCCATAGCAGGGAGATGTTCACCTATACCTCTGCCCTGTGCGTGACCCCCCCCATATCTGTCTTCTTTGTATCTTATCATCTGGCTATATCCACACAAGACTCAACTCTCTTCACCTATCTCCCTACAGCATCCGGTCCCTGGAGTTCTGGTTTAATCACCTCTATAACCATGAAGGTAATGCTCAGAACCCTGCTCTGTCTTGCAAACTCAGCAGAGGCCAGACCTCGGAGGATCGAAAGAGGGAGGCACAGCTGTCTTTTCAGATGCTAGAAGTGGGGAGGAGAACCACACAGGCTTTCATCCTCAAGGCTTGGGCTTCTACCCAAGTCCTCTCCCAGCCTCTGCTTGTGTTAGAGCCTTGGAGTCAGCGGGATACTCAGGCAATCTGGGAGTCAGGGTGGCCAGGAACCTCTCTCCTCTGAACTCACGGCTGCCACTTAAGATTGTGGAGCTTCCGCACTGCACAACTTCAGAAGGCATCGTTTACACCGTAGTGCATCTAAGTGGCACGGCACACAGCCTGTGCAGCAGTCCACAGTGACTCCACCCAGGTTGCCTTTCACAGGCCCACCCCAGGCCGGGCTCTGCTTCTCTGTGTGGCTCAGTCCCTCTCTCTTTCTCCCCTAGATATCATCCAGACCCACTACCAGCCGTGGGGTTTCCTGAACGCGGCGCATACGGTGTGCCCTGGCCTCCTGGAGGAACTGCTGCTGCTGCTCCAGCCCCTGGCCCTCCTGCCCTTCAGCCTCGACCTACTGTTCCAGCACCGGCTGTTGCAGAGTGGGCAGCGGCAGCGGCAGCACAAGGAGCTGCTGCGGGTGTCCCAGGACTTGCTGCTGTCCGCCCACTCGACACTGCAGCTGGCCCGCTCCCGGAGCCAGGAGGGCCCTGGAGACATGGACGGGGCAGCCCGTGGGGAGCGGGTGAAGGGTGTGGGTGCCCCAGAAGGTGGAGAAGATGAGGAAGAAGACAAGGAGACAGAGGCAGCTGAGAGCTCAGGGCGTGGCAGGTGGGCCCGAAGTGGGCAGGCTGGCTGGTGGTACCAGCTCATGCAGAGCTCCCAGGTCTACATCGATGGCTCCGCTGAGGGCTCTAGGTTCCCCCGGGGTGGCAGCAATAGCAGCAGTGGCAGCAGCAGTGAGAAAAAGAAAGGGACGGGAGGTGGGGGGCCACCCCCCCGAGAGGGAGTCGTGGAGGGAGCTGAGGCCTGCCCTGCCCCTGAGGAGACCCTTGGCCGGGAGAGGGGCTGGCCTTTCTGGATGGGGAGCCCCCCTGATTCTGTACTGGCTGAGCTGAGGCGCAGCCGGGAGAGGGAGGGGCCCACTGCCCCCCCAGCAGAAAATGAGGAAGGAGCCTTAGAGCCTTCACCCGGGGTCATCAAGTGGGGACACCTCTTCGGGTCCCGAAAGGCTCAGCGGGAGGCCCGGCCCACAAACAGGTAAGAGACAGCCCCTGGTGTAGACAGACGGGCGGGGGTGCCTGCTCTAAGCCAGGGCACAGACAGAGCCAGAGCCCGGCCGCTATCCCCTAGGCTACCCTCAGACTGGCTCAGCCTGGACAAGTCCATGTTCCAGCTAGTGGCGCAAACAGTAGGTGCCCGCCGGGAGCCAGAGCCCAAGGAGGGCCTGCAGGAGCCACAGTCTCCAGCCCTGCCTTCCAGCACTCCATGGTGAGCCCTGGGAGACAGAGGGATTTGGGGGCTGGGTTTGGCCCTGGGTGGGGTTTCTCTGACCTCCATTTGTTGTTTCCCCAGCGAGGTGAAGGCAC
Organism: Grampus griseus; assembly: GCF_964374135.1. Taxonomy (NCBI): domain Eukaryota; kingdom Metazoa; phylum Chordata; class Mammalia; order Artiodactyla; family Delphinidae; genus Grampus; species Grampus griseus. The sequence goes on along the minus strand of NC_139000.1, from coordinate 36,732,008 downwards.
TGTGCCACTATCTGGCCACAGGCCCTGGACAGCTGAGCTTCCACAAGGGAGACATCCTGCGGGTGCTGGGGCCAGCCGGAAGAAACTGGCTGCGCTGCAGCCGTGGCCCTGACACTGGCCTGGTGCCTCTGGCCTATGTGACTTTGACCCCAACTCCAAGTCCAACCCCTGGAAGCAGCCAAAACTGAGGCCCTGTGCATGCTGGTGGCCTCAGGGACCCTCACAACCCCTAGACTCGTAGCCTGAGAGCCCTTCCCAAGCCCTCTGGCCTGGTTACAGAGAGTAGACCGAGAGCTGGGGGCCACATACCCCTGTGCTCAGTATCAATTACTCCCCCTTAACTGTCCCAGTGACCTCGTCCAGATCTCCCCCCAGGAAAGGAGGGAAGGGACGCAGCACTGGGCTGCCAGAATTTCCCCCGCCTATCTTGGCCAGCCCTCCCATGGGTACAGACAGGCATGTCCCTGTGGAGGGAGGTGACCAGAAGGCCCGTTTGTGGGGGTCCCTAGGCCAGGTGGTGAGAAGGATGGGTGACAGTATTGGGGCCAGTTCCCTGAGCCCCCAGCTTTAAGTAGGCTGTGGCCAGTGCCTGGTGGTCAGAGGAGGGAGGAGGAGCCCAGGCTCTGTTTATGTATTTATTTATTTATTTATTACACCTATTAATAAAAAAGGTGCTCGGCCTCCAAACCGTTCTCTCTTTGTGCCTTCTCCCACCCTCCAGACCATCTTTCTTCTTTGCAAAAGGATGGCTGGGATAGGATGAAAAGGAAAGAGAGAACTTGAAGTCTAGGTACCTACGCCAGGAGCTGCTTCTGGATGGTGCTGAGGCCCAGAGCATCATGGGTGAGATGCCCATATGTGCGGCCAAACTGGAACTTATACCCTGTGTGGCCAAAAGATTCTGTCATTTGTAGCCAGAGGCATAGAAAAGTTATTTCTCAGCCAGTTGCCTAGAACCTCCAAGTTATCCTTCAAAATCTGGTCCTAACTACTCCCTAGGAGCTACATCAGTTTCCTTTTCTGCCCAGTGAGAAAGCTGACCCAAGGTCCCCCCATATCTACTAGTTCCAAGCCCTAAACCACCTCCACCCATCTCTCTCTCTCTCTCTCACACACACACACACACACACACACACACAAATATTCCAGTCCCCGAAGCCTCCCTCTGGGGGCTGTCCTCACCTGGCACATAGCCCCCGTATTTAGGTACAAGGCCCAGGTTCTGAGGGTAGGTCCTGGAAAGTGAGGGGAGATGTTTAGGATCCTTCTGGGATCTGACCCCTGACTTCATCTGTCCAAATTCCTGCAGTGCCTGGTTGCTGAGCACAGGAAAGCTGGAACCGAAGAGGAAGCGAGCACGGGGCACATAACCAGTGAAGCCTAGGGGAGGGGGATACTAAGTCAGTACCTCCTGGGCACCTCCCCAGGCCTTTGGTCATTACCCACTTCCTCTCACCTGGCATGAAGAACTTGCGAGGATCTCTGTCATCCATGGAATAAGGGGAAGCCTTCTGAGGAGAAGTTGATAGAAGAAAAACAGGGCTATCAAGTTCAGCCCCTGGGCTGTAACACAAGCTCCCAGGGAGGTGAGGCTGGCGGTCTAGCCCACATCCCCTGTCCCACAGCCATGCTACACATGACCACCCCAGACCTGGCCACACAGAGGTAAGGCTCCCGCCTCGTACTCCCCATCAGCCTTCTCCGTCTCACTTGTTCCGCCTCCTGCCCCAGCTCTGGCTCCTCTTCCGTCTCTAGCTCTGCCTCCAGCTTTGGCTCTTGGTCTTTCTCCACGTCTTTCTCTCCCTTGGCCTCCTTTGGCAGCTCCTGACTCCTCTGTCGCCCATACCACTGAGTGAAATCATTCAGAGCCTCAGCCCAGACCCGGCTGCTGTTCTTGGCAAAGATGAACTGTGCCTGGGGTACAAAACCTAGGTAGGCAGGGGGCAAGGACGATTTGTTAGTGTGTGGGACCCATGTTCTGGGATGGGGGGTACCTGTTCATACCTGGGTACATACCTGTGTACCCAGGGATCATGCTGGAGCTGAGCCTTTCGTGTCCACGCCTGACAGGCAGGCTTTTCCTAGGACCCTCGGGAGATCTTGGAGGCCGGATGGGAGGCAGAAGTGTGCGGTGGGAAGGGAGCCGGCCTAGGCCAGGAGAGCCGCGAAGTAGCTGCCCAGTCATCTGCCCATAGGTCTGGCCCATGCTGAACCGAAGTAGCGGGCAGTGTCCAGTGTACCTGTAGCACAAGTCTCACCCACTCACCTCTAGAATCCCCGGCCTCACCATCCCCAGAGGCAGAAGCAGAGACCTCTGAAGCCCTGATCTCTTCTGGACTCAGCTGTGTATATATTTGGAGCAGGCGTTTCTTAGTTCTCTGTCTGGGTTTTCAACCCTTCCCCTCTGCTGCTACCCTGTTACCATGGAGAGCACAACACAAAGCTTCATAGCAGGCCCGGCTACTACTGTTCCCTTGCTTTTCCTTTTCCATCCAACATCATAGACATCCCAGCCATAAGCCTCCCATACCAGAATGTCCACCTGGCCCCCAAGGCCGAGGTGGCACAACTCTGCCACCTTTTACACCCTTTTACACCCCTGTTCCCAGAAGCAAACACGTGTGCTCTGGGCAGAAGTCTTACCCTGGGATATAATGAGGGTTCTGAGGGTTCAGCCCTGGTATGAAGGTGCTAGCCATAGCCTTGGGAACCCAGGCGAAGTTCCCTTCGTTTCTCTGAGCCGTTTCTCTGAGCTGAGCTCCTGGGCTGTGTGTGCTGACTGTGTCAAGGGCTGGGAGGCCGAGCCAGAGGCAGGAGGTGGGGCTTGGGGAGGAGAGAGGGGTTGGGGCACTAGTGTGATGGCTGTCAGGGCCCGGGCCGCAGGGGAGTAGAGGCTCACTGGTCCGTCCACTCCGGATCAAGGGCAGCCCTGCCACCTGGGGGCAGGGAGAAGGCCGCGTACAGCCTTGCCACTGCAGAACCAAAGGAAGCCCTGAAGTGGCAGGTGGGGGAGCAAAAACTGACAGGCCCATTGAGCTCTGTCTCGAAAGAGGGCCCTGCCTTCCTAAGCCCCTCTCTGAGCACCTGCCTGAGGAGGTGTGGATTGTACGCTCTGTGAGTCTTGGTTGAAGGTGATGGAATTCCTAGGAAAGCCCAGGGGGGAGGTGATAGGGAGAAAAGGAACCTAAAGACCTCTAGGCAGTGACATTGTTTATTTTCAGTAACGTAAGGACAAGAATTACTACTATAATCCGGATCATCATCCATTCAACAAATATGCCGTGCTCTGCCAGGCATGCCGTACAGGGGCAGAACGTCATTTAGTATCTCTGAACCCTACTATCCTCATTTATAAAATGCAGGTGCTGCTGTTGTGAGGCTCAGATTAATGTATGCAGATGTGCTTTGTAACAAACACCTTGAAGCCAGAATGGTGGGGTAGGGGAAAGGGCACAGGCGTGAAGTCAGGCAGCCATGGGCTCCTAACAGCTTGTGAGCTTGAGCCGACCTTACCTTCTCTGAGCAGGTGGCTTCTTCTGAACCTGAAATCCCTAAACTCTTAACATGAAGGTTAAAATAGCCTAACCTACCAAGGTGGTGTCAAAAATAAAGTCAGATAGTGTGTGTGAAAGAACTTACCCCAGCACCTGGCACGCAGCTGCTAAAACTTAATTTCCTTTCCTATTGTTTAGTATCGTCTCTAAGCGTCTAACACAAATGGGAGATCAATGGATGGTTAGTAAATTCAGGGGTTACAGGTTTTCTCACTGGGGGGGTTCAAGGGAAGGAGATATGAAGGTAATGTTGAGGTTTAATGAGGGGGCAAATTAGAATTTGTTAAGAAAACAATTCAGATCCTAAGAGCAGTACAGACCAGGAAAAAGATGCGGGGAGGGGAGCATGATTAGAACTTTACGGCTGGTTCAGGGCCAGGCTGGTCCACCTTTCCAGGACGCAGAGCCTCTGCTCTCCTCCCCACGCCTGACTGTGCCAGTGCCTGGGCTAACCCAGCATGTGTCACTGACTTCTTGGGAATTGCACAAGAGGGGCCCAAAGAATACATTTCATGCTCCTCAGTGTTCTGCCAAGAACACTTGGTATGTGTCACTTAGAGCTAGAGTTAGAGAGGACTTGGCTCCCAGGAAATATGCTAGAGTGAGGGTGGGAGCTGAGGGGAGAGCCCAGAAGAGCAGGAATATGTCAAGGCTAACAACCTGGACTTCTGGATTCTGTAACAGACACTGTTGGTTGCACACTTCATACCTATTCCCTACCCCCGTCTCCCTTCTTCCTAACAGAACTTTAATTTTGTTCTGCCAAGCAGTCAGGAACTTCAGGGAAGCTGGAGCCAGCCGTAGGAATGAGTCTGGATTAGTCTAAGCCCATCATAGTAGTCCCATTCCCCTTGCCAGTGACTGGTTAGGCATGGGCTTGTGGCAACCTGGACAGTATGAGGGCAAGTCTGCTGGGGTGAAGGAGTGTCCTGGGAAGAGTTTCTTTGCTCTTAAAAAGATGCACAACAAATTAGACAAAGAGAGATGGACAAGAAGGAATGATGTCTTTTCCTGCCTCTAGAAATTCTGTGGATGTGATGCTGGAACCTTGGCAGGCATCATGAAACCTGTGGAAAGCTAAGCTAACCTGGGAACAAAGCCTGAATCCATGCAGGGTGGATGGCAGAATAGCAAGGCCTGGGTCCTTGATGGTAATGTTGAGCCTCTGACTTAACCAACCTTCTTATGAAATAATTTCATTATTGTTAAGGCCACTTTAAGTTTTCTTTTACTTAGAGCCAAAGGCGTCATAATATAAAAGTAAAACAAAACAAAACAAAAACACTAGTTCTAAAAACAAAAACAAAACGCTAGTTCTAATCCTAGTCACTAGAGATACAGACCCTGGCCAAATTCATCTCATCAGCCCTCAGTTTTCTCATCTATAAAATGGGTAAACTAATGTTACTACCTCATTGAGCAGGATATGGTAGATGAGATGATGCAAAAAGAGCAGCTGGCCCAGTGTCTAACTTGCTAATAAGTAAATAGCAATTCATTGTGTTTAGTTAGAATTTGGTAGGATGGGAGAAAAGAAAAAAGTAGTAAGACTGGGAGTTCGGGGGAAAGAATCTGTGAAGTTGAGAAATGGAAAGGTTAGAATTTAAAATTGGGATGTAGATTAAGATGCAGGGACTGGAACAATTTCTGCAGAAAAGACCATGGCAGCTAGAATCTGGGTAAGAGTTAATATAAGTTAGGAAACAAATTATAATTAGTCTTAGATTCATGGTTTGTGAAGAAACAGCTCACTGTTCTTGGTGAAATGGCTTGTTACTATTATTGTTTCCATCTGTGTAAAGAGTATTTCTAAATCCCTGAAGATTGGAAGGACATTCTAACCTGGGAAAGGAGTGGAAGAGCTAGCTGAGGGGCCTGTAGGAATGCTCATTGCCTTGGTGCCTCCTTCCGAGGGACAGTCATGGTAACCTACCCACAACTTGTTCCTGACGACAGCTGCCACACCCAGCGGCCAGTGTTGGATGTGGCAGCAGAGAAATGTTTCGCTGGGATTACACCCATCTACAAGATGAAGGTCCAGTTAGGAAAGTAACGACAGTGCCCTGCTCACTCCACACAGCCTGCTGGGTCTCCCAAATGGCAGTCTACAACTCTCTTGTGCTCTGCCTTTGATCTGACCGGGAATTGCTGTAAAATTTCATGTAAATAAATACAAATAGCGAATCGTGTCGTACACCTGAAACTAATATAATGGTATGTGTTAACTATATCTCAATTTTTAAAAATCAGGATATTTATCAGCCAAAAAATTTTCACATAGATCCCAGATCAATCACTTGATTGTACGTCAGTACTGGGCAAGCATAAATCCCCTCTATGAGGATGAATTAAAAGAAAATCATGAGACCTTTGGAAAAAGTTCCTCAGATCAAGAGACAACCAAAATTGAAACAAAAAGTGAAAAGAATGAACTCCAAAAGATTACATACAACATAACACCCTTTAAAATTAAAATATATAGATGCGATAAAACTACATAAACAGGAAAGCAAGGTAATGATGAACATGAGTTTAGTTGCTTACCTCGCATGGAAGTGAGACAGTGGAGGGGGATGAGACCATACGTGTAGATGTACGTTATTGTCAAGGTCCCAGTTTTTGTTTGGGATGGTGATTTCATAAATGCTTATTATTACACATTCGAATGAATTAATTAATTAAACCATGGGCCAATGATTAAAGTGTATCATAAATCAAGGATTATGAAAACCCAAATCTGTGCAGTTGACATCCAAAGAGGTGGAATGGGGTGGGGTTGGGGAGAATCCAAATAGACATGATCAGAAACAGTGGTATTGATAAGACTTGAATATACTTTCTGGTTTTAGTGCTCAAGAAGTCAAAATATTAAAGAAGAACAGAATCTGAACAAGGATGATTTATTAGCTACACACAGGGAAATTTAAAAACTGGCCATAGTCTAGTCCTGCCTAACAGAGCAGGCTTGCTTAGTCTTTGAGCCTCAGTTTCCACATCTGTAAAATGAAAGAGATGCACTGGATTGTTATTAAGATTCCTTCTAGTTCCTACTCCCTTCTCTATTTGCCAATGCAAATATTATATGGGTTTTAAACATATATACATATTATTTTACATTTTTATGTATACATATTTATCTTACATTTTATATTCATATTTATGTATTATAAAATATATACATATATGATTTTCTTAAATAGCAGAATCTTTGATGTGCTTTTAGTCATTTTTTTAATTGAAGTATAGTTGATTTATAATGTGTTAATTACTGCTGTACAGCAAAGTGACTCAGTTATATATACATTATTTTTCATATTCTTTTCCATCATGGTTTATCACAGGATATTAAATATAGTTCCCTGTGCTAGACAGTAGGACCTTGTTTATCCATTCTATATATACCAGTTTGCATCTGCTAATTAGAGTCATTTCTAAACGCAACTATATTTTTAAAGTTTCATACTTTAAAATGTGCATGTGTAGGGCTTCCCTGGTGGCTCAGTGGTTGAGAGTCTGCCTGCCGATGCAGGGGACACGGGTTCGTGCCCCGGTCCGGGAAGATCCCACATGCCGCTGAGCGGCTAGGCCCGTGAGCCATGGCCGCTGAGCCTGCACGTCCGGAGCCTGTGCTCCGCAACGGGAGAGGCCACAACAGTGAGAGGCCCGCGTACCGGAAAAAAAAAAAATGTGCATGTGCCTCCTAGGATGCAGCTCCAAATGAGCCTTATTCAACTTATAAATTTTCCTGAAAACAGGCCACTATCTGGATATCACTGCTCTGAGCATAGAGGATGGATCAAAGCAAAGGAAATGGCAGAATCTCTTTCTGGTGTTTTTACACGTATAACATTCTTCAAATCCACAGCACCAGTTTTTTGGGTTTTTTAAATAAATTTATTACTTATTTATTTTTGTGTTCATTGGGTCTTCATTGCTGCGCTGCGGGCTTTCTCTAGTTGCGGTGAGCGGGGGCTATTCTTCGTTGCTGTGCGCGGGCTTCTCATTGCAGTGGCCTCTCTTGTTGCGGAGCAGGGGCTCTAGGCTCGCGGACTCTAGAGCACAGGCTCAGTAGTTGTGGTGCACGGGCTTAGTTGCTCACGGCATTTGGGATCTTCCCAGACCAGGGCTCAAACCCATGTGCCCTGCATTGCCAGGCGGATTCTTAACCACTGCGCCACCAGCCAAGTCCCTCCACTAACTTTCATTAACCATCTCAGCCAGGTAATTACCTTCTGGTCACTACAGAGATGAATAGATGAATAAGATATAATTCTTGACCTCAGTGATTTTACAATTTTAAAGAGGAGTGAGAGCTACAGAGAAAATCAGTATAAACACCACAATGTAGATTTAAACAAAAACAACTGACTTTATAATAGGCCACAAAGAAAAATCTCAAAAATCCCAACAAGTACAAATAAACCACATTTTCTCACACGAACACAACAAACCTGTAAATAAAAAACAAAAATTAGGTTAACCAAGCAAACAAAAAACCCCAATTGCCTCTAAATTCAGCTTTGATTGAATTCTCATTTATTTCTAAAAAATGGTGTATAATCACTCTTCTTTTCTTTGCCCCAAGTTAAGAGAGCATTTAAAAATTGTCTAAATGTTGGGCAATTTTTAGCCTCAAGTGTATACTGGCATCACGACTAAGGACATAGGCTTAATCCTAGATCCATCACTTAACTAACTGTACAATCTTAGGTAAATTAGTAAACCTCTCTGAATCTCTTTTTCCCTCATCTATGAAATGAGAATGGTAATACTGTAAGGATTAATTTAAATGGTATATGTAACACAGAATAGTTATTGGTACCTAATAAACTGTCAAAATTATCATTAAACAAGTGTTCCAGTAGGAGCCATTTTTGTTACAAGAAACAACTGTCTACTTCTGCTGGCCCAAGTATAGCAAGTACAGAGGAAGAGAGGTTATCGTAAGGATGAATTAGATTTCATCAGTGTCCAAGGAAAGGACTCTATAGCCTGCTTTATAGCCAGGCCTCATGGAAACTGAAATTGAGAACTTGAAAGCTAACAGGAGCTAAGGCAGTTATTTTCGCTCTTTTCTCCTTGAGGCCATGTGCTTCCCCCTGCACATCTGCTCAATCTCTCTCTCTCTTTTTTTTTTTTTTTTTTTTTTTTTTTTTGCGGTACGTGGGCCTCTCACTGTTGTGGCCTCTCCCGTTGCGGAGAGGAGTTCGTTTCCTGATGAGCCACATGCACACCGGAGTTATGATGTGGCAGACACATCCATTTGGGAAGGGGAGAGAATGGGGAGGGGGCAGAGGAGAGGAGACGTGAG